>NC_140998.1:68863765-69350179 GCF_052327205.1 Somniosus microcephalus | reverse complement strand
ACACACACTCCCCCCCCACCTCACACACACACTACCCCCCCCCCCACACACACACTCCCCCCCCCTCACACCCACACCCCCCCCCCACCCACACCCCCCACCACACACCCACACTCCCCCCCACCCACCACACACCCCCCACACCCACACCCCCCCCCACCCCACACCCACCCCCCCACACCCCCCCACCCCACACCCCCCCCCACCCCACCCCCACCCCCCACCCCCCCACCCCCACACCCCACCCCCCCCCCACACCACCCACCCCCCACCCCCCACACCCCACCCCCCACCCACCACCCCCACCCACCACCCCACCACCCCCCACCCCCACACCCCCACCACCCCACCCACCCCACCCACCCCCCACACCCCCCACCCCCACCACCCCACCCCACCCCCACACCCCCCACCCCCCACACCCCCCCACCCCCCACACCCCCCCCCACCCCCACACACCCCCCCACCCCCACACCACCCCCCCCCCACACCCACCCCCACCCACACCCCACCCCACCCCCCCCCCACACCCACCCCCCACACCCACCCCCCACCCCCACACCCCCCACCCCACACCCACCACCCCCCCACCCCACCCACCCCACCCCCCACACACACCCCCCCCCCACACCCCCCCCCACACCCACCCCCCCCCCCACTCCACCCCCACCCCCACCACCACCCCACCCCCACACCACCCCACCACCCCCCACACCCCACCACACCCCCCACACCACCCCACACCCCCCCCACCCACCCACCCCACACCACCCCACCCCCCAACCACCCCCCAACCACACCCCACCCCCCACACCACACCCACACCCACCCCCCACACCCACACCCCCACCCCCCCACACCACCCACACACCCCCACACACCACACCACACCCACTCCCCAACACCACACCCCACCCCCCAACACACCACCCCCCACCTCCCACCACACACCCACCCCACCACTCCTCCACCACACCTCCTCCCCCTCACCCTCTCCTCCTCCCCCCCCCCTCTCTCCTCACCCTCCCCCCCCTCACCACTCCACCTCCCCCCCACTCTCCACACCACCCACCCCCCTCACACCTCCACTCACCCTCCCCCCCACTCACCCCACTCACCTCCCTCACCCCCCCCTCTCACCTCTCCTCTCCCTCCCCCCTCACTCCTCCTCCACCCCCCCTCTCTCCTCTCCCTCCCCCCTCTCTCCACTCCTCACTCCCTCCACACCTCCCCTCCTCCTCTCCTCCCTCCCCCCCACTCCTCTCCTCTCTCCCTCCCCCCTCTCTCCTCTCCTCTCTCCCCCTCTCCTCTCCTCTCTCCCTCCCCCCTCTCCTCTCCCTCCCCCCTCTCTCCTCTCCCTCCCCCCCTCTCTCCTCTCCTCTCTCCCTCCCCCCCTCTCTCCTCTCCTCTCTCCCTCCCCCTCTCTCCTCTCCTCTCTCCCTCCCCCTCTCCTCTCCTCCCCCTCTCTCCTCTCCCTCCCCCCCTCTCTCCTCTCCTCTCTCCCTCCCCCCCTCTCTCCTCTCCTCTCTCCCTCCCCCCCTCGCTCCTCTCCTCTCTCCCTCCCCCCCTCTCTCCTCTCCTCTCTCCCTCCCCCCCTCTCTCCTCTCCTCTCTCCCTCCCCCTCTCTCCTCTCCCTCCCCCCTCTCTCCTCTCCCTCCCCCCCTCTCCTCTCCTCTCTCCCTCCCCCCCTCTCTCCTCTCCTCTCTCCCTCCCCCCTCTCTCCTCTCCTCTCTCCCTCCCCCTCTCTCCTCTCTGCTCTCCCTCCCCCCCTCTCCTCTCCTCTCTCCCCCCCGCTCTCTCTCCCCCCTCTCTCCCTCCCCCTTCCCCCCTCTCTCCCTCCCCCTCCTCTCCTCTCCTCCCTCCCCCCCCTCTCTCCTCTCCTCTCCCCCTCCTCCCTCTCTCCTCTCCTCTCTCCCTCCCCCCTCTCTCCTCTCCTCTCTCCCTCCCCCTCTCCTCTCCTCTCTCCCTCCCCCTCTCTCTCCCTCCCCCCTCTCTCTCCTCTCCCTCCCCCCTCTCTCCTCTCCTCTCTCCCTCCCCCCTCCTCTCCTCTCTGCCTCCCCCTCTCTCTCCCTCCCCCTCTCTCCTCTCCTCTCTCCCTCCCCCCCTCTCCTCTCCTCTCTCCCTCCCCCTCTCTCTCCCTCCCCCCTCTCTCCTCTCCCTCCCCCCTCTCTCCTCTCCTCTCTCCCTCCCCCCTCTCCTCTCCTCTCTCCCCCCCCTCTCCTCTCCCCCTCCCCCCTCTCCTCTCCTCTCTCCCTCCCCCCTCTCTCCTCTCTCCCTCCCCCCTCTCTCCCTCCCCCCTCTCCCCCTCCCCCCTCTCTCCTCTCCACTCTCCCTCCCCCCCTCTCTCCTCTCCTCTCTCCCTCCCCCTCTCTCCCTCCCCCCTCTCTCCTTTCCCCCTCCCTCCCCCCTCTCTCCTCCCTCCCCCCCTCTCCCCCCTCTCTCCTCTCCCCCCCTCTCTCCTCTCTCTCTCCCCCCCTCTCTCCCTCTCTCCCTCTCCGCGGATCAGCGCCTCAGGGCCGGCCGATGCGCGGGCTAGCACATTGAGTCCCGGCCGAACTCACCTTAGCTGCGGTCCGGGCCGAAATTGACGCACGCGCGCTGACTCCCGCCCTCCCGAGCTGGTTTCAGGACGGCCAGCGGGCCCCGTTGCCGGGGTAACTCTTCCCGCTCTCCAAGCCCCGCCCGAGAGCCGCAGCGGGCCCCGTTGCCGGGGTAACCCTTCCCGCTCTCCAAGCCCCGCCCGAGATCCGCACTCCCGAGAGCCCCGCCCGAGCCGAGCGGGGAACAGAGTGACCTGGTGACTATGGGTCCGGCTCTGGGGCGGGGCTGTTGATGCCACGGGGAAGTTTTGTGCGCGGCGGCTCCCGGCACGGCCCGCAACTCAAGGCCCAGGCTTCCCGGGCTGCTAGGCCGTGCCCGGCGCCGGCACAGCCGCTCGAAACGGCCGTCAAAGTAGGCGAGCCTCCAGGCGAAGGGCAGGGGATCACTTCATTTCCTCCTGTTGCTAAACACAATTTAAAACTCAAATAAATTGTTATTTAATTCCCTAACACATAATTCAAATATTTACCTTAGTTCCCTAACACACAGAAAGTGTGGGGAAAAAATCGTGAAAAATCAAGATGGCGGCCACTCACCTCGGTTCAGAACGATAAGGCCCGCCCACACACGCACCGATTGGTCAACCGTCAGGTCACTGAACTGTAGGATTGGTCAATCGTCAAGTCACTCAACACTCAACTGTAGGATGGCACGCGCCAGGAACCCGCCGTACGATTGGTCGACCTGTCGCTAATGAGATGCTAATGAGCGGAATGTTGAACGTTGTTTGGATACCGCGGGCGCGATTTTTGTCCGGCTGAAACGTAAATACGCCTATGACCGGTCCGTAATCGTAAGCTTTCTTTTGACGTGACGCGCACGTCGGTACGCCCTATAACTTTCAAACGTATAGAGAACGGACAGACAGACAGACAGACAGACAGACGAGCCGCTTTATAACCTCCTGGGGAAATGTAGAAATTTTGCAAATCTTACAACCCACCCCCATCAAAAAGAGTACAAGACAAAGCTAAATTCCAATCTGATGATTACTTACCTTACTTACCTTATACCTATCAGTGAAATTCCTACTAACACCACTCTGCTTGCGATGCACTCTGATTGTGATTCACCCAGCTCTGTCTTCAAGTTCTTTGCTCAAGCTCTCCAGAATATAAAATACATATAAAAAAGATTAGTATTAATTTAATCTTTTTGGAAACACTCAATTCCTTCTAGCCTTCAACTCCTGCTGATACACATGTTGCATGCTGGGTGATTATGCCAATTGCATAGCTCAGATGACAGTTGGAGGCCAATCATCTCAGCCCCAGGACATCTTCAGGGCAGTGTCCTAGGCCCAACCATCTTCAGCTGCTTCATCAATGACCTTCCCACCATCATAAGGTCAGAAGTGGGGAAGTTCACTGATGATTACACAGTGTTCAGTTCCATTCGCATCTCCTCAAATAATGAAGCAGTCCGTGCCTACATGCAGCAAGACCTGGATGGCACCACGCACCTCCTCTACTTGGGGGTCTACCACAGCCTCACCGAAGATGCCTGGCCAGCGAACTGGCAAGAGCTGGAGGCCAAAGTCACCGCTCGCCTAGGACGCTGGACAGGACTTCTCCGAGTGTTGTCCTACAGGGGTCGAGCGCTGGTCACTTTGATCCCTCCCCCTGCATTTGTCGCCAAGATGCATCGACTTCTTCTGGGACAAAAGGAAGTACTGGGTCTCTGCTGCGGTTCTGAGTCTCCCGCTTAGGGAGGGCAGTCAGGCGCTGGTGTGCCTACGCATCCAGGCGGTGACTTTCCGTCTTCGGACCCTGCAGAGATACCTATATGTGGAGAATCCTCCTCGATGGTGTGCGCTGGCGACGTTTTTCTTCCACCAACTGCACGGTCTCAACTATGACATGCAACTCCTGTTTGTGAAAGTGGGCGGTACGCGTGCCTGCCTGCGGGAGCTGCCTGTCTTTTACCAGGAACTGCTATGGGTCTGGAACAGCGTCGCCTCCAGGCCCAGTTCTCCCCCGTTAGGAGTGGCAGCTGTCCTTCGGGAGCCGCTGCTCAGGAATCAGTACCTCCACGACCGCGGGTTCGGGTGGCTGGTGGAGCGCAGGGCTGTGCCTGGCAAGGTGACCAGGGTCGGGGACCTGCTCGATGGCGGAGAAGCGGGCTGGATGGCGCCGGAGGAGTTGGCGCGGCGCCTCTCCTGGGCCAGCGTCCGGCGCGTGGCCGAGTCCATCGAGATGCTGAAAGTGGCACTGGGCCCCAACTCCACCAGGTGTATTGAGGAGGCTCAAGCACGTGGGGCGATCCCGTCCGAACTGACCCCTGTTCGGACGGAATTCCTCATTGGCGCGCGGCCCCGAAACCCCTCTTGGGAACCGGCGCCTCACAACTTGAGCCGTCTCAGGGAAATGCCCTCCGTGCCTTTTAGTTCTGCGCGGAGGGGTTTCCTGTATGGGCTGTTCCTGCACACTCTCCACTTTGCCATCTTCGCCTGCCGTCCGGATACGCCTTGGCGTGCCATCTTGCCATCCGGCGGAGGCGGAGGTCCCCAATGGAGGGCTCTCTATGCGGGAGTCCTCCCTTTATCTATTGGGGACTTGGCCTGGAGGGTGTTGCATGGAGCAGTCCCGTGCAATAAGATTTTAAACAGGTTCACGGACTCCCAGGCCGCTTGCTATTTTTGCAGCCTAGAGGAGTCCGTGTTTCATATTTACTTGGAGTGTGAGAGGTTGCAGCCCCTGTTCCATTTTTTGAAGGGGCTGCTCCTCGATTTTTGGCTGCACTTCAGACCCATGCTCCTGATCTACGGCCACCCAGTGCAGAGGGGAGCGGGCAGATCGGAGGATCTCCTCGTAAGACTGCTCTTGGGCCTGGCCAAAGTGGCCATTAATAGGTCCAGGCAGCGGGCAGTCGAGGGCGTCGTTCGGCCCGATTGCCTGCCTCTTTTCCGCGGCTATGTTCGCGCCCGGGTGGCCCTGGAGATGGAGCACGCGGTGTTCGCCGGCACGCTCGGGGCTTTCCGAGACAGGTGGGCGCCGCGGGGACTGGAGTGCATCATCACCCCGGCCGGGGTGATCTTAATTTAATTTGATAAGTTTTAAATATTAATCTAGGGTTTTTAAGCTTTTGTACAGTCCACTTGTTCGGTTGGGAGAGCGGGAGGCTCCGCTCGGCGATGCAGAAAGCCCTGCAGATGGAGAAGAATGTCAACCAGAGTCTGCCAGATCTGCACAAACCCTCCACTGGGAGCACCGACCCTCATCTGTGTGAATTCCTAGAGACCCGCTATCTGGATGAACAAATCAAGACGACCAAGAAGCTTGTAGAGACTGGGACCCCTGCCTTGTAGGCATGAGGGCTTGTGACTTTGCACAAAGAGCTGAGACTTGAGCTCTGTAAATGTGATTTACTGTAAAATGTTCAAATTTTAACGAAAAAATCAGGCAACCACTTATAGCTGATTGTCTGTTAACTGCTAACTGCCACTGACCTTGCAGTTTCTTTAAAGTTACAAGACAAAGCTAAATTCCAATCTGATGATTACTTACCTTACTTACCTTATACCTATCAGTGAAATTCCTACTAACACCCAATTCTTCCATTCTGCTTGCGATCTACTCTGATTGTGATTCACCCAGCTCTGTCTTCAAGCTCTGTGCTCAAGCTCTCAAGAATATAAAATATATATAAAAAGGATTAGTATTATTTTAATCTTCTTGGAAACGTTCAATTCCTTCTAGCCTTCAACTCCTGCTGATACACATGTTGCATGCTGAGTGATTATGCCAATTGCATAGGCTCAAATGACAGTTGGAAGACAATCATCTCAGCCCCAGAACATCTTCAGGGCAGTGTCCTAGGCCCAACCATCTTCAGCTGCTTCATCAATGACCTTCCCACCATCATAATGTCAGAAGTGGGGAAGTTCGCTGATGATTGCACAGTGTTCAGTTCCATTCGCATCTCCTCAAATAATGAAGCAGTCCGTGCCTAAATGCAGCAAGACCTGGATGGCACCACGCACCTCCTCTACTTGGGGGTCTACCACAGCCCCGCCGAAGATGCCTGGCCAGCGAACTGGCAAGAGCTGGAGGCCAAAGTCACCGCTCGCCTAGGACGCTGGACAGGACTTCTCCGAGTGTTGTCCTACAGGGGTCGAACGCTGGTCACTTTGATCCCTCCCCCTGCGTTTGTCGCCAAGATGCAGAAGCTCATCGACTTCTTCTAGGACAAAGGGAAGCACTGGGTCTCTGCCGTGGTTCTGAGTCTCCCGCTTAGGGAGGGCGGTCTGGCGCTGATGTGACTTCGCACCCGGGCTGCGACTTTCCATCTTTGGACCCTGCAGATACCTGTACGTCGAGAATCCTCCTCGATGGTGCGCGCTGGCAATGTATTTCTTCCATCAGCTGCACGGCCTCAACTACGACACGCAGCTCCTGTTTGTGAAACTGGGTGGTACATGTGCCTACCTGCGGGAGCTGCCCGTCTTCTACCAGGAACTGCTATGGGTCTGGAACAGCATCACCTCAAGGCAGAGTTCTCCATCGTCAGGAGTGGTGGCTGTCCTTCGGGAGCCGCTGCTCAGGAATCCGCACCTCCTCGACCACTGGATCGGGTGGCTGATGGCGGGCAGGGCTGTGCCTGGCAGGGTGACCAGAGTCAGGGACCTGCTCGATGGCGGAGGAGCGGGCTGGATGGCGCCGGAGGAGCTGGCGCGGCGCCTGTCCTGGGCCAGCGTCCGGCGTGCGGCCGATTGCATCAGGATACTGAAAGTGGCGCTGGGCCCTGACTCCATTAGGTGTATCAAGGAGGCTCAAGCACGTGGGGCGATCCCATCCGAACTGACCCCCGTTCGGACGGAATTCCTCATTGGCGCGCGGCCCCGAAACCCCTCTCGGGAACCGGCGCCTCACAACTTGAGCCATCTTGGGGAAATGCCCTCCGTGTCTTTTAGTTCTGCGCGGCGGGGTTTCCTGTACGGGCTGCTCCTGCACACTCTCCACTTTGTCATCTCCGCCTGCCGTCCGGACATGCCTTGGCATGCCTCTTGCCGTTCGGCAGAGGCGGAGGTCCCCAATGGGGGGCTCTCTTTGCGGGGGTCCTCCCTTTATCTATTGGGGACTTGGCCTGGAGGGTGTTGCATGGAGCAGTCCCATGCAATAAGCTTTTAAACAAGTTCACGGACTCCCAGGCTGCCTGCCATTTTTGCGGCCTAGAGGAGTCCGTGTTACATATATACATAGAATGTGAGAGGTTGCAGTCCCTCTTTCACTACTTGAAGGGGCTGCTCCTCGATTTTTGGCTGCACTTCAGTCCCATGCTCCTGATCTTCGGTCACCCAATACGGAGGGGAGCGGGCGGGTCGGAGGACCTCCTCGTAGGACTGCTCCTGGGCCTGGCCAAAGTGGCCATTAATAGGTCCAGGCAGTGGATGGTCGAGGGGGTCGTTCGGCCCGATTGCCTGCCTCTCTTCCATGGCTATGTTCGTGCCCGGGTGGCCCTGGAGATGGAGCACGCGGTGTCCGCCGGCACGCTCAAGGCCTTCCGAGACCGGTAAGCGTCGTGGGGACTGCAGTGCATCATTACCCCGGCCAATGTGATTTTAATTTAATTTGATAAGTTTTAAAAATTAATTTAAGTTTTTAAGTTTCTTAACAGTTCATTTGTTCGGCCAGGAGAGCGGGAGGCTCCACTCGGCGATTCAGAGAGCTCTGCAGATGGAGAAGAATGTCAACCAGAGTCTGCTGTATCTGCACAAACTCTCCACTGGGAGCACTGACCCTCATCTGTGTGAATTCCTGGAGACCCACTATCTGGATGAACAAGTGAAGACGATCAAGAAGCTTGGAGATCACATCACCAACTTGAAGAGACTGGGACCACTGCCTTGCAGGGAATGATGGCTTGTGACTTTGTACAAAGAGCTGAGACCTGAGCTCTGTAATGTCATTAACTGTAAATAAAATGTTCAAATTTTAAATTAATTTTTTTTTAAAAGACCTGGATGACCTTCAGACTTGGGCTGATAAGTGGCAGGTAACATTCGTGCCACACAAGTGCCAGGCAATGACTATCTCCAAAAAGTGAGAGTCTAACCACCTCCCCTTGACATTCAATGGTATTGCCATTGCCGAATCCCCCCACCATCAACATCCTGGGGGGTCACCATTGACCAGAAACTTAACTGGACCAGACACATAAATACTGTGCCTACAAGAGCAGGTCAGAGGCTGGGCATTCTGTGGCGAATCCCTGTCCTGACTCCCCAAAGCCTTTCCACCATCTTCAAGGCACAAGTAAGGAGTGTGATGGAATACTTTCCATTAGCCTGGATGAGTGCAGCTCCAACAACACTCAAGAAGTTCGACACCATCCAGGACAAAGCAGCCCACTTGATTGGCACCCCATCCATCACCTTAAACATTCACTCCCTCCACCACCGGCGTACCGTGGCTGCAGTGTGTACCATCTACAAAATGCAGTGCAGCAACTCAGCAAGGCTTCTTCGGTAGCACCTCCCAAACCCACGACCTCTACTACTTTGAAGGACAAAGGCAGCAGGCGTATGGGAACACCACCACCTCCAAGTTACAGATCATCCTGACTTGGAAATATATCGCCGTTCCTTCATTGTCGCTGGGTCAAAATCCTGGAACTCCCCCTAACAGCACTGTGGAAGTACCTTCACCATACGGAATGCAACGATTCAAGAAGGTGGCTCACCACCACCTTCTCAAGGGCAATTAGGGATGGGCAATAAATGGCTGGCCTTGCCAGCGACACCCACATCCCGTGAATGAATGTTTTAAAAAATTGAATCCTTGGAAGTCAATGGAAAGATTGTTCTATCTATGATTAAGGCTCTTAAGGCAGATTGAGCTGCTAGACCTGATGGTATTTACCCATGAGTGCTAAAAGAAACAGAGGTTGTATTATGCAAATCACTGATTCATATATTGAAGAGCTTGTTCAGGTATGGGATTGTTCCCACAGAGTGGAGAGAGGTCCATGTAGTGCTTTTATTTAAGAAGGGGTGCAAGTGAAAACCTGCGAATGATATGCCAGTTAGTTATATGTCAGTTGTAGGTCAGTTCCTGCAAAGTATGATTAGAGAATCCCTGTCCACTCACTGGAAAGCACAACAGTTATTAAGAGAAACCAGCATGACTTGTGGAAATGGCGCATAAACCACTGGAGGAGCAGAACAGGTGAAATGGAGGGAAAGAGCTATAGGGGGAGGGCAAGGGGGAGAGAATGCAAAGGAAGGGCGGGGAGAGGCAGAGAATGCAAGAGAAGAAAAGTGGGGCAGTGGAAAGAATTCAAAAGGCAGGGAGGGGAGGGAGCAGAGCATAGAAGAGGAGGAGAGGGGAATCAATAGAGTGTGGAAAGGGAGAAAAAGGAGGGAGAGAGGTAGAATGCAAGGGGAGGGGGCAGAGGTAGAATGTGATGGGAGGGAAAGGGAATGGAGGTAGCAGAATGTAGAAGGGAGCAATGCATGGCAATGAAATGGAGAAGGTTGGGGGAAATTAATTACAATGAAGGGGGAGTTAAATCAATGTTAATTGAGGTAAGGGGAAAGTGGATAGTAATAAAGAGAGGAAAGGGGCAAAAGCCGGGAGTGGTGCTTTGAGGGGAAGAAGAGAAAAGCTGGGAGCAGCACTTGGGGGGAAGAGAAGAGAGGAGCTAGTTGGGAGTAGGAAGGAGACTGCCAGCATTAACTGAGAGGGAATGGGGTGGGAGAGTGTCAACATAACTGGGGGGGGGAGGTGAAAAATGTCAGCATAAACTCGGGGTTGGGGTGAGAAAGAACATCATCTTGAATGGGTGAAGAGTGGAAATAGAGTATCAGCTGACCAAGGTTGGAAAGGGAGAAAAGTACTTGACTGAATTGACAAGAAGAGGGAAAAGAGAGCCAGTATGAAGTGGGAAAGTTGGAGAACAGAATACATCAGTGAAAGGGTGGGAAGGTGGCTGGTGTGCATTGTGTCTGTGCTCTGGGTCTGAAGGGGGAAGGGTGCCTTTGCAATCTGGGACAGTGGGGATTGACTGTGGGAGAGTGAATGTTCAGGTAAGCGTTGATAAGTGATGGTCTAGCTGATCCATTGAAAATTCAAATGCCACTTTGTTTTTTGTTAATTAAAAATCTATGAATTTTAAAAGTAACCATTAATTTTAACATTAAAGTTCATTTTTTTCCAGGAAATAATTCCCTTTGACCCCCACCAATTTTGTGCCTTCAACATTTGGACTTCCTTCATCAGCCCTTCATGTGCTTTAAGATAATTGGCAAAAGAACCAGACGACAGATGAGGAGAATTTTCTTTACTCAGCGAGTTGTAATGATCTGGAATGCATGGCCTGAAAGCAGATCCAATAATAACTTTCAAAAGGGAATTGGATAAATACTTGAAGGAGAAAAATTTGCAGGGCTGTGGGGAAAGGGCAGGGGAGTGGGACTAATTGGTGAGCCCTTTCAAAGGCACAGGCAGGAATGGCCTCTTTCTGTGCTGTATCTTTCTATGATTCCATGTACTGTACTTAATAAAGCCTTCAGGTGGGAAGGCCGAGTAACTGCTTCTTTTCACACGTCGACGCTTCTGCGGTTATCAGGTTTTTGGGGACTGAGCCAGCTTTTTTGAGGCCAGCTTTTGGTAGCTTTCTAGGTTGGCCTGTATAACACGTCTCATCTCTGTCTCCCATCAATGAGCTGGCTGATTTCATTCCTTCCTTGGCAACAAACTACCATCATTTTAAAAAATCACGTAAAACGCATGCAAAGCAGTACATAGCACCTGTTGGTTTAGTGCTACAGACGCACGCCGAATGAAAAGCGGGAGCGCTTTGTGCAGAGAACGAGCAAGGAGGACATGAATGGCAAACAGAAGGATTCGCTGCCAGTGAATAATAAACATCATTCTTCTATTGCTTTGGGGTCACAGCTCATTTCTCAGGGCCATCAGCCGCAGCTCTGATATTCCCCACGTAATTCCCCTGTTTATGCAAATATTTTTGATCCCACCCCTTGAAGGTATAAATATAGAACGGAGGAACAGACTGCGGAGAGGAAAAGCTGACTGGGGGGCTGTGGCCATAAGCAAATTTATGGATTCAAAACACTTCCATTAATAATTTCTGTCCGTTTGGAAATCCAGCAAAATTCTCTCAGTGGAACGACTGAATTTATTATAAATAATAGGTTTGGTTTGGTTGGTTTGGTTTGGTACCAGAAGAAATCCGCACTGCAGCATTGGAGCCCGGGTCTCCTCATCTCCAAGGTCTGTTTTTGCTCATGGTTCATTATAACGGTGCGGGGCTTGCGGGGGAAACGGCGTCGTTAAATCGGTTAAAGATTGCTGGAAAGAAAAAGTGGGAATGCTGGAAATCCGTCATAAAAATAGACAATATTATTGGGTTCCAGTGAAGAGCCCCACCCGAAACCTCCCGGCGTCTTCTGACCTTCTGTAAATTAACAAGAAAAAGAAAGACTTGCATTTATATAGCACCTTTCACGACCACTGGACGTCTCAAAGCGCTTTTCAGCCAATGAAGTAGTTTTGAAGTGGAGTTATTGTTGTAATTGTGGGAAGATAAACTGTATATTTAAATATCTGATCACTGTGCGTAGTGAAATGGAGATGAATGGTAGAAAGATTCTGGCGGCTGTGTTGTACAGTGGGGTTAATAGTAAAGGAGCAAGGATTATATATAAAATAAATAATTATTCTATGTGCCAATGGCCTCCTTCTGTGCGGTGTCATCCGATGGTCCTATGAAGTTAGTGGGAGTCTGTCCTGGGCGGGAGCCTCTGTCTTCGGGTTCCGGCCGAATTCGAGGGGACAGACTTTAGGGCTGCTGCTGGTGAGTGCCGGGGTCTGTCTCTGGGGTCCCCTAGAAGGAAGAGGCATGGGCAAGAGGGTGGCTTAAATCTGGCGGGAGAGCTCACGACAGAGAGACAGAGAAAATGGAAAGGAGTACAATCCCCTCGCACCCTAAGGTCGGAATACAATCCTCTCTCACCTGGGATCAGAGTCCAGTTCCCTCTATCCTCCGGTAAAGAGGGCGAGTTACTGAGTGAGAGTGTGAGTGAGTGAAAGAGAATGAGTGAGTGAATGAGCTTAAGTGTAAGTGAGTGAATATGAAAGTGAGTGAGAGTATGAATGAGTGTGAAACTGAGTGAATGAGTGTGAGAGAATAAGTAAATATGAGTGTAAAAGGGGTGAGATACTGAGTGGGAGAAAGAGTGTGAGTAAGTGAATATGAGAGAATGAGTAAGAGTGCGTGTGAGGGAAAGTGTGATTGTGAGTGCTTGAGTGAAAGACTGAGCAAATGAGGGAGTGAGCGATTGAGAGGGTGAGTGAGAGTGAGATTAAGTACGTGTAAGAATGTTAGATACTGAGGAAGTGAGATTGAGAGAATGAAACTAAGTAAATGTAATATAGTGTTACTGAGTGAGAATGAGTGAGTGAGAGTGACTGAGTGAGAGAGAGAGTGTACAATTGGTTTCAATATCACTGTCATCATCTTCATGTTGCTGTTCATTTTTATACTTTTTAAAATTGTTTAATGGAATTGAACAGTTGGTAAGACTCCCAAGTGATAACCTTTTTTTATAATTAATGTTTGAACTTATTCCAGAAAAGTAACATTTTGTGTGTTTGTTATTTAGGCTTACAATAAAGTACAAATCTTTAGAGTTCTAGTTTTCAAGACTGAATCTGAATCTGAACCAGGTTTGAATCATGAAGAAATGTAAGTGGCTCTTAGGTAAGCTTTTGAGGTAAAAGACTATTTTCTTCTCTAACTGTTAAAGCTCATTTTATAAGTTAATTTGAGGTATTTTTAAGACCTAAATGTACAGATTAAAAAAAGAAAAATAAGAGATGAATGAGAATAAATATGCAGTGGTCTCTAGCCCAGATTTGGGTTAGTCATGGTGGTCCTGGCTCAAATAAAGTTTGAAAGCCACTAATAGTTATCTCTTTCCTACTACCCCTCCCCATTTTATGGTCCATTATAAACCGATTTTCTTTTTTGCATTTTGATACTTCATATATTGCAAAGGCAACCAGTAGTTTTAATTTATATTTTATAAAAGTTGCACATATTGCAGAGGGAGGCAACAAAGTAGATAGATAGTTATTTGGACTCTAGGGGAATCAAGGGATATGGAGATCGGGCGAGAAAGTGGAGTTGAGGTCGAAGATCAGCCGCGACCTTATTGAATGGCGGAGCAGGCTCGAGGGGCTGTATGGCCTCCTGCTCCTAACTCTTATGTTCTTATGTTCTTATGTCATCACAGAAAACAAATTGTCACCAGAGAAAGTTGACTCTTCAAAAATAAGATCCAAAGCAAAACCTGAAAAGAAATGTAATCTGCTAAACGCAATCCTTTCACCATTTTCCTGCAAGAAGTCTTCAAACAAACAAGAAGAAGTGGATTCAACAGACAACATTATGGATATTTTAGAAATCAATGGCACACTCTGGCATTCTATAAAACTACTATCAGGTAGGTCTTTTTTAGTTAACATGTAAAGAAAGACTTACTGGCAATAGTTGCTTTGCAAGTATTAAAGCTTTAAACTCGTGAATGTTCAGGGTATGAAAATTTGGACACCATCTTGCACAACTTAAGAAAGGCTGGAATTTATCATGCCTGAGACATATTTGGATTTATCCGAAATCTTGTTGGAACTGTACACTCTCACTGTTTAGAAGAATGATCAGTGAGGTATCTGTTTATAGTTGGTTATCCGATTATCTTATTGATTTATAGTGGACAGTGCTGCAGGCATTGAAAGTGTCATTCTCTGATTTGACTTTAAATGCAGACACAAAAATAACACAAAAAATGGTTGACAAAAGACAATTAAAATCTTAAAATTGTTCTCCAATGAAAACATTTATCAACCAAAAGTTTTAATTCCATTTCTAAGCTGGTTAAGAAATTGGATCAAAACAAAAGTAGACAGTCTATTCAACCAAGCAGTAAGATTGTGAATCAGCATTGCTGTAAATTTACATTTACATTTTTTTAGGCTTTGATTTAGCAAACATCGGGGTGCCTGTTTTTGATTAGAAGGTATCAGGCACTTTCAGTGGTAACGCCATTCAGCTACTGCCAATCTGGGAAAATATCAATTTCCACCTTACCTATCTTTTCTAACCTATTTTCCTTCTATATATCAGAGTTCACTCTTTGCTCAGGTTACCCCCCTCCATTTTTAAAGGTGGTTAATCAGGAAAAAAATAAGGGGACCAATTTAACTTACAGCTGGTCGACCAGCGCCAGCAGTCCACCTGTTCTGGGGCCGAAGAGGCCGGAGCCATTTTGAGGTCCAGAACCTATTTAAATGGAACTGGCGAGCTGTGGGCCCCAAACGGGCATTTCGCTACAGCTTGCCGGATTCAGGCCAGCCCAATATCGGCCGGCCCGAAGGTTGCTGAGTCGGTAACAAGGTATGTCCGGTGAGGGGAATGTTGCGATTGCGGGTGTGGGGGCACCCCGAGCGGCAACGGATCAAATTATTTTTGTGGCACCCAGAGTAGCACTCCTGCTCCTCCTGGCCTGACAAAAATAATTTCAATTGGACCTTTTTCAGGCCTCTATTGCCAGTGAAACTTGTTAGAGAGTGCACAGCACACACGCCAGCTTATTCTATCCTAAAATGGCAAACGGAGTTCTATGGATGTGACAGGACCCCAATTTACATATAAAAGGGGCCTACTGCCTGGAACAGGCAGGTATTTCGGCCACCCAGCAATAGGCCCTTGTGATGTGGCAGCGGGCTGATTGTTGGGGCAGTAAATCTACCAACCTAACTTTGAGGCTATTACTGCCCCGCCAACACCGATTTCGGCAAGTCGAAAAAATTGACACTAAGGCTGGAATTTTCCCCAGGTAGGTAGGTTAGGGGCGGGGGGCCTCCGAGGCAGGCATGAAACTTGGGAGGCCAGGTTTCCTGCAGGCCCTGCCGACTTTAATGGCAGGGCCTGATTTGAATGTTAGGCCTCGGATTCCCGCCCACAACCAGCCAGCTTGAGAGGCTGGCCGGCTGCGGCCGAGTAGGCCTCAGAAGTGAGGGGCCGGTCTAGGGAAGGGTTTGTGGGAGGAGGATTGGCAATTGGCAGGGGTCGGGGATTGGGAGGGGGGGGAGTCCAAATCGGCAGGGGTCAGGGAGTGCAGGGGGGGAGAGAGCATTGGCAGGGGTCGGGGATCGTGGGTGGGGGGTCAGCCGGGGATCGTGGGTGGAGGGTCGGCCGGGAACCGTGGGTGGGGGGTCGGCCGGGGATCGTGAGTGGGAGGTCGTCCGGGGATCGCGGGTGGGGGGGTCGGCCGGGGATCGTGGGTGGGGGATCGGCCGGGGATCGCAGGGTGGGAGGTCATCCGGGGATCGTGGGTGGGGTGTCGGGGATCGTGGGTAGGGGGTCGGCATGGGATCGCAGGGTGGGGGGTCAGGGGTCGTGGGTTGGGGTCAGGGATCGTGGGTGGGGGGTCAGGGATCGCAGGGTGGGGGGTCGGCCGGGGATCGCGGGTGGGGGGTCGGCCGGGGATCGCAGGATGGGGGGTCGGCTGGGGATCGCAGGGTGGGGGGTCGGCCGGGGATCGCAGGGTGGGGGGTCGGGGATTGCAGGGTGGGGGGTCGGGGATCGCAAGGTGGGGGGTCAGCTGGGGATCGCAGGGTGGGGGCTCAGGGTTTGCAGGGTGGAGGGGGGGAAAGAGAATTGGGGCCAGCCACCGGAGGATCATGGCCGGCCTCATCATCATCACTGGGGGGTGGAGGCCTGGGCAGAGGGGGGGAGGCCTGGTAAAGTGATTGGAGGTCTTGTGGGGGGGGGTCTCCTATCATAGGGGGTGGGTATGGTCAGGACCCTGGATCCAGGACATGGGTATAAAGCCACTTACCTCCTGAATGCAGCAGTCCCCGCCTCTGTTTAACTTCCGGGTTTCATGAATTGTGTGAAACCCGTCCACAGGCAGTTAAACACAAAATGGAGGGGAATAAAGAGGCTTCCAGCCTTATTACAATATTTGAATTGAGATAACACCCACTGGGAGCAGGTTGGTTACCTGCCCCCCACCCTTCCCCCATCCCACCTCCGGTAAAACTGGAAGTGGGCAGGTTGGAGGCGAGATCAGATCGGGAATCCCATTTTTACCACTTTAACTGCACCCACACTCCAAAAGCACCCATTTTTTTAGGGGGAACTACTGGCCAAAGTCTTTTCAAAAAGTCCCCCTCCTCCTTACATACGTTACACTGTTCATTTTCAGAAAGAAAAATAGCTGCTAGTGTAGTAATATTAATATTGCTTGTAGCTTGTAGCTTGTAACAATGCACTTATTCCAGATTTAGAAGTATTAAATCAAGTTAACATTGAATTCACAGCATATATAGGATATATTTTCCAAACGAATGTAATTGAGATTTAGGGCTGGATTTTAACTCGGGTGCGGGGTGGTGTCGTGTTATCCGCATTTCGTGTTATCCACCTGAATCTAAATGGATGTGGGAGATTGATACAATTTTAACTTAATTGTCCAATTGACTCCCAACGTGTGGGAACCCTAGGCAAATGGGTTTTTCGTGACTGAAAGTCACCTCCGATGATGTCATAATTGCTGCTGCATTTAAGGTCTACAGGCTGCCAAGCTTTCTCCGTTTGGTGTGAGAGGGACCTTCAACAAGGATGACAAGTGGGAGGCCCAGATCAGCTCCTCGCTTCGACGAGGTGGCCCTGCAAGCATTGGTGGATTGGGCTAGGGCCAACGGGGAGGTGCTCTTCTCTTCCTCAGGGAGGAAGAGGCCTCCCAAGCAGACTAAGGCAGTGTGGTTGCAGATGGCTGAGGAGGTCAACTCCTTGGGAGTCACACGAAGAACGTGGATTCAGTGCCGGAAAAGATTTCATGACCTTCAGCGCACTGGAAAAGTGAGTATGAATTTCCCATCACCCTCAATCTGATCCCCATTGCCTTTCCTCACCAGCACTCAGCTTTAGCAATCTCTTCCTCCACATCCCACTTGACACTGACATCCATGCATCCTTACCCATTCCCTTTCTCTCTATGGTCACATTCACATAACTATTCAACCATGCAGTCCTCACACACGACCATGCAGCCCTCACACACCCTATCACACTGATGCTTTGAACACAACTGACAACACACAGGGAGGGCCCTTGGTTTTACAACCTCACTCCATCTATTCTATGCAATCTCTACATTCACTCCTTCATTCTCACTCAACCTCCACTTGTCTCCCTCATTGCAGGAAAAGAGAGCTCACAACAAAAGAGAACAAGGAGGGGCAGCCTCAATAGCCCACCTGACCCCCTGGGAGGAGGCAGTACTGGAAATAGTGGAAATCGAGGAGGATGCACAAGTGGGGGACGGACAGACGGGTGCAACACAGCAAGCTGGTGACAGAAAAGTTTCCCATCTCTCTCTTTGACATTGCATGAGTCGCTGATAATGATTGTGAAGCTCTAACAGATGGACTTATGAGCATCTGCAAAAAGCAATGTGCATGTAGCCTTGGCATCACATCTCTGATTCTTTCCTTTACTCCCCCACAGGACCATCACAAGCATCCGTCCCCCCTAGCCAGGAAGAAGAGGCTGAGCAGCCAGACTCCTCAGAGGAAGCTGCAACCTCTGAGGGCGCAGCGTCACCAGAATTCTGCGCACCCAGCATCAGCGCAGACACTCACACCTCGGTGGGAACTTCGGGACATAGAGTAGTGTTGTCACCTGGTGTATCACAGCTCACAAGTGAGCATCAGCAGATTGTGGAGACAGGGACAGCAGTGGAGAGCCCTAGTCGGAGGGCGCAGGACTCTGCCAGCTCGGCTCAGCAGCATGTCGACCCTCTGCCTCTGGGTCCATCCATGAGATCAGAGGTGATGGAACTCCAGGCACAGATGCAGGAGTCTCTGGCAGGTTTTGTCTCTAGGGTCGCTGTGAGTGTGGAGCGAATGGAGGAGTCCATAGTGAACATGACCAGAGCCTTTGTGGAGTCATTGGCGCATGAACGCATCACCACAGAAAGGCTAGTTACCGTAGAGGAGAGGATGGCTACAGTAGAGAAGAGGATGGCTACGGCCATGGAGGAGCTTAGTCACCAGAGTATGGAAAACATGGTCATTGTTCAGAATGGAATGACATCTCTTGAGGAGCGATGGGCATCTATTGAACAGAGAAACCAGACCTTCATGGAAGTCCTTCTGAGTAGGACTGCCATTGCAGATACGGGTCCCAATGGCCCCCCTGATGTGCAGCAAGGTGCTCTCCAGCCACTTGCAGGTGCTGAGGAGGACCTGACCCATGAGAGGGAGGTTGGTGGCAGGCCTCAAGGAAGTGGGGGTTCCTCTCCAAGCGCTCACACTTCCATGCCACTGCAGAGCCCTCAGTCAGAGCCTCACCGGAGTCCACACCCAACTGAGATAGTCGTCTCAACCCCTGCACAGCCGCAGGAGCAGCAGACTGTTGATGAGCCCTCACAGGCTTGCCACCCCAGAGGACGCCTGCCAAAGGTGTCGAGACAGGAGCAGCAGCAAAGTGAGCAAGGGGCCTCCACATCTGCTGAAGCCACAGGGGAGGCACCACGTAGGAGCACGCGTAAGAGGAAAATTCTGCACAAATAGTCACAAGGGTAGTCACTTGGGTGCAATTTTGTGTTTACTGTAAAAATGCCATCACTTCGTAATTGTACATAAAAATCCTGATGGCAAATGTTGCAGTTGTGGCGGCTGTCATTTCGCTATTGGGACTTCCACATTGAGGCCTTAGGAATACTTGCAACTGTCAGTATGGTGGTCACATTGCTAGGAATCCTCTGGTTCTTGGCCATTGTCAATGCTCTGGAAAGAAGCTGCGAGGCAAAAGTGTTTGATTGACTAGCAAAACAGGCCAGGATGAGTGCGTTCCTTGCATCCCGGCTAGCAATATTCTCGCGTAATGCTGCCGCTCGTTGATGGGCCTCTGCAGGATGTTTGTTTTCGCTCTCCTCCTCTTCCTCCTCCTCATTTGAGGAGGATACGTGAGGAGCCAGTTGGTCCTCAGGAGTCTGCAAGCCATGACGCTGTGCCATGTTGTGAAGTGCACAGCAAACCATGACGATTCTGGAGACCCTGGCTGCTGTCGAAGTCTCGACTCCCGAGTAAGACTCTTAAACACAAAGTATCGTCAAAGACAGGCTTTATTTGCTTGCAAGGGAAGAGTTGTGTAGTCAAGGGCTACATCAGACCTCTTCAAAGTAATACAGAAATTGTAACATATTTATACAGTACAGAAGCAAAACAGGCTTTCTATGCCATATGACATAGTATTGAATCATACCGGATTACAAAGGCACAGACCTTGCGAATTATTGGAACAACGTATTCCAGGCTTCGTTAGAATAACGAACAGAAATACCTTGAGATAAGATTAATTAATCCTTTATTATGGGATCCTTCTGTTCTCCCACTGTACCAACTGAGCCTGTGGGCCGATGTTTACCTTATCCTGTCCTTGGCTATTTGTTTGGTAAACGAGGCTCCTTGTTAAGCTTGTCACAGATAAGGAGTATGTATGTAGCATTCCTAAATTACTCATCCCCTTGAAACTGATTAGTGAATCATGCTGTCGGCCATTTGAGTTTTTATTCTATGCCTAGGAAGCCATTTTGTGTCTAAGTGAGAAACTGTACTTCCACACTGCTGAGTACTGTAGGGCTCCACCTGATCTATCCAGGCATCTGAAGCGCATCTTCAGCAAATGCACTCATGGATTATGGCTCTGGTGGACATGTGGCTGGAGTTGTAGCTCTCATTAGTTTTGTTTGATGGGCTCCTCAACGGCATCATTAGCCACGTCTTCAGGGGATAGCCCTTGTCTCCAAGTAGCCATCCGTTAAGTTGGTCTGGCGGACTGAATAGCGGAGGCACACTAGACTGGCGCAGTATGAAGGAGTCATGGCAACTGCCAGGGTACTTGGCACAAACATGCAAAATTTCCTTCTTGTGGTCACACACCAGCTGAACGCTAAGGGAGTGGAAGCCCTTGCGGTTGACAAAAATACCTGGATTGCGATGGGGTGCCTTAAGGGCCACGTGTGCAGTCAACGACGCCCTGCACCCTTGGAAAGCCTGCCAGATTAGCTAATCCAACAGCTCGCACCGTGACACTTGCTCGATCCTTGGTGAAATGGATGTGATTGAGCGCGAGGGCAAAGAGGGCATCAGTTACCTGCGTTATGCAAGTGTGTGCGGCTGCCTGGGAGATGCTGCTGATATCTGCTGCTGATCCCTGGAATGAGCCTGAGGCAAAAAAGTTGAGTGCGGTGGTGACTTTGATGGCCACTGGTAATGCTTGTCCATCTGGTCCTCTGGGCTGCAGGTCTTGCTGTAGCATTGCGCAGATGTCAGTCACTATCTCTCACAAAAGTCGGAGCCGCCTTTGGCACTGCTGCTCAGACATGTTGAGATAGGTGACCCTGTGTCTGTAAACCCTGTTTGGGGGGTATCTCCTGCGCCGACGGGCTTCCAGACGCTGGCCCCTTCTGGCCTGTGCAGCCTCAGGTGGGTGAGCATCAGCCTGGCGCTCCTGCTGCTGCTGCTGTTGCTGGTGCTGCTGTTGTTCCTGGTTCTGCTGGTGCCACGGCTGGTGCTCGAGCTCCTCTAATGCCCAGATGGGAAGGAAATAAATGTTTCCCATGCTTCTGGTATATGCCTCCGTTGAGGAAGCGCTGAGTGAAGGTGGCGAGAGGGGTTTCCCAGGAGGTCACAATGGAGATGGGTGTCAAGCTCCAGCCTTCCACAGGTGTGGTTAAGCCTTCTAAAAGTTGCCCCAGACCTGAGACCACTAAGTCCTGCCACCTGCAAATGATGGCTGATCAAATCTCCTCTTTAATGGTTGACCTGCAGTTGATAGTCAGCAATCCAATAGTGCTCCCGCCAGGTTTCTCCATCGTGTTTCCCACCAGGCATGTTTCACATGGGAAAAGGGTTAAAATCACAAGGGCCTTTCAAAATAGGATTATAGAGGCCATTTAGTGCTTGTTAAGGGCCTTAACGACCAGTCCCGCCTGTTGGATGCGGGACGGAGTCGGGACCATCAGACATGACTGAGTTAAAATTGCTTGGAGTCGGGAACCAGGCCGGGGGGGGGGGGTCCCGCATGCCAGTTTTTGCGATTTTTAACCCCCCACACGCCTCCAATCCCGCCTCCACGGACCATTGAAAATCGAGCCCTCAGTCTTTAATAACTGGCTCAGAGTATGTTTTCAGTTAGCTAAGGAATATTGCCTTTCTGCTAATTAACAGCATGACTTTGATGGTACAAGGGTCTACTTTTAAAATGATGAATATATTTGCTTAAACTTTAACCAGAAGTGAAGCTGATGAATATTTATGTGGTGATAGTTTTACTGGCAGCTAGTTTTAGTTAGCAATCTTTGAAATATTGGACCACTTTCAATTGACATTCGAGCAGAAATCTTGGTCTATTTTACCTGAATACCAATAGTAACTTTCTTCTGCCTAGAAAAAGACATCAAAGAACTTATTGAACAAAAAAGATATTTTAAGGCTGACCAGCATCTCATCAAGTTAGAATATGAGCGATACACTGACGATACTGCAGAGAAAGATGAAGATAGCATCAAAAAGGAAAAGAAAGAAATCGAATCATTGTATGAACTGCTTGGCGCTGCAATTTTCACAGTGGTGAAAGAATCAATGAACATCGCCAAAGAAAATCCAGATCTGTTGAAAATGGCAGTACAAGTGAAAATCCAAGAAGAAAAAGCAGATCAGATATACCTAGAGGAAAAAGAAAAATCGGGAAGCATTCCAAAGGTTAGGCCAAGAGGATGGGAAGCAAAATGGCTGAGCATTTTACAGCAATCTGTGAATGAAAGAATAGGTGAACTACCCAGTGCTTCTGATGACGACAAAAACGAATGGCTCTCTCCGTGTTTAGTGCAGCTTCGCAGCCAACTCGAAGAGGATTTAGACATCATTGTGAACTGCATCAAACCATGTTATCCCCAAGAATACAATATATGTGAAAAGTATGCGGAATATTATCACAAAAAAATTTCTTCTCACATCGCATTAATCGCAGAAAGTGGACTAACAGAAAAAGATGTTTATCCATTTCTGTATTGGATTTACAATTGTTATCCGAAGTAAGTCACTCTGGTTTTGTGCTTACTATATTAACCCTGGTAAATTTGTATTACTTTTAAGATCAGGAAATTCTTTATATGCTCATCCCTTTGTGCACCAAATAGAAACAGAGATGTCAACCAACAATATTTCCTCTATCACTTAGCTTGAACTTTGGCCAATAACCTTGATTACTCATAGGTTTAATCATTTCGATTTTTTTACTATCATGAGTTCTTCTTGCACATTTTCAGTAAATTGCTCTTCCCTTCAATTTTGGCCCCCTTATATACACACCGTTCTCTGTCCACATAGCCTCTGTGAGTGCTCCTGTGTAACCAGCATCTTATATATGCTTAAGTCACCTGGGTGGCATGTCCTTTGGTTTTACTGCCTTCCTTATGGAGAAGCATCTTACACTGCTTAGCATCTCTTCCAGACTGCCTGGAATTCTATGTGGAGAATTGCAAGTGAGAATGAATGACCTACAATTCCATTACACAAGATATTGCTACATCATTGGCTATGCCACCAAATTATTCATTAGGGTAATTTACTTAAAATATTTTTTGAGTTAGTGGATATCAGGTTCTGTAGTTTAAAAAAGTATAGCTGTTATAGACTTTATGCATTATTTTGTTAAACAACTATATTTTGCAATTGTCTAGTTCATCAATTTTCAGCCTTTAAACCACTGATATTTACAGAAAAGCTGGCTAGAGTGTTGAATCCCATCTTCCTTATATCTCACCATCTCAATCTGGTGTCAGTTACCAGAAATCCACGGTGCACATTTTTGGGGGGAACTTTTTTAATGCTGCTGTCAAAGTTGACTGGCAGAGCCAAGACATCTAATCAGTTCATGCTCTGCTTGACAAAAGGTATATTGCACTGTATGTATTTCATGAACTCAGAGTACTTTATGGTTAATGTAAGTCGCGGTGTCAACTGCTGCACTCTAACATACATTTGCTGTAAATTAGATAAATTTTATCGCACCACTCTATGGGATCCAGTTAAAGGATTCTATATCCTTTTGTTTACTACAGAGGTTGTACAAATGACCTACATTATGTATATAATACACACACACATTGTATATGTGCTGGTAATATTTATTTCTATTGTGTGTATCAATAATGAAAAACATGAATTGAAGATTGATTTAATTTTCATATTTATTACAAGTCAGTCTTGTGAATCACATCACATTAGTTAAAAGATCATTTCTGTTTACTTGTTCAGAATAATGATTGCTGCCATGCAACCTGAAGATATAAGTCAGCAACTGTTGAACATCCTGCTCCCAGAAAGGACGATCAGTCATTTGAAAAATGAGTACTTTTCTGCTATACAGGTAAAATGTTCAGCACTTTCTTACTTATTTTGAAATAGGTTTTAAAAAAATTGTAAATAAAGTAACACTACAATGGCTGTTGGAACTTTGTCGTCATTTTAGCACAAAAGTTATGTAACCCCTTCACGGTTCTCTAGATATATGTGAGATGTGGTCTCTGTTGTAGACAGTATTCTATAGTCCAGTAAGGAGATCACTACTACAATGGCTTAATTCTAATTATCTTACTTTATAGTTTTAACGTCAGACAGTATAAGAAGATTACGGGTCAATGACCTAAATTAGACATTTGCATACATTAGAATGAATCTAGACATAATGAACATACATTCTCCATTTATATGGATTCAAAGGAGAATCTGTCCCTGTGTCCAAATTCGAGTGCACTCTTTCGTTGGCGCGCTTAAGTTGGAGCTCATGGTATGTATAATGTCTGCAAGACTTACGACTCCGAACCCCTTCGTTGAATTCTCTTCACGATCACTGAATCCCACTTTGAGTTCTGGATGCAGAGCTACTAATACGAAGGGCGGCGGCCGAGTTTGGAAACCCGGGACGGGATGCGGCAGCCATTTGCCTCCTGAGCCCTCTTTTCAGAGCTCCTGCCCTCTCCTCTTCCAGTCGCTTCTCTCTTCCCGCTCGAAAAACCCGACTCCACCCCTTCCTCCTGGGGTTTCTGCCTGGAGACTGCACAGCCTCACTGCCTGCAACAGTTGATACTGGTGCAGAATTATGGAAAGTATGCTCTTAGTCACATTGTGTCCTTAAAAGTTCTTGCCGTACCTTCACATGGGCAACTTTAACCCAGGGATTTATAACAATGATAATACAGTGTCTAAGTTAAAGATTGATAACCATGCTTAGCGTACATAACATTTCCAGTGGGTATTACACTCCCCCTACCAAATATAGGCATGTCCCCATGACTAATGAACTTTACACATAAGGGGTTGCATGCTTCCCAACCATGTATAAAGGGAGGTAACATATCGAACCGTAGGGGCTATCATTACACTTGGCACTCCTAGTGTACTGTATGTCAATCTTTCAGGAACCTTCTTAACTCGCTGTGAGCTCCTTATTTCGGATACCCGGCCTTCAGTTCCTTCAACTACGTTGGAGGCGTTGGTTCCTTTGTTATCATGCCTTTCAGTCTCTTTTATCTCCTTCTCGGAAGTATCTGGTTCTTCCCAGACCATGCCAAGTCTGAGCTAAATGGTTCAGACAATTCATCCAGATTCTGTCTTATGTGTCTTTCTGGGAGGTCGTACCATAGATCCCATTCTTCATCTTCCGACTCATCAGGTTCCTCATGATCCACACACTGTGTCATGGGTTCTCTGTCTTCTGGAACAAAGTTTTCCTGGTTTCTCGTTTTTTTCCTTCTTCTTCTCTGCAGGGTTCTCTTACTAGGTGTCGGCTCATTATCCGCTGGCGGATCCAGACGCACTTGCTGTCCCAATGGCAGGATATGATTCCGGTGCAGTATTTTTATGGGTCCATTCCCACCTGCAGGTTTTAGCCGAAACACAGGTAGTTGTGACATTTGACTTTCAACAATGTAAGGTGTAGAAGCCCAGCGGTCTGCTAACTTATGTTTCCCTTGAAGTCCTAGGTTCCGTATGAGAACTCGGTCACCAGGCATGAGTTGGGAAAAACGGATCTTCTGGTCATACCTCTGCTTATTTCCTTTATTCTGTTTGGCAGAAACAGACTCAGCAAGTTCATAAGCAGCTTGCAATTCCTTTCTCATGTCAGATACATACTTGAGGTAAGTTCTCTGTGATGTGCCATCACTGGATACTCCGAAACACAAATCCACCGGCATCCTCGCTTCACGTCCAAACATGAGGTAGTACGGTGAAAAACCAGTAGCGTCATTTCGGGTACAATTATAAGAATGAACAAGATGTCCAATATGCCGACTCCACTTGTTCTTTCGCTTTGAATCCAACGTTCCAAGCATGTCTAACAAAGTACGGTTAAACCGCTCAGGTTGAGGATCTCCCTGAGGATGGTATGGAGTTGTTCTTTACTTCTCAATCCCGAGCATGGACAACAACTCATGTATAAGTCTACTTTCAAAGTCTCTACCTTGATCACTGTGTATTCGCTTTGGCAGTCCATAGTGGATGAAGTATTTCTCCCACAACACTTTGGCAATGGTGGATGCTTTCTGATCCTTTGTGGGAAAAGCTTGGGCATAGCGAGTATAATGATCTGTAACGACCAAGACATTTGCGGTATTGCTGGAATCGGGTTCGATGGACAGAAAATCCATACAGACAAGGTCTAGAGGTCCATCACTTTGCATGTGAAACAGAGGAGCAACTCTTTTAGGTAAAGTCTTTCTCTGGACACAACGTGCACAGGACTTGCAGAACTCCTCAACCGCAGACTTCATACGCGGCCAATAGAATCTGTCCTTGACCAACCCATAGGTCTTATCTACTCCCAGATGACCTGCGCCATCATGCAAAGACTTCATCACTATTTCCCTGTACTTTTCAGGCAGGACCAACTGTGAATGACATGGTTTAGTGGGTGGGTGAGTGATTCTACACAACACTCCCTCTTTAATTTCCAAGTGGTCCCATTCTCTTAGGAGCAGACGACAGTCAGGATGTTTTGATTTGTCGATCTGTGTAATATCACCCAGACGGAGAGCTGAAAACACCTCATGAATACAGGGATCCTCCTGTTGTGCTTTGGATATTTCAGATGAACACAACATGGGTAAGTTTTGTACATCCAAACTGGAAAGGTTGCAAAATGCCTGGGGAACAGCATGCATTGACGCTCCCAAGTGGTCAATCTCTCGGGCATGAAATGAATTCTTTGGTCCAGATACCACGGACATCTGACACATTACTTTCACATCTGCTGAAGCAACATCTTTCCACTCTGGTTTCTGGTAGTGTGGGCGACGAGACAGAGCATCTGGGTCAATGTTCTGGTTCCCAGGTCTGTACCTGAGACTAAAGTCATAAGCAGATAGTGCAGCAAGCCAGCGGTGGCCGGTGGCATCAAGTTTTGCCGAAGTCAACACATAGGTTAATGGATTATTGTCTGTCCTCACTTCAAACTTCGCTCCATACAGATAATCCTGCAGCTTATCCACCACCCCCCACTTCAACGCCAAGAATTCTAGCTTATGAGCTGGGTAGTTACGCTCTGATGGCGTAAGACTGCGACTGATGAACGCTACAGGTCTCAGCCCTGCTCCTTGGTCCTGATACAACACACCACCCAACCCTTCTTGACTGGCATCCACGTGTAGCACATATGGCAGCTGTGGGTTTGCAAAAGCCAACACGGGGGCTTGAGTAAGACTTTGCTTTAAGGTGTGGAAGGCCTCTTCGCATTTCTCATCCCATCTAACACCAAAAGGCTCAGAGGGTTTGAAGTAGTCCTTGTTCTCTTTACCTTTAGCCTTTTTCTTCCTCTCGGCTGGTGGGAGGTAACCAGCCAGCAGCTGATTCAAAGGAAGGGCCACTTTGGAGTAATCCTGCACAAAGCGTCTGTAATATCCGCAGAACCCAAGAAATGACCGCAAGGCAGTCACTGTGTTCGGTTTTGGCCATGTGGTAACAGCTTCAATCTTGGATGGATCTGTGGCTACTCCATCCTGTGATACAATATGCCCCACATAGGACACGGATGTTTGGCAAAACTGACACTTGTCCAATGATAGCTTGAGACCTTCATCCTCCAGGTGACCAAGCACTTTCAGCAACCGAGCTTCGTGTTCTTCAAGGGTTGCCCCAAACACAATGATATCATCCAAGTACACCAATACTTCGAGCAAGTTCATGTCCCCAACTGTTTGTTCCATTATTCTTTGAAAAGTTGCTGGAGCGCCTGAAACTCCCTGTGGCATCCTTTCAAATTGGACATATAAAGGCTGTCTTTTCTTTGTCCGATTCACTCATCGGTATTTGGTAGTATCCACTTCTGAGATCCAACACACTGAACCACTTGCTTCCATTAAGACAAGCCAGTGCATCCTCAATTCTTGGAACGGTGTATTGGTCGGGAATAGTACGTCTGTTAAGCGTCCTAAAGTCCACACACATCTGAATCTTTCCGTTCTTTTTCCTCACCACCACTATAGGAGATGCATAAGGACTCCTGGACTCGGTAATGATCTCAGCTTCTTTTAACTGCGACAGGTGCTGTCTCACTGCTTCGATGTCAGCTGGTGCCAGCCGTCGAGACCTCTCCCGAAAGGGTTTATCCTCGGTAATTCTGATAGAATGGCGAGTACTCTTACTACAACCAACATCAAACTCATGAGTAGAGAAAACTCCTCTCCGCTCCATCATCTTCCTGACTAATCGGTCCTTCCATTCTTTAGGAACGAATGAATCTCCAAAGTTGAAGGAGGAGGGTGTCAGATCTCCGGTTGAGTTAACTTTGGACTCTTCCTTCACATGTGACGACAGTACATTTACAGGAAACAGATGCGCAATCGGCATTCCTTTCCTCAATGTGATTCCTTTGCCTGACATATTCCTCACGGTCACTGTAACTCTCCTTGACATCACAGCTGTCGGGGTCTGCAACTCTGGTCTCACCAGAAGCTCATTTGGAAACCGTGACTCTTCTGCAGGATCATCAGGTGACTCTATCAGAATGGCTTCAGTACCTGGCGTTCCAGGGAATTTTGGTATCCCAGGGATTCTAGCCACTCCTCCAGGATGCAGGGTGATAGGTTTGGCTCGAACGTACCACACAGTTCCTCTTTTGCTATCATCTACGTCGGAAGAAAGTTCAGGCAGTTTCTCAAAAGCCTTTTTGAAAACAGGGTGAATGTGTCTGGTACTCAAGAAGTTTTCACCTCCCTGCTCTTTGCAGCTTGTCAGGAGTCGTCTCACTATGGGTGTATTACTGCCAACCAGTATGGAAACCTCACCTTTCACCATGGGGTCAAGGAAAACCAACACAAGTGCATCAATGGTCTCAGTGGTCCCTACATCAGCTTCCAAGAACTCCAACCTCAGCGACAAATAGCCATCATATGGGTAATCAGCAGGACTAAGGCCCCAGATCTGAAGAAGACTGATTGGGGTTAACGGCAAATGCGTCAGGTATCGGTCATAGAAGGATCTGTACAGTATGGTAACCTGAGAACCCGTGTCGAGGATAGCTTTAGTATAAATGCCTTCAATCTGTATTGATACAGCAGAACTCGGCCCTACTAAACCTTCAGGTATGATGTCTTTCATATCCCCTCGTCTATTATTGCACTTAGCGGAACGTGTCTTAACTACAGGGACAGCAGGCCGTTCCGTTACTGTGCCCCTTTGTAGTTTCCCGACTTCTTGGTAAGTTTTATGAGACGGCCATTTACTTTTTTTAGATTTTCCTCACCTCTACATTCTCGCTTGAAATGTCCATCCTTTCCACAGTTATAACAAAAGACTCTAGGTCTATCTCCTTCATGGGGATATCCTTTAGAGGAATCATTCATTTTGCTGTTAGACTTCGCAGGGTGTTCAACCTTTTGCACCCGTGAGTCATCCCTTTCTGTGTTGGGCTTAGACCGAAAATATGCCATCTCGGCTCTCATGACATTTATTTCCTTCTTCAGCTGTTCCATCTCAGGGTTGACATCACCCTTAGGAGTAGGAACTGTAACAGGAGTCACAAGCTTGGACATCACAGCACGCTTTGCTACATTCTGGGCCTGAAGCATATCCTCCTCCTCTCTGACTTCCCTTAGCAGCTCAGTGAAGGTAGGTGGATCTCGCAACTTATGGGTCATGCGTATGCGAAGAGCAGTCACGTCTTCGAGCAATGCACCTCGCACAACCTGTTCAATGCGGAACCGATTCATTTCAGGCAACTCAATCCCTCTTTTCCGTAACATACAATGCAGCAGTTTGTCTATTCTCAGCAGATAACTGGACAGCTTCTCTCCCTCACACTGGAATGTGCTTCTGAATCTGACCATCAAATCTGAAATGGTTTCAGTAGTTCCAAAGGCAGTTTCTAGAGCCTGCATGTAGTCAAAGGAAGTAGCAGAGGTGTTCTGCGCCTTTAAGAATCTTACAATGTCAGCAGCAGGACCCTTAAGGCTTTCTACTATTCTCTGCCTCTTCACATTGTCACTGCACTGCCATTCCTCTAGCAGAGGCAGGGTCTGCTCAGCCCAGGCGTCGTAATCCTCTTCCCCACTGGGAGTTGGTCTCACTCCTGAGAACATACGGAGCTTACGGTATCCCTGAGCCTCGAAGGGCAGATTGGTGCATTTATCCACCAGAGAACTAATGGCACTGACCAACTGAGTGTTCATATCCAGGGCCGAAGGACCTATCAGACCTTTGACATCAGCAACAGTCTTTCCTTCTTGTCTTAAGAATGACAACAACTTGGTTTGAAACCCTTCTTCTTCCTTAGTAGTAATAGGGACAAACTGAACTGGCCAGGGACCAGCCTCTTCAGAAAGCCCAACTGCCTCAGGTAAACCATGACCTCTCAGGTTCTCTGATGTCTGGATCAACACAAACTGCTTCTTGGTAGCTGTATCCAAGCAGCGCTCAACTATCCTAACCTTTCCAAAGGCTTTGACACAATTCAGAGCCCTTAGCAAGACATCATCAGGGTCATCGTTAGCAACACCATTCAGCACAATGGCATGGGTAGTAGCTATCTGCTTCCGTTTGCACCAAGCTTCAACCTCAATAACATCCATCTTTTATGCTCAAACAGCCCAGTAGAAACCACAAACCACTCTCTTAGCAATGAGCATTCAATACTGTTAGTTTACTGACATAAATAGACCACAATCCCGGACGAGCCCCCAAAATGTAACCCCTTCACGGTTCTCTAGATATATGTGAGATGTGGTCTCTGTTGTAGACAGTATTCTACAGTCCAGTAAGGAGATCACTACTACAATGGCTTAATTCTAATTATCTTACTTTATAGTTTTAACGTCAGACAGTATAAGATGATTACGGGCCAATGACCTAAATTAGACATTTGCATACATTAGAATGAATCTAGACATAATAAACATACATTCTCCATTTATATGGATTCAAAGGAGAATCTGTCCCTGTGTCCAAATTCGAGTGCACTCTTTCGTTGGCGCGCTTAAGTTGGAGCTCATGGTATGTATAATGTCTGCAAGACTTACGACTCCGAACCCCTTCGTTGAATTCTCTTCATGATCATTGAATCCCACTTTGAGTTCTGGATGCAGAGCTACTAATACGAAGGGCGGCGGCCGAGTTTGGAAACCCGGGACGGGATGCGGCAGCCATTTGCCTCCTGAGCCCTCTTTTCAGAGCTCCTGCCCTCTCCTCTTCCAGTCGCTTCTCTCTTCCCGCTCGAAAAACCCGACTCCACCCCTTCCTGGGGTTTCTGCCTGGAGACTGCGCAGCCTCACTGTCTGCAACAGTTGATACTGGTGCAGAATTATGGAAAGTATGCTCTTAGTCACATTGTGTCCTTAAAAGTTCTTGCCGTACCTTCACATGGGCAACTTTAACCCAGGGATTTATAACAATGATAATACAGTGTCTAAGTTAAAGATTGATAACCATACTTAACATTTCCAGTGGGTATTACAGTTATTTGCTGCAATATTTTGTGGATGACTTTTTGTACATGTTAATTATTGCATGGTGAGTGCTTTTCTTCGTTCAATTGCTTTTTTTCATTTTAGTCAAATGCAAGAATGCACATGAATAATAGTCTCCAAATGGAAGAGGAGAGCTGGAGAATTGAAAAAGAGCCTTTGGTGTTGAACGATTGTTACCACAGCGAGTTACCTATTGACATAATCCAGGTACCTAGAATAGAACTCATTTCTGAAACAGGGTATGCTGCTGAATTTGCATGGGACTCTCCCGATCTCTTGTTGTAACTCTAACGGAATGTCAGTGGAAATCCCAGCAAAACGGCAGAAATGACGGTTTTTAGCCACTTACACCGTTTCTCCAAGAGTGCCATCAATATTCCACCAAAAACACAGATGTAGATCAGAGGTCCCTGCAGAAACTCCAGGCACTTGTCTCCAAATCAGTACAATAATGTACTCTTCTTATATTTTGTTGGTGCCTCCAGCAAAATAGCCAGGAGAGGGGAAGAAGAGCAGTACCAAGGATTATTCAAGTCATCTAGCAGATTTACAAGACTTATAGGCCTAGAGTTTCCAAATGATTTCCGCCCCGATAACAGCTTAATCTGGGTGGAATCAAATCAAGTAGCGCAAAAGATTGTGGAATTATAAGCGTGAGTTGCGCCCATAACTACTTTACGCTTGAGTCCGTCATCTTTTACGCTGGTTCAACAGACCCGTTGCCTGAAGAAGTTCCCACCCACTATTTCCTGAATCATTCACGCTGTTTCCAGGATGCATCTGCCGAAACCCTCTGCCACTTATTTACATAGCTTCACCACCAACCCTACCCACCGCCCCCTCCACCCACCCCATGCATAAGACCAGCTCATACAAGTTTTACCACTTACGCTAGTAATAACCTGGTTTAGATTTACCCGCAAAAAATTTAGGTGCAACAGGACCAGAAGTCACTTGATATCGGTGTATCTGGAGCAGTAATTGCATTTCTCAGCGTTAGTTTTTTTTTTAGGAACGAGGCACTGTTCTGCTTTTCTAAAAAAAAAATCACATTTGGGCCTCATGATTTAGTTGCACTTATCAAGGACTAACATAGTGAAGAATATAGTTTAATTTAATAGCAAGTTTTATTATTTAAAGGAATATAGAATGAGGTAAAATGTTAGCATACAGGTACTGTATATAGTTTTGATCAACTTTATTAGGACATGACTAAAACAATCATTAATTTAACCCTTTGTCCAGCCATTTAGAATAAAGAAATTAGAATGCAAGATAATACCAATGTCATGAATCTTATCATTCATGAAGAAATGACTCATGAAATAACACTGGGCGGCCAGCCGGTGGCACCATCCAAGGAGTATAAATACTCGGGTGTGGGCCCAGCTTGCCCAGGATGTTTTTGTAACCAGGAACTAGTGATGTAACTAGCATCTCATGGTTGTGAAACAGTTGATTAAAGCCTTGTTTTATACTCAACCAAGTGCTTAGTGAGTTTTCTTACGTCAACCGTTGAATTTGCACTTGTTTAACACCGGTTTTTATGTTCCAGCGTAGGCAAATGAGGTAAGCAGGAAATTTGGGTGTAAGTTCTGGGTGGCAAGATCGACACAGAAACTGGCGTAAATTTGAGTGTAATTTCTGCGTAAATGCGATCCAGGAAATTCCAGGAAAATACTTTCTCCATATTGTAGCCTTCACATAGAAACATAGAAGATAGGAGCAGAAGTAGGCCATTCGGCCCCTCGAGCCTGCTCCGCCATTCAATGAGATCATGGCTGATCATCCAAATTCAGTACCCTGTTCCTGCCTTCTCCCCATATCCCTTGATCCCTTTAGCCTTAAGAAATATATCTAACTCCTTCGTGAATATATTTAATGAAGCGGCCATTTATTGTTTCAGAAGGTGCACTGATGTGTTTCTTCTGATACTGTAAAATAATAAAATCTGTAACAATTTGTACATTAGACAGTTTTTTGGGGTGGTGGGTAATTGTCATCAAGGTGAGGGGTGTCAGGGCTGGAGAACAAAACACTTTCCGTTTTGGCACCAAGCACTCCCATGCCAGGCACAGTATGAGCAGAAGCAGAGTAAAACTCCCACTGCCCTGTCCCGTCAATGTAACTTAAACCATATCTGTCCCCTACTCCATCAGTGTGACACTTCCATTTCACGTAGCCACTGTTTTTATAGCCCGTTATCAGACTGCTGGTTTAATGCCAATTAGTGCCAAAACTGTAACCTCATGCTCATCAGAAATTGGGTTGAGCTGACTATCCAAACTAATTTCAGTGAATACCACAATAGTCAGCAGTGTCCCCATAAAATGAATTTCGATTGAATTCAACCTTATTCCCAGATGTGAAAGTTAAGCATTTTAATGTACTCACTCTGAAAATTGGTTGTAAAACAAAATCAGCATTAAAGCATTTTTCTTTCTACAGTATTTACACATACAGTTGTAAAGATATTTTAAAAATTGCAGAAATGTAAGACGATAAGCACTTCCAATTGAGTACTTCATTTAACTTTCACCTTTATTTCTTTGATATTTATTTATTCAAAAAAATTTCCCCTTGTTTAAAACTAATAGTGTCTGTTTTTATTTCGTCAACCGGTGATCATTTTACCATGTAAATTTACTAGTTCTAAGGGACTAAGATTATTGCTACTTTTTTCCCACCAAGAGTTTGCTAAGTACTTTTCTCTTGCCTGTCAGATAATTGAGGGAGCATTTCAAAACTCCAGAACTCTCACTTGTGAACTGGGTGACCTCACACTAGACATTCTGCTAGAGGAAACAAATTGGTTCCTGGAAAGGTACAGTAAACCCTGTGGGATGTAGATAATATCAAACACTGTTATCTGAATGCTATTTAAATCATGTCTTTGAAGCAGTCGCAAAACCACAGATGATTATGGAGAAAGATGCAAATGAAGAGATGTTTTTTGTTTCCTTATTTCTGAGCATTTATTGAAAAACTTATGTAGAGTTCAAACCAGCAAAAAATTATTCTGTATATTTGAGTTTAGATGTATAATTTTCAGCTTGGTGCAGGCAAGTAGCACCCCAAGCCCTAGCTTTGGAAGTTATTTTTCTTCCCATTCTCTAGATTCCTACGTGCTTTTTCTTGGCCTAAATGGTCTCGAGGAGGACCTTTTTATGTCTACAGTTACCTAAATGCAGCATCACATACTGCTGCTGAGAGGCATGTCCTTGAAACAGGAAGTAGTTTACAGCAACTCCTTGTGCGAATGAGGCAAAAACACATTTTACTCTTATTGGCAAATCAGGATGACACTGGGTTGGCCCAGCGTCGTCAATCTAATAAAAGTACCCCCTTTTAATAGCGGTACAAACAATAACACCCAAATCATAAATAAAACAAAAGAAACATCAAATTAAATAAGAATATTATATTCTGTGCCCGTAATGCACTCCACTTCCTCCAGTGCCCACTGGTTGCGGAAGGCCTCAAACCTCTCAGCGGACAGCGCATGCTCCTTCTCCAGGGACACCCAGGCACGGAGGTAGCCACAGAAGAGAGGCAGGCAGCCGGAGCGAACAACCCCATCAGCTGTGTCTAACCTGGACCTGTTGATGGCCACCTTGGCCAGGCCCAGGAGCAGACCCAAGAGGAGTGTGATGAAATATTCCATTCATCACTGCCTGTGACTGTGGTCGGTTTCAGTTTCATTTCCCTTCCCCCAGTTCCGTTCCTCACCATTGTATTGTATATTGGAATGTGTTGTGTGTAGGGCTCCGCCCATACCTGGCCCCTATGTAAGCAAGCTCAGTCTGGCCTCATATCCAGTACTGCAGCCCTCCGGATGGAAGATACCTCTCTCCACTACGTGTTACCTTCTAAGTTAATAAAAGCCTTGTTTCCTTTCGCTAACATCGAGTCTCAGAATTATTGAGGCACATCAATTTTATTAACTTATTTTTCAACACAATGGATCAACTCCTGAAACCCGAACGTTTGGATTTGGATCAGCATGCTCCGGACGCATCAGCACGCTTTGGACACTGGTTTATGTGTATGGAATTCTTCCTGGACAATTCCGCAGCCGTCAAAGACGCTACGGACGCTGCGAGTATGAAACTCGGAATTCTGCGGAATTGGGTAAGCCACCGGGTTTACCCCCTCATCCAAGACGCCGACACGTACCTGACCGCCTGCGACATCTTAAAGGTGCATTACCAGCAGCCTACGAATGAGGTGTATGCTAGGCATCTGCTCGCTACTCGCGCACAGCGACCTGGGGAATCGGTGGAGGAGTTCCTAGGCACCCTGAAAATGCTTGGCAAAGACTGCAAGTGCCGAGATGTAAAAGCCGCAGTGTACACTGACGAGCTTGTTCGCGATGCCTTTATCACAGGCCTCAGCTCCACTTACATCCGGCAAAGACTGCTGGAAAAAACGGGATTGGACCTGAAACAGGCTGCGGACACCGCGCGATCCCTGGATGTGGCCCAGAGAAACTCGGACGCCTACTCTTCAGCCCGCGCCGTCCACGCCGCCACGTGTGCACCAAGGGCGCCGCCATCTTGGAAGGCATCTTCCCCGCTCGGCAGCCCGACACCGTCGGGGCCCCGCTCTCCCCCCAGAAGCCCTACGACAGCCGCGACGCATCGGGGACCCAACTACTACTTCTGCGGGCAGCCAAAGCACACCAGAAACCTGTGCCCGGCGAAAGGCACCACCTGCTTTAAGTGCGGTAAGAAGGGGCACTTCGGGAAGGTGTGCAGAGGGAACCCCGCTGGAAAACCAACCGCCGGAAAACCCGCCACCGCCGCGTGCGCGCCGCGGGAGCGGCCATCTTGGACGCCATCTTGCCCGACCTTGTGGGGTCCGCCATCTTATGAGCAGACAGCGCGGACGCCATCTTGTCTCGATCAGGGCCCTACAGTGGCATCGGTCACAGTGGACCAGACCAGGCCGCACCCGCTATCCAAATCAATGGTGGACATCGAGGTAAACGGGTGCAGGGTTAAATGTTTAATTGACAGTGGAAGCACGGAGAGTTTTATCCACCCTGAACTGGCACAACAACTCTCCCTAAAGGTGGTCCCTACTCAGGGTACCATCTCTATGGCTGATAAAACCCAGACATCGACCATTCTGGGTTACTGCACGGTACAATTGTCTGTTAACGGAACTGTATATGATAATTTTAAAGTATTAATCATGAAGAATCTATGTGCGAGCGTGATCTTGGGCCTGGATTTCCAGTGCAACCACCAAAGCATCACGCTCAAGTACGGTGGGTCCCAGCCGCCCCTCACAGTGTGCGGTCTGGCTACTCTGAAGGTAAAGCCGCCTTCGCTATTCGCGAACCTTACCCCTAACTGCCGGCCAATAGCGACCAAAAGCAGGAGGTACAGCTGGGAGGACAGGCGGTTTATCGCGACCGAGGTAGACAGGCTCCTCAAAGAGCGCATTATTGAATGCAGCAACAGCCCGTGGCGCGCCCAAGTGGTAGTGGTAAGGGGTAGCGAGAAGAAACGGATGGTGATCGACTATAGCCAAACGATCAACAGGTACACCCAACTAGACGCCCACCCGCTACCCCGCATATCAGAAATGGTGAACCAAATCGCCCAATACCGGGTGTTCTCCACCATCGACCTTAAGTCAGCGTACCACCAGCTCCCTATCAGACCAGAGGACCGCCCGTACACCGCCTTCGAGGCGAACGGACGCCTCTACCAATTCCTCAGAGTCCCCTTTGGGGTGACGAATGGGGTCTCGGTCTTCCAGAGGGAGATGGACCGCATGGTCGATGACTACCACTTGCAGGCAACCTTCCCCTACCTCGACAACGTCACCATCTGCGGTCACAACCAGCAGTATCACGACTCGAACCTCGAGAGGTTCCTGGAAACCGCACAAAAACTCAACCTCACCTACAACGAGGACAAGTGCGTTTTCAACACCACGCGCCTCTGCATACTAGGCAGCGTGGTGGAGAATGGGGAAATCGGACCAGACCCCAACCGATTGCGCCCCCTACGGGAGCTGCCCCTGCCCAACACTCCCAAAGCCCTGAAAAGGTGCCTGGGATTATTTTATTATTATTCCTAATGGGTCCCCAACTACTCCGACAAAGCCCGCCCCCTCTTGAAAGCATCCTCTTTTCCGCTCTCTGCTGAGGCCCACGCCGCCTTCAAAAGCATTAAGCAGGATATTGAGCGGGCCACGCTACAGGCAGTGGACGAGAACACTCCATTTCAAGTGGAAAGTGATGCGTCTGACTTCGCCTTGGCGGCCACCCTCAACCAGGCGGGGCGGCCCGTAGCTTTCTTCTCGAGGACCCTCCAAGGGCCCGAGATCAGACACTCCTCCGTGGAAAAGGAGGCCCAAGCCATCGTGGAGGCAGTGCGCCACTACCTAGCCGGCAAACGCTTCACCCTACTTACCGACCAGCGGTCGGTAGCGTTTATGTTCAATAATAAACAGAGGGGGAAGATTAAAAATGATAAGATTCTTAGGTGGCGGATCGAGCTCTCCACCTTCGAGTATGACATCATTTACCGGCCAGGGGCCCTTAACGAATCCCCTGACGCCCTCTCACGAGGGATGTGTGCCAGCGCCACCGGGGATCGGCTACAGACCCTCCACAACGACCTCTGCCACCCAGGGGTCACACGGCTGTTCCACTTCATAAAGTCCCGTAACTTACCCTACTCGATTGAGGAAGTTCGGTCTCTGACCAGGAACTGCCGCACTTGCGCTGAGTGCAAGCCTCGGTTCTACTGCCCAGATAGAGCCCACTTAATCAAAGCTACACGGCCCTTTGAGCGGCTCAGCTTAGATTTCAAGGGCCCCCTCCCGTCCGTCGACCGCAATGTTTACTTCCTGAACATTGTGGACGAATACTCCCGGTTCCCATTCGCCTTCCCCTGCCCAGACATGACCAGTGCCACGGTCATTAAATGCCTCAACAGCCTGTTCTGCCTGTTCGGTATGCCGAGCTACATCCATACGGATAGGGGGGCGTCCTTCATGAGTGAAGTGCTACGCCAGTACATGCTGTCCAGGGGGATCGCCACGAGCCGTACCACCAGCTACAACCCCCGGGGTAACGGCCAAGTGGAGCGAGAGAACGGGACAGTATGGAAAGCAGTCACTCTAGCTCTAAGGACCAAGGGCCTCCCTATCTCCCGCTGGCAGGAAGTCCTCTCGGATGTGCTCCATTCGATACGGTCGCTATTGTGTACTGCCACTAATGCCACGCCTCATGAATGAATGTTTGTCTTTCCCCGGAAATCCACCTCAGGCGTATCCATGCCATCATGGCTCTCCACCCCAGGTCCGGTATTCGTGCGAAGGCATGTGAGGGACCACAAGACGGACCCTCGCGTGGAGCCAGTGTACCTACTCCACGCCAACCCCCAATACGCATATGTCCGGCACGCCGACGGAAGGGAGGACACCGTGTCCATAAGACGTCGCCCCAGCCGGTAACGACAACAACCACGGCGATAGCAGCGACAACGATCGCAGCAACTCTTACCCACCCACTACTCTCTCATCACCCCCGGAAGAACATCGACCAACGGCACCCCCACCAACTACCCCTTCAACAACCCTGGCGGCACCCCCGGCAGAGACCCAGGAGGCTACCGGGGACACCCAGCCGACACCCGCGGCACCGCAACAGCCACGTCGGTCGCAGAGGACTATCAAACCCCCGAACAGACTAAATCTATAGAAGGGGTGAATGTGATGAAATATTCCATTCATCACTGCCTGTGACTGTGGTCGGTTTCAGTTTCATTTCCCTTCCCCCAGTTCCGTTCCTCACCATTGTATTGTATATTGGAATGTGTTGTGTGTAGGGCTCCGCCCATACCTGGCCCCTATGTAAGCAAGCTCAGTCTGGCCTCATATCCAGTACTGCAGCCCTCCGGATGGAAGATACCTCTCTCCACTACGTGTTACCTTCTAAGTTAATAAAAGCCTTGTTTCCTTTCGCTAACATCGAGTCTCGGAATTATTGAGGCACATCAAGGAGGTCCTTCGAATTGCCCGTCCCCCCAATCTCCCGCCCCCCCCCCCTCCACACCAGGTGGCCAAAGATCAGGAGCATAGGAAGTGCAACCAGAAATTGAGGAGCATCCCCTTCCAATAATGGAAGAAGAGCTGCAAACTCTCACACTGAGGCTAGATGTGGAACATGAACTCATCCAGGCCACAAAAGTTAAAGGCAGCCTGTGAGTCCATGAAACAACTGAAAAATCTATTTGACGGAACTGCGCAATGCATTCTATCAATCACTTATTTCAAGTTTGTGATGAAATAAAATGATACAATTTTAAAGCACATAAGGAGTCCATTTGGCCTGTGTCAAGTCTTTAAATGAGTTATCCATTTAGAGAAATAAGTATTTTCTACTGTCTAATTTAACCCAGCTATGGGTCGTGGGAGGGAAACTGTTGGGATGAGAACTTTTCCCTTAGCTTCCTATAATAGAAAAACATGTGTTTTAGGGAAACTGTGTTGGCAATGATAATGCTTAGTTTCAACTGCAAAGCTATAATTTTCTGAGGACTGTGGTAAAGTCACAGCACATACCCATCTTCAAAAGTTTTCATTGTGTTACATCAGAACTGCTGTTGGAATATCTGAAGATTGCAATCATTATTGAATATTAACTTTCCGTGAAAGAAAACGACACAATTATAATCTGTATAAGATTTAGATCACAGGTCACACACAGATTACCCAAAGGGTCTTAGGAGTCATAAGTTGCTTTATTAAGGAGCAGCAGTTTAAGTTAAGTACAACATACATTCAAGATAGACATAGTAGACATACGACCGTGACAAGCAGCTGGTATTGGTCCCGATCGGACAGACGCTGGTGTGCATGAACAGCTCTTCCCTACTCTTCACCGTGTGTTAAAGGCTCTTTAGATATCTCTTTTTTATTCCCTTTTTATAGGGGTGGTCCTAGGGTAGATTATGGACAGGACTATCTAACCTGTAAGGGCTCTTCCTAAGCCAAGGTGCCCAATGGTATGTCGAATTGTTTGTCTCAACTTTCGAATGAAAACCCTCCCCTTCACATGTCTTTCCTGTTTATACTTTCAAACAATTGCCTACTATCTCTCCCGTGCTTACCCTCCCAAGTTTGGAGTCAGACATGCCATTCTCGGCCTTCAGATGTTCGTAGCTGCTTGTTATCAGTTATTTATGTTCACACTGTTCATCAGACTATTGTACTATGGAATAAATCATTAAATTCCCAAAGATATCTTCTATTCTATGCCCTTATACTTAATTAACTTACACATTTTAAAGCAGCTTTGTTAAACAAAGTCAAAATCCTAACTTAGCATTATAATATGGTTATTTGCAATTATGGAAGAAACATAGGTATTGGGCCTCAGTTGGCCAAATCAAAGATACAGTCAACAACCTTTCAAGCGCACAAACAGCAGACAGCTAGTCTGGAAACAGGGTCACAGCCACGGTGCAGAATATTATAACATCCGCAGAACCAAGAACATAAGCAAATTGTAAGCGTCTATTCAGTTATTCTAACACCAGTCTGAAGAGACTTTTTTGTCTTAAGTTTTTTCTTCCAATTTCTTACATCTGCTTAAGAATTAATTTTAAACTGGATTGCAACAATCCCTTCCCATCTGCTGGAGTTCAATACTTCAGTTCTTAACCCTTCCTTTCAATTAGATTTAATTAATGTTAAGAGGTGAATGCCTGCAGGTCCAAGTCACAGCAAATGGAAAATCAAGTTCACAAGTGTTGGGGAGCAGCCATGGTGGTTGGTAAGGACTGACACCCCGGTTAGTGGAGGGACCGTACCAACTGCACTGTGCAGATTGGCCGCGAGCCTCTGCCCTGATAAATTGGTTTAATGTTGCACCTGTTTTATGCCTGGAAAACGGGTGCAATGTTGTTGAATTTAGACCCTAAGGAGTTCCACAGTTTGAAATCTCTGGGAAACAATATGTTAGAACAGAAGATTGAGGCAAATCTCAATTTCAACACAGTAAAGGTGCAAAGAGGAGGGTGAGCATGTAGGATGGTGTATTTGGAGCTTAGGAGGAAGAGAGTGGCAATTCAGAGAAATAATGACTATAGTACATAGGAATAGGTGTAGGCCATTCAGCCCCTCGAGCCTGTTCTGCCATTTAATCAGAACATGGCTGATCTGTACTCCATTTGCCCTCTTTTTCTCCGTATCCCTTTCTACCCTTACCTAACAAATCTATCGATCTCAGTCTTGAAAATTTTAAGTGAGAAAGTTGGGGAGAGAGTTCCAGATATCCACTACCCTTTATGTAAGAAAGTGCTTCCTGATTTCACTCCTAAATGGCCTTCCTCTAATTTTAAGATTATGTCCCCTTGTTCTTGATTCCTCCACAAAAATAAATAGTTTATCTGTATCTACGCTATCAAATCCTTTTAACATTTTAAACACCTCGAGCAGATCACCCATCAATCTTCTATACTCAATGGTATTGATAAATAAAGAGAGCCAAAAAAGGTAGGCCTTCATTAATTAGGATTATCCCAAAGAAGTACTATTGACCTTCATATAGTGAAACAAATATATTTATATTTTGTTTACAATTTTTTGTGGGAAAATAATAAGGATTAAAATGTAAAATGTTTTTCAGCTTCCAGAGATCAGCAGAGAATTTTGAGAAAAACCATTTGAACCATCCATATTTCTTTTGCATTATAATCTCAATTACCAACAGCTGTGAATCTATCAGGTAAGTTTGTTAAGCTGAGTGGCATAACATCTGTCACATTAAAAACGTGAGCAGCATCGTAGAAAGCCAGACATAAACCATGCTGTATTGTCACATGAAGACAGAAAAGGCTAAGAATTGCTACAAAATAATACAAAACATTTATGTTTGGACAATAATTTGTTAAGACACTTCAGTTAGATTTCTCAGATTGATTTGTAGACCAATAAAACGCTAGTCATATCAGAATCTCTTTTTAACCATAATACAGACCATACTTAAGAGGTATAGCTGACCCAAATGGGTAGAACATAAGAACATAGAACATAAGAAACAGGAGCAGGAGTAGGTCATTCGGCCCCTCGAGCCTGCGCCGCCATTCAATAAGATCATGGCTGATCTGATCTAGGCCTCAAATCCACTTTCCTGTCTGTTCCTAGAAATCAGTCCTCATTGCACCCATTATTGGGGTGAAATCAGCAGCAAAAATCACCAATTTCACAGGGCTATACCCGGCGCCCCAAGGACACTTGAAATACGTCCGACGCTAAAAAGTGTTTTTTTTTTTTACTTACCTTCCTATGGGTCTGGGAGGACCAGGAGTGCTCCAGTTTCACAGCACCACTGAGGGCTACTGCTGGCCCATGATTAATCCTCCTCCCATTCTTTTCCCCCCCCCCCATCCCCGCCCGCCCCCTCGCAACCTTCCAGGACTTGCCTGAGGGCTGCTACCAACAAGGCAGCAGGCCCAAATTTCATTTATGATTTCGGGGGTGCTGCCTCTGGAGGCACGACAGGCGCCGGCAGCTCACCTATATTATTAAAATGAAGCCCAATTTCCGGTCAACATTGGGCCTCCTGGTTTTTGCCGCGCACATGCAGCCCGAAAATGTGACATGGGCCCGAAAATGTGACAAAACCAATTTCTACCTGAAGCTGTCAGAGATTTCAGCTACATTTTTATATGAATTGGAAATAAAATAATTCCACAATGGAAATGAAAACCAGGAGAGATATATAAAGATTGACTAATTCGCTATCGCCTGTTTTACACCATCGCCCAAAGTCAAAATTACCCTATCTTTACAAGTCTCCTCTCAAAGCACTGTTGGGTTTAAACATGTGAGATTTATTAACTTTTTATTCTGTTTTCAGGAATTATCTTAAAAGAAATGAGAAAATCACAAATGCTGTGATGAAACAGAATGCCCTTTCAATTCTGAATGAAATGGAAAAGGGGAGAAAAGACGTTTTGTTAAAGACCTTGTTTTGTAAATTAAAGGTATGGTGAGAATAAATTAAACAGACATCCTAAAAATGATTTCTGAAGGACGGTAGCAGTAGCTTCTTACCAAATTGAGAAATTGGAGGCGATATCAGCGGAGGCCGAACCTTCGACGATTTCCAAAAAAACAAGGAGTGACGTCACAGGACAGCAGGTAGGTGATTGGTTGGTGAGTATTAAAAAAAAATTTCTCTTTTCTCTCTACAGTGGTTTAAACTAGGTGTGGGAAACTACAAAGTACTGTATTAAATTTATAGCTTAACTAGTTAAACTAATTAATATAACTATAAATAATTATTAAATAAAGACTTTAATTAAATAAAATAAGGCTAGACTAAGATATGGTAGGGCAGGTTGTTTGTCTGGACTGCAGTATGTGGGAGTTTGTGGACAGCGAGACTGTCCTGAGCAAACATGTCTGCAGGAGATGTTTCCATCTCGAATTTCTCCGGCTCAGAGTCATTCAGCTGGAGTGCGAGCTGGAGACACTCCGACACATAAGTGGGGGGAGGAATTTCTGGGCAGTTTTATCCTGAAAGCAGTCACACCCTAGAGTTCAGGAAGGGGAGGGTGTGACTGTTAGGGAGCCGGGTAGCAGAGATTTAGGAGAGGTTGAGAAGGAGGTCCCACAGTTACTGGTCCTGTCCAACAGGTACGAAGAACTTGCTACCTGTGAGGACAAGGAGAAAGACTGCAGGGAGGACAGCCACAGTGCAGACCAAGGCACCATAGCTCAGAAGGCTGTCCAAGGGGGGGGGGGGTGGTGGTGGTGGAGGGAGAGCAGAATAGAAATGTGGTAGTGATAGGGCACTCTATAATTAGGGGTATAGATAGTGCCCTCTGCAGCCAAGAACAAGAATCCCAAAGGGTGTGTTGCCTACCCGGTGCCAGGGTAAGGGATATCTCACACGGCTGGAGAGGAACTTGGAAAGGGAGGGAGTAAATCCAGTTGTCGTGGTCCATGTTGGAACAAATGACATAGGTAGGAACAGGGAGAAGGTCCTGCTGAAACAGTATCAGGAGTTAGGCTCTAAATTCAAAAGCAGGACCTTGAGGGTAATAATCTCTGGATTATTGCCCGAGCCATGTGCAAATTGACATAGAAGCAGACAGATCTAGAGAATTAACATGTGGCTAAAGGGCTGGTGTGGGAAAGAGGGGTTCCTTTTCATGGGAAACTGGCACCAGTTCTGGGACAGGAAAGAGCTGTACCGATGGGACGGGCTCCACCTGAACTGGGATGGGACCCGTGTCCTAGCGGAAAGGGTAAATAGGGAGGTGGCAAAGGCTTTAAACTAGTAAGATGTGGGGAGGGATCTACAAGAAACGTAACCAGCCTAAATATAAACAAAACACGAAGAGAGCATAGGAAAGAATAAAGTAAGGGAGGACATTGATGGCAAAGGAATAAAGAGAGTTATAGAACAGGGATCTAAGAAGATGGTTAAACATAAAGTGCGAGGAAATCCTATTAAAAATGAGTTAAACTGTCTGTACAGCAATGCACATAGTGTCCGTAATAAAACAGGGGAGTTGGAGGCAATCATGCATTGCGAGGAACCAGACATAGTAGGGATTACTGAGACATGGCTACAGAAAAATCAGGACTGGGAATTAAACATTACAGGGTATAACATATTTAGAAAAGATAGAGAGGGAAAAAGAGAAGGTGGAGTAGCTGTACTTATTAGGGATAACATAATGGCAGTAGAAAAAAGTGACGCAGCTATCAGCAAGACAAAAATAGAATCCATATGGATAGAGATAAAAGATAATAAAGGATCAATCACACTAATAAGAGTAGTCCACAAACCACCTAATAGTGGAAGGGAGGTGGAGGAAGAAATACACAGACAAATTAGGGAAATGAGTAAAAAAACATAGAATAATATTCATGGGAGATTTCAACTACCCTGATATTAATTGGACAGAGGAGGTAGGTAAAGGGGATAAGGGAATGGAGTTCCTACAATGTGTACAGGACTCCTTTCTAACCCAATATGTAAAAAGTCCAACAAGGGAGGATTTGCTATTGGATCTAGTAATGGGGAATGAAACAGAGCAGATAAAATAAGTAAAAGTAGGGGACTTACAGAAGGTAAGTACTGTAGAAAATATAGGGACAGAGTGATCTCCTGGAAGAGTTTCGATCGCCTAGATGGGTCGGAGAGGAATTTCCCAGATTTTTCCTCCCAAATTGGCCATTGGGTTTTTTATCTGGTTTTTCGCCTCTCCCGGGAGATCACATGGGTTCGGGTGGGATGGAGAGTGATAGAAGATTTGAGGTCAGGATCAGATCAGCCATGATCTTATTGAATGGTGGAGCAGGCTCAAGGGGCCGATTGGCCTACTCCTGCTCCTATTATGTTCTTATGTTCTTAACATCTAGGCAATACTGGCCATAATATAAGACGCTTTAAGATGATAATTGAGAAGGACATAAATATGACGAAAAACAGGGTAATAGATTGGAGAAAAGCTGATTTTGAGGGGCTGAGAATAGAACTTGGGAAAATAAAATGGGCAACAATATTGGCAAACAACAATGTAGAACGACAATGGGAAACATTTAAAACGGTGTTCACAGAGTGCAGGAACAATATATTCTGCTAAAAAGAAAGAAAAAACTAAACAGTAATGAGACTCCATGGATGAATAAAGCCATAAGGGAACAATTGAGGGTAAGGAAAGAGGCATACATTAAGTAATTAGACAGCAGGGAAGTGCATGATAAGGGAGAATATGAAGAGATTAGGAGAGAAGTCAAAAAAACAATTAGGAAGGCAAAGAGGAACTATGAAAATAGATTATTAAGGAACATAAAACAAAATATTAAAATATTTTACAGACACAGCAATAAAAAAGGAAGGAAGGTTGGGATGGGAATAGGGCAATTAAGGGATAGACAGGATAATACCACAGGTAATGATAGATGGCAGAAATATTAAATAATTCTGTATTTACCAGGGAGCTAGAACAGGTGGACATGACATTGGATGATGAGATTAGTAATGAGATAAATGCATTTTTAAAATAAATAGGGGATATATTAAATAAACTAATTAAACTCAAAGAGGATAAAATCCCTGGTCCAGATGGATTGCATCCACGCATTTTAAAAGAATCTAGGGAAGAGATAGCAGAGGCATTACTACACATATTTAATAATTCATTAGAAAAATGTGTAGTGCCAGAGGACTGGTGGATAGCTATCGTAATACTTGTATTTAAGAAGGGGGATAGAACATGTCCAAGGAATTATAGACCAGTCAGTTTAACATTGGTAGTAGGAAAAATAATGGAATCCCTACTAAAGGAGAAAATAGAAGAACATCTAGAAACTAAAATATTAGTAATGAATAGCCAGCATGGATTTCAAACGGGAAAGTCTTGCTTGACCAACCTCATTGAATTTTTTGAAGAGGTAACAGAGAGAGTAGACAATGGTAATGCAGTAGATGTAATGTATCTAGATTTTCAAAAGGCCTTCGATAAGGTACCCCATAATAGACTGATGAACAAGGTCAGAGAGTGCAGAGTCGGGGGACATGTAGCAGAATGGATAGCTAGCTGGCTTCAAGGCAGAAAGCAGAGAGTAGGGGTAAAAGGTAGCTATTCACAGTGGCAGAAGGTGGGTAGTGGTGTTCCACAAGGATCAGTGCTGGGACCACTGCTGTTTACAATTTATATTAATGATTTAGACTTTGGAATCAAAAACACAATTTCTAAATTTGCAGATGACACCAAATTGGGGGAGTAGTCAATACTGTGGAGGACGGCAACAAATTACAGGAGGACACTAATAAACTTGCAGAATGGGCATATAGTTGGCAAATGAAGTTCAACACAGATAAATGTGAGGTATTACATTTTGGTAGGAAGAATAGGGAGGTCACTTATTACTTGGAGGGTGCGAGTCTAGGTGGGGTTGAGGAACAAAGGGATCTCGGAGTACAAATACACAAATCACTAAAAGTTGTGACACAGGTTAGTATGGCCATAAAAAAAAGCAAACCAAGCACTAGGGTTTATTTCTAGAGGGATAGAATTGAAAAGTAGAGAAGTTATGCTAAACCTGTATCGAACCTTGGTTAGACCTCACTTAGACTATTGCGTACAGTTCTGGTCGCTATATTATAAAAAGGAGAGGGTGCAGAGAAGATTTACAAGGATGATACCAGAAATGCGAAGGTATACATATCAGAAACAAGCTGGGTCTCTTTTCTCTTGAAAAAAGAAGGCTGAGGGGTGACCTAATAGAGGTCTTTAAAATTATGAAAGGTTTCGATAGAGTGGATACAGAGAGAATGTTTCCACTTGTGGGGAAGAGCATAACTAGAGGCTATCAATATAAGATAGTCACCAAGAAATCCAATAGGGAATTCAGAAGAAACTTCTTTACCCAAAGAGTGGTGAGAATGTGGAACTCGCTATATATTTTGTTAACAGGGAGTGGTTGAAGCAAATAGTATAGATGCATTTAAGGGGAGGCTAGACAAGCGTATGAGGGAGAAGGGAATAGAGAGTTATGCTGATAGATTTAGATGAGGAAAGACGGGAGGAGGATCATGTGGAGCATAAATGGCGCATGGACTGGTTGGGCCGAATGGCCTGTTTCTGTGCCGTATATCCTATGTAACCTTATGTAATGTTGAGTAGGTTTTTTCATCTTCTTTAGTATATGATGCATAAACACAATGGGGGAATTTTAACATTTTAACCCGCCGAGGGCGGGGGTGACCCACCTGTTTTGGAGTTTTAACCACAGCGTGCGTCAGACGTCACTGACAGGTTCCCCGCCCGGAAGTCAGCCTGATTGATAGGCTTGGCATCCAGTTGAGCGGGGAACGCTGGAGAAGAGGCCACAGGACCCAGTAAGTCTGATCCCTGCCCCCGGGAGCGGGGTCCGATCCGGGGTGGGGGGGGCGGGTGGGATCTGTCCGATTCCTGACCCGAGGGAGGGTGGGGGGGAAGGTAACCGATTCTGGGGAGGGGTCCGATACTGGGCGGGGGGTCTGATGGTGCAGGAGCTTGGGGGGCCAGGAGGAAGCACTCCTGCTCCTCCTGGCCCACAAGGAGTGCTCCCTGAGGTTGTCCTCACCTCGCTGCAGCTGCCGGGTTCCCCGAGGCCTGGGAAATCCAGCCGGCCACCGTTAAACCTCCCCAACACGCTTCCATTTTTTGGCCATTTAACTCCACCCCCCCACCCCCCGCATCCAATCCCACCCGCTCCCCCATGTTAAAACTCCCCCCTTACGTACACTGCACTCAATCCCTGTTGTATTCTGCACTTTTTACTGAGCTTTTTTAAAAAAGGATATTTAATTCTCATTGCTTTTGAAAATGTGAAAGACTGCATTAGAAAGGATTCTGGAAATATTTGGTTTAACGGATTGTTGACTTTTGCTCAGGGTCAGATTTTGAAAAGAACAGTTATTTCGCACTTAAATAATTTGAATCCTCATAAATTAACTCCTTTACATCACCCCTCAGCCACTCTGTAAAAAGCTGGTGACAGAAAAATGGCTTGTGTGCCCGGCGCCTGTGGATAAAATATTTGAAATAACAGAGGAGCACCTCACAAAATTAAAGAAATTGAAAGCACCACAGTATCAGGTATGTAACAGACAACAGAATTGTTGATATGTGAGGAAACACATTATGATAACCAGCTTTTTCAAATCCACAGTATTAGCACTGTAAAGATAACAATCACAGCTGTGCAACTTTCTGCTAACTGCCTTTAAGAGAATGTTAGTGCACTGCTGATAAGTCACTATGTAAATGCCTAATATGGAGTGACACTGAGCCATATGAGTTCCCAGAATCGTTCCACGCCTTCTTAATCAGCCTCAGCTGGAATGGCAGACAGGACACATTATTGGCCTTGGTGGTCTTGAGCTTTTTTTAAAATTCCTTTATGGGATCAGGGCGTCGCTGGCAATGCCAGCATTTATTGCCCATCCCTAGTTGCCCTTAAGAAGGTGGTGGTGAGCCACCTTCTTGAACCGCTGCAGTCCATGTGGTGCTGGTACTCCTACAGTGCTGTTAGGTAGGGAGTTCCAGGATTTTGACCCAGCGACGATGAAGGATTGGCGATATACTTCTAAGTCAGGATGGTGTGTGACTTGGAGGGGAACTTGGAGGTGGTGGTGTTCCCATGCGCCTCCTGCCCTTGTCCTTCTAGGTGGAAGAGGTCGCAGGTTTGGGAGGTGCTGCCGAAGAAGCCTTGGCAAGTTTCTGCAGTGCATCTTGTAGATGGTATACACTGCAGCCACGGTATGCCGGTAGTGGAGGGAGTGAATGTTTAAGGTGGTGGATGGGGTGCCAATCAAGCGGGCTGCTTTGTCCTGGATGATGTTGAGCTTCTGGAGTGTTGTTGGAGCTGCACTCATCCAGGCAAGTGGAGAGTATTCCATCACACTCCTTACATGTGCCTTGTAGAGGGTGCAAAGGCTTTGGGGAGTCGGGAGGTGAGACACTCGTCGCAGAATACCCAGCCTCTGACCTCTTGTTGCCACAGTATTTATGTGGCTGGTCCAGTTAAGTTTCTGGTTAATGGTGACCCCCAGGATGTTGATAGTGGGGGATTCGGTGATGGTAATGCCATTGAATGTCAAGGGGAGGTGGTTAGACTCTCGCTTGTTGGAGATAGTCATTGCCTGGCACTTCTGAGGCGCAAATGTTACCTGCCACTTATCAGCCCAAGCCTGAACGTCGTCCAGGTCTTGTTGCATGTGGGCATGGACTGCTTCATTATCTGTGGAGTTGTGAATGGTGCTGGACACTGTGCAGTCATCAGTGAACATCCCCATTTCTGACCTTATGTTGGAGGTAAGGTCATTGATGAAGCAGCTGAAGATGGTTGGGCCAAGGACACTGCCCTGAGGAACTCCTGCAGCGATGTCCTGGGGCTGTGATGATTGACCTTCAACCACCACAACCATCTTCCTTTGTGCTAGGTATGACTCCAGCCAGTGGAGCATTTTCCCCCTGACTCCCATTGACTTCAGTTTTACTAGGGCTCCTTGATGCCAGACTCGGTCAAATGCTGCCTTGATGTCAAGGGCAGTCACTCTCACCTCACCTCTGGAATTCAGCTCCTTTGTCCATGTTTGGACCAAGGCTGTAATGAGGTCGGGAGCCGAGTGGCCTTGGCGGAACCCAAACTGGGCATCAGTGAGCAGGTTATTGATGAGTAAGTGCCGCTTGATAGCACTGCTGATGACACCTTCCATCACTTTGCTGATGATTGAGAGTTGACCGATGGGGTGGTAATTGGCCGGGTTGGATTTGTCCTGCTTTTTGTGGACAGGACATACCTGGGCAGTTTTCCACATTGTCGGATAGATGCCAGTGTTATAGCTGTACTGGAACAGCTTGGCTAGAGGCGCGGCTAGTTCTGGAGCACATTTCTTCAGCATGATAGCCAGGATATTGTCGGGGCCCATAGCCATTGCTGTATCCAGTGCGCTCAGCCATTTCTTGATATCACGTGGAGTGAATCAAAATGGCTGAAGACTGGTTTCTGTGATGGTGGTGACCTCGGGAGTAGGCCGATATGGATCAGCCACTCGGCACTTCTGGCTGAAGTTGGTTGCAAATGCTTCAGCCTTGTCTTTTGCACTCACGTGCTGGGCTCCACCATCATTGAGGATGGGGATATTCTTGGACCCTCCTCCTCCCATTAGTTGTTTAATGGTCTGATGTGCCATCAATAACTCAAAGACAAGAAGTTAAAGGATTCAACTGAAGGCTTTTAATCGCTAAGAACATTGCACGTCATTCCACATCGGATTCGTCTGGCAGAATGACTCATACAGCTCTTGAGACCTTTATATGACAAAAGACGGGGCGGAGCCAATACACACAATAGGGGAAAAGGGGGCGGTACACACAATACAATGCAGGTAAAACACGGGCTGATGAAGACATATATTTCATCACATTCACCCCTTCTACAGATTTAGTCTGTCCAGGGGTGTGATTGTCCTTCCTGAACGTCGCAACAGTACTCGGGCTCCGACTGGGAGTCCGTGGTGCCCTCCTGGGCATACCCATGTGCTGGGGGTGTTGCAGGTACTTCTGGGGGTGGTGAGGATACCTCTGGGAATGGTGGAGGTTCTTCTGGGGGTGGTGAGGATGGGTCGTTGTCGCTTCCTGCCGAGGCGAGGTCCTTTATGGACACGGTGTCCTCACGCCCGTCGGCGTGCTTGACGTATGCGTACTGTGGGTTTGCATGGAGTAGGTGTACTGCCTCCACGAGGGGATCCATTTTGTGGCCCCTCACATGCTTCCGTAATAGGACTGTCCCTGGGGTGGAGAGCCACGAAGGTAGGGACACTCCCGAGGTTGATTTGCGGGGAAAAACAAACATCTTCTCGTGAGGAGTGGCGTTAGTGGCAGTACACAGTAGCGACCTTATCGAGTGGAGTACGTCTGGGAGGACCTCTTGCCAGCGGGAGGTAGGGAGACCTTTAGACCTTAGTGCTAAGGTGACCGCCTTCCACACCGTCGCGTTCTCCCTCTCCACTTGCCCATTACCCCGGGGGTTATAACTAGTGGTCCGACTCGTGGCTATCCCCTTCGACAGCAGGTATTGGCGCAGTTCGTCGCTCATGAACGACGCCCCCCTGTCAGTGTGGATGTAGTTTGGCATGCCGAACGTGCAAAACAGGCTGCCGAGGCACTTGATGACCGTGGCACTGGTCATGTCTGGGCAGGGGTAGGCGAATGGGAAGCGGGAGTACTCGTCCACAATGTTGAGAAAGTACACATTGCGGTCGGTGGAGGGGAGTGGTCCCTTAAAATCTAAGCTCAGGCGCTCGAATGGCCGTGTGGCTTTCATCAGGTGGGCTCGGTCGGGCCTGTAAAAACGGGGCTTGCATTCCGCACAGGTGCGGCAGTCCCTGGTCATAGACCGGACCTCCTCGATGGAATAGGGCAGGTTACGGGATTTTATAAAGTGAAATAGCCGGGTGACCCCGGGGTGGCAGAGGCCATTGTGGAGGCCCTGTAGCCTGTCCCCCTGGATGCTGGCACACATCCCTCGTGATATGGCGTCGGGGGATTCGTTGAGGGCCCCCGGCCTATATATTATGTCGTACTCAAACGTGGAGAGTTCGATCCGCCACCTGAGAATTTTGTCGTTCTTGATCTTCCCCCTCTGTTTGTTGTTAAACATGAAGGCTACCGACCACTGGTCGGTAAGCAGGGTGAAGCGTTTGCCGGCTAGGTAGTGCCTCCAGTGCCGCACTGCCTCCACTATGGCCTGGGCCTCCTTCTCTACCGAGGAGTGCCTGATCTCGGGCCCTTGGAGGGTTCTTGAGAAAAAGGCTACGGGCCGCCCATCCTGGTTGAGGGTGGCTGCTAAAGCGAAGTCGGACGCATCGCTTTCGACCTGAAAAGGGATGTTTTCGTCCACTGCCCGCAGCGCGGCCTTCTCAATGTCGTGTTTAATGCTGTTGAAGGCGGCGTGGGCCTCGGCCGTGAGCGGGAAGGACGTTGATTTCAGGAGGGGACGGGCCTTGTCGGAATAATTGGGGACCCATTGGGCGTAATAGGAGAAAAACCCCAGGCACCTTTTCAGGGCCTTGGGAGTGTTTGGTAGGGGTAGCTCCCGTAGGGGGCGCAATCGGTCGGGGCCCGGACCGATTTCCCCGTTTTCCACCACGCAGCCCAGGATACAGAGGCGCGTGGTGCTAAAGACACACTTATCCTCGTTGTAGGTGAGATTGAGTCTGAGGGCGGTTTTCAGAAATCTCGCGAGGTTCGAGTCGTGGTCTTGCTGGTCGTGGCCACAGATGGTGACGTTGTCTAGGTATGGATAGGTGGCTGTTAACTGGTTCTCATCGACCATGCGGTCCATCTCCCGCTGGAAGACCGAGACCCCATTCATTACCCCAAAGGGGACTCTGAGGAAGTGGTAGAGGTGTCCGTTCGCCTCGAAGGCGGTGTATGGACGGTCCTCCGGCCTAATGGGGAGCTGGTGGTATGCCGATTTTAGGTCGATGGTGGAAAACACCCGGTATTGCGCAATTTGGTTAACCATATCCGCTATGCGGGGCAGAGGGTAGGCGTCTAGCTGGGTGTATAGATTAACCGTCCGGCTATACTCTATCACCATCCGCTTCTTTTCGCTACCCTTAACTACTACTACCTGGGCGCGCCACGGGCTGGTACTGCATTCGATGATACCCTCCCGCTTGAGTCTTTCTACTTCAGACGCAATGAACCGTCTGTCCTCCCAGCTGTACCGCCTACTCTTGGTCGCTATGGGTCGACAGTTGGGTGCGAGGTTGGCGAACAGAGAGGGCGGCTTGACCTTCAGGTTAGCCAGACCACACACTGTGAGGGGCGGCTGGGGCCCACCGTAGGTAAGCGTGATACTTCGGTGGTGGCACTGGAAGTCCAGACCCAAGATCACGCTCACACAGAGATCTGGCATTATCAACAGTTTAAAATCTCTGTAATCAGTGCCTTTTACCGACAACATAACCGCGCAGAAACCTGTAATTTTTGAGGTATGAGTCTTATCAGCCATGGCGATTTTGCTCTGTGTAGGGACTATCGTTAGTGAAAGTCGTTTTACCAGGCTAGGATGAATAAAGCTTTCGGTGCTCCCGCAGTCAATCAAGCATTTAACCTTGTTCCCGTTTACCTCTATGTCCATCATCGATCTAGACAACGGATGCGGCCTGGATTGATCCACTGTGATTGAGGCCACCAGTGGGTCCTGGGGGTCCGTGTAGTCGGGACAAGATGGTGGACTCCATGAGGGTGGACAAGATGGCGTCCAAGATGGCCGCCCCCACGGCGCGCACGTGGCGGAGTTGGAGGCGGGGTTCCCTCTGCAGACTTTATTGAAATGTCCTTTCTTCCCGCATTTAAAACAGGTGGTGCCCTTCGCTGGGCACAAATGCCTGGAGTGTTTGTCCTGGCCGCAGAAGTAGCATTTCGGGCCCCGATGCATCGCGGCAGTAGTGGGGCTCCTGGGTGGAGGCTGGGGCTCCGACGGTGCTGGGCTGGCCTGAGACCTGGGAGGTGAAGATGGCTTCCAAGATGGCGGCCCCCACGGCGCGCACGAGGCGGAGTGGGCCGCGTGGCCTGAGGAACAGGATTCAGAGTTCCTCTGGGCCATATCCAGCGATCGCGCTATGCCCATAGCCTGTTTTAAGTCAAGTCCAGTCCTTCCTTTTCAAACAGTTTCTGCCGAATGTAATTTGAACTGAGGCCCGCAATAAAGGAGTCTCGGATCAGCTCTTCCGTGTACACGGTGGCAGACACGGCCTTACAGTTACAGTCTCTGCCCAGTACTTTTAGGCTTAGCATGAAGTCCTCTAGTGACTCACCATGCCGCTGCGTGCGAGTAGTCAGAAGATGCCTGGCGTACACCTCGTTTATTGGCCGCACGTAGTGGGCCTTCAGAATGGTGCAGGCATCCTCGTAGCTGGTGGCATCTTGGATGAGAGGGGAGACCCGATGACTCACCCGGTTTTGCAGGATTCCCAGTTTCACGTCTCCGGTGGCGGTCGCGGCTGCTATGGCGGTGGCTGAGGTTTCGATGAAAAATTCGAAGCATTGGAACCAGTGTCCGAACTGTGTGGCTGCGTCTGTGGCATGGGGGTCCAGATCCAAGCGCTCTGGTTTCAGGAGTCGATCCATCTTGGTGTTTTAGCGATTAAAATTGATGTGCCATCAATAACTCAAAGACAAAAAGTTAAAGGATTCAACTGAAGGCTTTTAATCGCTAAGAACATTGCACGTCATTCCACATCGGATTCGTCTGGCAGAATGACTCATACAGCTCTTGAGACCTTTATATGACAAAAGACAGGGGCGGAGCCAATACACACAATAGGGGAAAAGGGGGCGGTACACACAATACAATGCAGGTAAAACACAGGGGCTGATGCAGACATATATTTCATCACATGATCCACCACCATTCACGACTGGATGTGGCAGACTGCAGAGCTTTGATCTGATCCGTTGATGGTGGGATCACTTAGCCCTGTCTATAGCATGCTGCTTCCACTTTTTAGCATGCATGTAGTCCCGTGTTGCGGCTTCCCCAGGTTGGCACCTCATTTTTAGGTTCGCCTGGTGCTGCTTCTGGCATGCTCTTCTACACTCGTTGTTGAACCAGGGTTGGTCCCCTGGCTTGTTGGTAATAGTAGAGTGAGGGATATGCCGAGCCATGAGGTTACAGATTGTGGTGGAACACAATTCTGCTCCTGTTGATGGCCCACAGTGCCTAATGGCTGCCGAGTTTTGAGCTGCTAGATCTGTGCCGGGGAAGGAACAACAGTCAGACTAAATTCCTGCTCGTGATCACTGCCCAGTGACCCCTGCACAGGGACCCCTGCTGGAGTCATGCCTGTGTGAGTGTTGGGTGAGGGCAGAATTGAGTATGATTGTGAAAGCTCACAATCAAAATTGCTACTCTCGTGGAGGGTAAAAAGAGCAACTGCAGTCTGTGGAATGTGCCCATTATAAACAGCAGCCTTCAGAAGAGAAATAACAGCAGGAAACTGGAGGGAAAAAAACTCAACTTCTAAGAAAAATACTTTCATAAGCATTTTACTTGGCTCAGAAGATACTTTAAAGGGTATTTCATAAGAAAAAGGATTCTTTCATGCCTGAATATAATATTTTTGCTTTTAGATGGGAAAGAATGCCCTGTATCCTCACCTGACTATAATTTTGATTTTTTTTGTTCTTTTAAACAGGATCTATTGAAGGAAATCCATAAGCAGCTCATTACAGAATATATCCTAAGAATTATGAAAAAAAGGCTAAGTTGCAAAACAGAAAATCAGCAGAAACAAGTGGCCGACCAGATAGAGAATGAAGCAGACCAGTTACAGAAACTATTCAGTTTCTATGTAAGTAAACCAAATGTTGTCCATTAATACAGTTCTGAAAATGATAACTGCAGTGGTGATAATTAGAGATTGGTATTCCGATTAATTTAGACATCCCAGATTTCAGATGGTCCAAGCTCATCTTGTCTGAGACCCACTTCCTGTGTCCTCAATCCCTTTGCCACTGAACTCCTTAGTACAAAACCTCTTACTTGCTCCTATCATCAATGGTTCCTTCTTCTTAGGTACTATTCTTCTTCCCTTCAAAGCCACTGTTATCTACCTCTCCATAAAATACCCACCCTTGACCCTTCCATCCTCACCAATTAATGCCCCATTTCCAACCTCCCTTTCTTCTCTGAGGTCCTTAAAGAATCATCAACTCCAAACGCCATGCCCACCTCTCCCTTAACTCTCTGTTTGAATTCCTCCAAGTCCATTTCCACTTATGTCTCAACATTGAAATAACCAAAGTCCCAAATGACAGTGGCCATTATGTTTTATCTCTCCTCATTCTCTCCACTGCATTTGACATGGTTGGCTGTGCCATCTTTCTCCAGTGCCTCTCCTCCATTGTCCAGCTGAGTGGGACTGCCATCACTTGGTACCTATCCAATCGTAGCCAGAACATCTCTTCCCTCCACCACATCGTCACATCTGAAATCTCCTCTTCCTCATCTGTATACTGTCCCTTGGCAGCATCACCCATATACACAAGCTCAGCTTCTACATGAATGCAAAAGATACCCAGCTGGTCTTCTCTACCGCCTCTCTTGATCCCCTTGACTGCCTTTGTGCTGTCAGACTGCTTGTCCAACATTCAGTGTTGGATTACTCTTAACTTCCTCCAGCTCAACATTGGAAAGACCAAATACATTGCCTTTGGCCCCTGCCACAAACGCTGCTCTTTTGCTATTGATCCCATCCCCCTGAGCAGAGCTTCAGTCCTCAAGTCCTCTCTATCACAATGATCTCTTAATTCCATCTCCATATCACCCCCTCCTAACCTGTCCTTACTTGACTCAGCCTCTATTTTCCATATGCCTTCTATGAAGTTCCTTTAGATTTTTTTTATGCTAAAGGCACTATATAAATGAAATTTGTCGCCATTGTCATCATCCCCATTCAAACCCAAAGTCCAAGATAAAAATATAGTGCACTCTCAGTAGGCAACAGAGATACTTCCCTGGACTTCCAGAAAACTGGAGTCTACAGTTACATCTAGACAAGCAGAGCCACTAGAACACATAAAAACTGAACAGTCTAACAGATCATATGTACACATCAACCCAAAAGGACTCGGAATGGAGCAAGCTTGATATGCCAAATGGCCCTTTCTTGCTCTGGATTTTTCTATGTTGTTATGTTCTCGGTGCATTTACCCAATGAGCTATAGGGAAAGCCACTCTTTGCCATTTGAAAACAACTTGCAGGAAACTCTCGTTTAAATGGCACCTAAATATCTGGAATTCTCTATTAACCGGCAGAATTCTCACTCCGAAAACAACACCTCAATAACCGGCAATGTTGCCGAGTCCGAGTCTCCTGCGGTGGCCGAGTTAGTCAGTGGGGTTAGTTCTCCAAACTGCCACTACTCGGCTTCTTGGCGCTGTCGGAAGTCGGAACGCCTTAATACCCCTGTAACAGGGGTCTGACTCTCCCGCTCTGCCGGTAGTCTCTTCTGATCCGCCATTTTACAGGGTACTGTGTGTCTCCCACGCTGCTGGTAGTCATTGCATTGCATTACCTTCAACTGGCAGTACTGTACTTAATCAAGCATCTTCCACCATCCATTTAACACAACATTCTGTAGGTGAGTACCCAATTACTGTATACTGCACATTTCTTTATTTTTTAATTTTCTTTGTTAAAAATAGCCTCGGTAGATAACCCTCTCCGTCATCCGGAATTTTTGATCAACCGCAACACGCTGGTCCCGTCACTGCTGGATACCAAAGAGTTTCCTGTAGTATACTATAAAATTCTTTACTGATTGAACAAAAGAACTCTAGTGTCACATTATTGTATTACTCATATCATTAATTCAGGCATTGCAAATTATGATGTTGGTGTCCATATTTCACACAAAAATTCAGTAAATGCTGTAATTTGCAGTGAATATCAGTAAGATCACAAGCCACCTTATGTCATGTTTCTGTGCTGGTTTTCAAACGTTCTGGCTTGAGTATGCTCCAATACCAATAATATGATAGAATTTCATATTAAGATTGAGAGTGATATGGTTAAGTCTGAAACTAGGGTCTTAAATTTAAACCATTACGGAGGTATGAGGGGCAAGTTGGCTGAGGTAGATTGGGAAATTAGATTAAAAGATGTGATAAGAACATAAGAAATAGGAGCAGGATTAGGCCATTCGGCCCCTCGAGCCTGCTCCGCTATTCAATAAGATCATGGTTGATCTGATCTTGGCCTCAACTCCACTTTCCTGCCTGTTCCCCATAACCCTTGACTCCCCTGTAGCTCAAATATATGTCTATCTCTGCCTTGAATATATTCACTGACTCAGCCTCCACAGCTCTCTGGGGTAGAGAACTCTAAAGATTCACTCTCATAAGCAATGGCAAATATTTAAAGAAATAATTCATAATTCTCAATGAATATACATTCCCCTGAGGAATAAAAACTGCACTGGAAAAGTGGTTCTAGCCATGGCTAACTAGAGAAGCTAAGGACAGTATTAATTAAAAGAAGAGGCTTACAATGTTGCCAAAAAGAGTAATAAGCTTGATGATTGGGAGGATTTTAAACATCAGCAAAGTATGACCAAGAAATTGATAAAGAGAGAGAAGATAGAATATGAGAGTAAACTAGCAAGAAATATAAAAACAGATAGTCAGAGATTTTACAAGTATGTAAAAAGGAAGAGATTAGCAAAAGTAAATGTGAGTCCCTTGGAGGCAGAGACAGGAGAAATTATAATGGGGAATAAGGAAATGGCAGAGACGTTAAACAAATATTTTGTGTCTGTCTTCACAGTAGAAGATACAAAGAACATACTGGAAATTATGGGGACCCAAGGGTCTAATGAGAGTGAGGGACTTAAAGTAATTCATATTAGTAAAGAAAAAGTACTAGAGAAATTAATGGGACCAAAAGCCAACAAATTCCCATAACCTGATGGCCTACACCATAGCGTTTTAAAAGAGGTGGCTGCAGAGATAATGGATGCATTGGTTTTGATCTTCCAGCATTCCCTAGATTCTAGAATGGTCCCCGTGGATTGGAAGGTAGCAAATGTAACTCCATTGTTCAAGAATGGAGGGAGAGAGAAAACAGGGAACTATAGTCAGTTAGCCTGACATCAGTAGCAGGGAAAATGCTAGAATCTATTATTAAGGTCGTGGTAATAGGACACTTGGAAAATCATTATGATTAGGCAGAGTCAACATGATTTTATGAAAGGGAAATCGTGTTTGACAAATCTATTAGTCATTTTTGAGGGTGTAACTAGCAAGGAAGATAAGGGGGAACCAGTGAATGTAGTATATTTGGATTTTCAGAAGGCATTCGATGAGATGCCACACAAGAGGTTGTCACACAAGATTAGGGCTCGTGGGATTGGGGGTGATATATTAGCATGGATTGAGGATTGGTTAACAGACAAAAAACAGAAAGTAGGAATAAACGGGCCATTTTCGGGATGGCAGGGTGTAACTAGTGGAGTGCCCCAAGGATCAGTGCTTGGGCCTCAGCTATTTAAAATCTATATCAATGACTTAGATGAGGGGACCGAGTGTAATGTATCCAAGTTTGCTGACGATGCAAAGCTAGGTGGGACAGTAAGCTGTGAGGAGGACGCAAAGATGCTGCAAAGATGGCAGACGGAGTATAATGTGGGGAAGTGTGAAGTTATCCTCTTTGGTAGGAAGAATGGAAAGCAGAATTTTTTTTAGAAGTGAGAGACTGGTAAATGTTGGTAATCAAAGGGATTTGGAGGTCCTTGTACATGAATCACGGAAAGTTAACATGCAGGTACAGCAAGCAATTAGGAAGGCAAATAGTATGTTTACCATTATTGCAAGGGCTTTGGAGTATAACAGTAAGGAAGTCTTGCTGCAATTATATAAGGCTTTGGTGAGACCACACCTGGAGTACTGTGTACAGTTTTGGTGTCCTTACCTTAGATATACTTGCCTTAGATGGGGTGCAGCAAAGGTTCACTAGACTGATTCCTGGGATGAGGGGATTGCCCTATGAGGAGAGATTGAGTAGAATAGGCCTATATTCTCTAGAGTTGAGAAGAATGAGAGGTGATCTCATTGAAACGTATAAATTTCTTAGAGAGCTTGACAGGGTAGATGCTGAGGGTCATTTTCCCCTGACTGGAGAGTCCAGAACTAGGGGTCATAGCCTCAGGATAAGGGGTCGGCATTTAGGACTGAGATGAGAAATTTCTTCACTCAGAGGGCTGTGAATCTTTGGAATTCTGTACCCCAGAGGGCTGTGGATGCTCTGTCGATGAGTATATTCAAGACTGAGATCGATAGATTTTAGGGCACTAAGGGATATGGGGATAGGGCGGGAAAGTGGAATTGGTGTAGAAGTTCAGCTATGATCTTATTGAATGGCGGAGCAGGCTCGATGGACCGTATGGCCTACTCCTGTTCCTATTTCTTATGTTCTTATACCACAGTTGCCATGACAGAACTGTTAAGTTCTACAAAAGCAAAATACTGCGGATGCTGGAAATCTGAAATAAAAACAGAAAATGCTGAAAATACTCAGCAGGTCAGGCAGCATCTTTGGAGAGAGAAACAGAGTTGACGTTTCGGGTCGATGTCGTCAGTTCTGAAAGGTCATTGACCTGAAACATTAACTCTGTTTCACTCTCCACAGATGCTGCCTGACCTGCTGAGTATTTCCAGCATTTTCTGTTTTTATTGCTGTTAAGTTCTACAAATAGATCAGAGGTTCAGGATGTGGCAGAGCCTGCAGTAGATTTTAATCTAGCAATACACCATCATTAATAATAACAAACACAAAGGGATGATTTGAACACTAATTTTATATCAAGGTTCCTATGATGGTTATAAATCACTTGAGTGTTACTGTTGTGTTTTATCACATCACCCAGACACATTGATTACATTACTGTCCTGCAATCACTCTCATATTATTACTTTTTTTTGTGTATCTAACAGATGGATTGTTTTTGTTTTTCATTTAACAAGGGATCTGAAGCTAAATTTCTAGAGACTGCGCTCCCTAAAATAGCTGAAATCATCAGGCTCAAAGATGTCAATGCAATTATAATGGAAGTTGCTGCACTCTTTCATGACTTTCCAGATGTTGGGTAAGAACAGCCAGAAATGTATAATCACAAAACTCAAAAATATCAATACATCTGAAGGTGATGTTTAGTAAAGGAAGTTGATTCTTGAATATTGAATTGACCATTCCAATAATCCTGTCCTGAATAATAAATATTCAGTAGGATTATATTTTATTTAGCTCTATCAGAAAATGTTCGTAGCTCAGCTAATGAATATGATGCACTGGATTGATTCCTGGGATGAGAGGGTTGTCCTATGAGGAGAGATTGAGTAAAATGGGTCTATATTCTCTAGGGTTTAGAAGAATGAGAGATGATCTAATTGAAATGTATAGAATTGTTAGAGGGTTTGACAGGGTAGATGCTGAGAGGCTGTTTCCCCTGGCCGGAGAGTCTAGAACTAGGGGTCATAGTCTCAGGATAAGGGGTCGGCCATTTAGGACTGAGATAAGGAGACATTTCTTCACTCAGCGGGTTGTGAATCTTTGGAATTCTCTACCCCAGGGAACAGTGGCTGCTCAGTCATTGAGTATATTCATGACTTAGATCGATAGATTTTTGGACACTAAGGGAATCAAGGGATATGGGGATAGGGCGGGAAAGTGAAGTTGAGGTAGACTATCAGTCATGATCTCATTGAATGGTGTAGCAGGCTTCAGGGGCCATGTGGCCTAATCTTGCTCCTATTTCTTATGTTCTAAAGAAAGAAAAAAACTTGTATTTATATATCACCTTTCATATCCTCAGGACATCCAAAAGTGCTTTACAGCCAATGAATTACTTCTGAAGTATAATCACTGTTGTGTTAAGCATTGTGGCAGCAAGATTCCACTAATAGAAAATTAGATAAATGACCAGTTATTCTGTTTTAGCAGTGCTGGTTGGGGGATGAATGTTGGCCCAGACATCAGGAGAATGCTCTGTTCTTCTTTATATAATTACATGGAATCTTTTACATCCATCCGATTTAGACAGACGAAGCCTCAGTTTAATGTCTCAATTGAAAGACAATACCTCTTATAATGCAGCCATCCTTTGGTTCTGCATCAAAGTGACAGCCTATGTTATATGCTCATCCTGGAGTATAGCTTGAACATACACTCTTCTGACTCCGAGACAAGAATCTTACCCTTGATCCAAGCTGACACTTGGCTGCCTAGTCAGCGACTCCTTAAGAACAACTGAGATGACTTCTGTTTTTAAAAAAAAAACACAATTCTTGTTCTATTCAGATAATTTAGTGAAGATCTCTAAAAGTTTTTAAGTATTCTTTGCAGTGTTTAGTTTTTGAAATCTGCACAGATCATTTTGATAACACTTTTCCATATTTTAAAAGCTGTACAAATACAAATGCGTAACGATATAAATGTTTTTTGAGCTTATCAAACTTAATGTTATTATATTATCAATAAAGTCCGAAGAGAATATATTATGTAAGGTACATAGTAAGTGGAGCTAAACATAACATCAAAAAATGTTCAATTCTCAGAATTTGAAAGCTGCTATGCATTATATCGACATATTATACTCTTAATCTCATTCAAATAGCATTTTATAGCAAGTTCCTGTTAAAGTTTGTCTGAAAGTTAAAGATGCAATAATAGTGTGTGAAAACTAGTTCAGAAAGGAAAAATCATCTTGAAAGCAAATCTGAGCATTGCCAGATGTCTGTGGGAAATACAAGTGATCCTGCAGGAAATTCTAGCAATGGAATGCGGCAAAGCATCTTTACAAAAACTTAACACGCAATCCTTTCAATCATGCCTAGGCAAACATTTTTATTACAAGACTGAGTTCTAATTGTTCTTAAGAAATCTTTTTGGCATTGTTAGAGAGTTGACTGTGAACTGATGCCACCTGGAAGAAATACTACAATGGCTGTAGTATATTGGCAATGAAAAGAAATCGCTATGAAACATCTGGCGCACAATATCAAATTACTTTTTTAGTATGCAGATAGCCTGTATGCAAATAGCCTGTATAGTAACTTCACGAGGTTCATTCCCCATTCAAAGCTTTGTCTGGTGCTGCTCCTGACGTGCCGTTCTACACTCTGCATTGAACCAGGATTGATCTCCCGGCTTGACGGTGATGATGAAGTGGGTGCTGTGCTGGCCCATGAACTTACAGACAAACCCTCTAGTGAGTCCTGCATAAACAGGCTGAGATTTTCCACATTTGCACAGTTATGGTGCATCCCCTGCCACAATCGTGCACCTCTGGCCTCAGCCTATTTTCCAGGTCAGGGCACTTTGTATATTTGACGCAGGCTCCACAGTCTCTGCCAGGGAGTCTGCCCGGAGGAGACATAAAATGACTGTGGCAGGCATGGGCTTACTGGTGGCCTTGGGGCTGGCTGAGCGCTTGGCTGGCAATGCCAAGGCAGGATGCAAGCTGAAATTAGTTTTATTTTATTTTCAAAAAAGCTGCTGCAATCATTTGCACAGCCTGTTATTATACAATCAAAGACATTGTGCAATAGCTTTAAACAAGTAGCATTCATCAGAATGGAAACTGTTAAAATCATGTGCAATATGAGTCAAATGAAGTTTCTACCCCAAGGCATACTGAGAAACTGCAGCCAGTGATGTTCCTAAAAAGCAGCTGATGTTGTTGAATCTACATCACATGCTACAGAAAACTATCCAAAGTGCCACACACTGTTGTCAAAAAAAATCAAAGAAACCAAGTCCTGGGATGGGGGGATTGCCCTGTGAGGAGAGATTGAGTAGACTAGGCCTGTATTCCCTATGAGAGGTGATCTCATTGAAACATATAAAATTCTTAGAGGGCTGGACAGGGTAGATGCTGGGAGGATTTTTCCCCTGGCTGGGAGTCCGGAACGAGGGGTCACTGTCTCAGAATAATGGATTGGCCATTTAGGACTGAGTTAAAGAGAAATTTCTTCACTCAAAGGGTTGTGAATCGTTGGAATTCTCTACCCCAAAGGGTGCTCAGTCACTGAGTACCTTCAAGACAGAGATTGATAGATTTTTGGATACTAAATGAATCAAGGGATATGATGATAGGGCAGGAAGTTGGATTTGAGGTAGAAGACCATTATTGAATGGCAGAGCAGGCTCGAAGTCCCGAATGGTCTACTCCTGCTCTTATTTCTTAAGTTCTTACAATGAAGAAAATTCTGATTCATGTTAATGCACAAAACAGATATAAAAATTAATATTTTATTGTTATTGGATGATTTCTTTCTGGAGTTTTGAATAGCTAAGCTAGCAATTCACACTTTCATACAGATATGCTACTGACCAGAGGTTGCTTAGTGTGTCTAGAGAGAACAATCATTCTCCACTTTTACTAGTAAAATCGATTAACACAATATGGTTTTAAGCTGAATTCACTAGGTAATTTCTGTAGTCTGCAAGTGTAGTTTTTATTACAATAAAATTCTTGAGTCCTCCATCCTAATCAAATGTTCCACTCTCTGCAGAAAACAGCACATTGGAGCTATCTTGCACATTAAAGTGAACATGAAAAAATCAGATGAAAAGAAGATTCTGAACATTCTCAATACCCCTATGAATGACACAGACTCTTCCATGGACAGGAAACTCTTTTCCAATTCTACCATTCTTAAGGCTGTCTAGGAATCCACTCCACTGGGAAACCATCAAAAGAGGGATTTTTAAACTGCTAACCTATTATTATTCTCATCAAAGTGAGTGATTTCAGTGCAAGGGAACGGAATTCTTGCCAGTTCAGGAACCCAATGTCAGCATCAAGCACTCCAATGTCCAATACAGCGCAGTTGGATGGTAACTTGCCACATAACTTGCACTACTGTGACATTTTTCCTTTTCTCACACCAGCCACCCTGTGGCTGATTGCTTAATTAGAAAGAAAGAACTTGCATTTTACGTAGCACCTATCACGCCCTCAGGATGTCTGAAAGTACGTTATAACTTTTAGAGATTTCTGAATATGTCGTCACAGAATGACCTTGGTGTAATATGTGTTAAAATTGCTAATGTTGAGCTGAATTTACCTCTGGGGGGATAAATTCATAGCACAGCAAGGCTTGGAGTTGTAGGTTAGGATTCAGATGGCATGCTGTAGACAATGAAAGGTACATTCTGGTCTTCACATGCTGTTGCTGCTGTGACAACTCTATTCATTCAAACTCAGCTGGGGTGTCATTGCCAAGTTAGGTTGCTGAGGGGAGGTGTAGTCAGTTTGACTGAAAACTGACAGAGGAGTCAGGCTGACGTGAAATAAAATAGCAGCCTGCAAGGAGATGAGGTTCTGCTCTGGATTGAAGGCCAGAATGCAGAGCTTCAATTTCTTATAGCCAGTAGTTGTACAGAAAGTAAGATCATTCTGAAAATGTCATTAAGATAGTCCACTAAAAGTATGGCGCGTTCATATTTTCTTTATGTACAGAAGTGAAGTAAAGCTGAGTGGAATGAGTGAATTATGATTACAGATGGTACTCCATCGTCACTTGCTGTGTAATAAAGCAGCTCAATGATTCACATCTGGCTTCATCTCACCAAGTGCTCACTCAGTCTGCCTTTGGAGAGATTGAAAAAATACACATACAGGAAACTCTTTTTTTATCCGGCACCGACGGGACCGGCGTGGTGCCGGTTGATCAAAAAGTCTGGATTACAGAGAGGTATACTTACCAAGCTACGAGAGCCCCGTACACGGCCACAGGTGCAGGAGCCCCGGTTACACGGCACTTGTGCAGGAACCCCGGTTACACGGCCACAGATGCAGGAACCCCGGTTACACGGTCACAGATGCAGGAACTCCGGTTACACAGCCACAGATGCAGGAACCCCGGTTACACGGCCACAGATGCAGGAACCCCGGTTACACGGCCACAGATGCAGGAACCCCGGTTACACGGCCACAGATGCAGGAACCCCGGTTACACGGCCACAGATCCAGGAACCCTGGTTACACGGCCACTAATATATAGTAAAACTTACCTGAACCTACTCCTGAATTTTGCCGGGTGAGAGAGATTTCCGGATGCCGGTTAAAAGAGAGTTTCCTGTACAACTATCCGGTTCATTTTGCAAGGGCTATTGTTATTGTGATGCCACTGAACATGAGAATGTATCTACTGTAGACCCGAATATGTAGCAACAACTGATGGATTACTCTTTGATACGGAGCCACTGTTGTTATGTAGGAAAACACAACAGTCAATAGTGTTAGTTGGGAATAGTTTTGTGCTGTGGGTCCATGTCCACTGGGAACTAGATTTTAAACTGCATACAACTCTTACAGAGAAAACTTCTATCCCATCAGTTTGTTCTGGATTTGAACCCAGAGGTGAAAGATAAGTGTTTCCCCCATTGTACCATACAGTCTATAGTAATCAACAAAATACAATCTCTCAAAAGTTATCTTTGACTCTAGATGGTATTGATGCACAGTCTAAGTTTATTTTAATCCTCACAATGCCAACATCTACAGAGACTTCTGTACCCCGTGCACCAGCCTTTTTTTAAGGATTTACTTCATCTTACTGTAACGTTATTTTTCTTTTAAGAAATCCTAAACTAAACAAAGTTCTAAAATCCTAACAGCTATTCTTTATTTTGTTCCTTTCCTGTTCTCCTCTTTTATATATGGTTTTCATTGCCCCATCATTCATTTTGGAGCTGCAATCTACATCTTTTAAAAACTGCATCTGATTGGTTGAAAAGCTGATGTAAAAATCAGTATTTCTCAGCCAATAAATGCTGGACTTTCTGTAGTTTGATTTAATTGGATCGTAGATTAAACCTTTTGATATGGGGTGGACACATCAACAGGACTAGTACCACAGCAAGAAAACTCAGCAGAAAGTATTTTAAGAGAAACTATTTCCACAATTTGGTTCGTGAAGTTACGAGATTCTTCAGATTATGTTCCATGGCAATTTTCACAGATCTCCTAGTGTCACATCATATTGGGGCAAGCACAGTTATCAACTGCCTCTTGAGTGGACTATCATGGACATAGAAACATAGAAGATAGGAGCAGGAGTAGGCCATTCGGCTCCTCGAGCCTGCTCCACCATTCAATGAGATCATGGCTGATCATCCAAATTCAATACTCTGTCCCTGCCTTCTCCCCATACCCCTTGATCCCTTTAGCCTTAAGAAATATATCCAACTCCTTCTTGAATATATTTAATGAATTGGCCTCCACTGCCTTCTGTGGTAGAGAATTCCACAGGTTCACCACTCTCTGGGTGAAGAAATTCCTCCTCATCTCTGTCCTAAATGGCTTACTCCTTATCCTTAGACTGTGACCCCTGGTTCTGGACTCCCCGGCCATCAGGAACATCCTTCCTGCATCCAGTCTGTCCAGTCCTGTTAGAATTTTATAAGTTTCAATGAGATCCCCTCTCATTCTTCTAAACTCCAGCGAGTATAAGCCCAATCGACCCAATCTCTCTTCATACGTCATTCCTGCCATCCCAGGTATCAGTCTGGTGAATCTTCGCTGCACTCCCTCCATGGCAAGAACATCCTTCCTCAGATAAGGTGACCAAAACTGCACACAATACTCAAGGTGTGGTCTCACCAAGGCCCTGTACAACTGCAGCAAGACATCCTTGTTCTTGTACTTGAACCCTCTCGCTATGAAGGCCAACATACCATTTGCCTTCTTAACCGCCTGCTGCATCTGCATGCTTACCTTCAGCGACTGGTGAACAAGGACACCCAGGTCTCGTTGCACTTCCCCTTATCCCAATCTATTGCCGTTCAGATAATAATCTGCCTTCCTGTTTTTGCCACCAAAGTGGATAACCTCACATTTATTCACATTATACTGCATCTGCCATGTTTCTGCCCAATCACCCAACCTGTCCAAATCATACTGGAGTTTCTCGGCATCCTCCTCACAGCACACACGCCCACCCAGCTTTGTGTCGTCTGCAACCTTGGAGATATTACATCTAGTTCCCTCGTCTAGGTATATGAATCGTCGACATATGAATAAGAGAGTGATAGCTATCAAAAAAACAAGTTTATTAAATTTTGAGCCAATATGCTTCTTCAGAAACAGTAGCCTAGAAATTACTGTTGATGGTATCAGCGAGTGAACTGTTAACACTTTTATAGGACATTCCGCTGTCCAGTATTGTAGCAGATGGATTAGTGCTTATACTAAAATAGTAGGCAGAGGAATGTCAAATGAGCATGCTAAGAATTTACTGATATCGCCAACATTAATTTCTAGGCTACTATATTTAAAACTTTTAGTTGTTATTCATAATAATTAACACCATAACAATTTCATTTTAATACTGAATCATAAGGTGCGAGCATTAAACCATTTCAGTGTTATATTTCATGTTATGTTCTTCAAGAATTTTTCTTGATATTAAGCTCAAATGTCATTCAAATTATATAGACACTGCTACATAAATGCTTCTGCACAGAATTTTGCAGAATTAAAAATTCTTTTCATAGTTTCATAATATATCTAAAAATGAAATTAGCAACATTATATACTTAAATTTAAAGTGAAGTATTGCAGTCGTAGTTACTATGTTAGACACAAATGGGATACCCTGTAATTGTGTAAGTGAATGTATCCTAATGTTACTTATTCAGTATTTTTTAAAATGTCATTTTTTCTGGAAGTATATACAAAACAATTTGTGTTTTATAACTTTCCCCACAATTTCTGCACCATCCTCTGTTGGAGGCAGTGACATAATTGAGGTTTAACCCCACAGTCACTGGCTGTATTCTGGTGCTTCACCTATGAAAAGTGCAATTGTTATTTGGCTTCTTTATTATTTGGGTTTTTCAGTGCAATCATCCGATCTCTGAGCTGGGCACTCTCTATATAGCAATTTCTGGCTTATCAAATTAGGTTAACATACAGTACTAACAATGTAGCTTTGGTGACAAGATTCCTTTGCTCATATAAAAAATATATTAATTTTTTTAATGCATGGTAACAAACTGATGGGTAGGCATTATTTTGAGTAATGCAATTTCTTCAAGATCGGATTGATTTGGATACAGATGCAACTGATCAGCCATTCAGAATACCTGCAAGAAATTTGTTCAGCTACTTGTTAAATTGATAAGGCACATAATGAGCTGAAATCTGCAAAGCTTTGCAAATGATGCTGTACAGTGTAGATATCTCTAGTGCTTTTCATTCTGATTTCCTAGTTTGTGGTTAATCAATATTTCAATATGTATTTCTGTATCTCATTTCACACAAAGATATTTTGTATCTCACACACAGTGATGTTAAACAGAAGATTGTAACCCTCAAGCCAATCATATGAGTATATTTGTACCCTCTCCCTGCCAACTGTCTGAAGCTAAACCAGACCATTCGCAACCTTGGTGTTGTGTTTGACCCCCGAGATGAGCTGCCGACTGCATATCCGCTTCATCACCAAGACTGCTTACTTCTTCCATAACATCACCCGACTCCGCCCCTCCCTCAGCTCATCTGCTGCTGAAACCCTCATTCATGCCTTTGTTACCTTTAGACTTGACTATTCCAATGCTCTCCCGGCCGGCCTCCCATCTTCCACCCTCCATAAACTTATGCTCATCCAAAACTCTGCTGCCCGTATCCACTCACACCAAGTCCCTTTCACCCGTCACACCTATGCTTGCTGACCTACATTAGCTCCCAATCCGGCAACGCCTCAATTTTAAAACTCTCATCCTTTAAGACGCTCCTTAAAACCTACCTCTTTGACCAAGCTTTTGGTCATCTAGCCTGATATCTCCTTTGGCTCAGTGTCAAATTTTGATTGATAATGCTCTTGTGCTCAAGCACCTTGGGATGTTTTGCTATGTTAAAGATGCTATATAAATGCATGTCGTTGGCACCTATTCACCATAATTGCAATGTGATGTTTCTTGATGCATGAAAAATGTTATACCACCTAATAAAGAAGATAGACCAATGACTTCATTTCTCTTTGCACATCATCAGCAGGTGAGCTGCACTTACACTATTTAGTGGAGCACATAGTGGTATATTTTATTATTCCCACAACACCCTATTAGTGGCAATGCAAGATTTCCATCCCACTTTGCAGTGGGTATAGACAGAACATTGCCAATGGAATAGTTCTAAAAATGAACTGCTGCATGCAGCCTCTGCTTGGTACCACTGATAATGGCACTTCACAGCCAGCATTCCGCCAGCATTCTCCTGGTCTTAGTTTTGTAAATATAATGCAACCCTTATCCCAAAATAAGTCTAGCTAACTGTTGCTCGTTGACCATTGTGCCATTTCTCTGCTTTTTATCCGAAACATTTTGGTCTGCCGTGGTGTGGAGAGGGCTGTAGAGGAGTGGATTACCATCAACTTCTGATTTCCACGTGTAGCCTTTCCTTTTTAGCACTTTCACACTTCAGTGGAAACATTATGATAATAACAAAACAAAATGGCTGAAGTTTTTTAATATAAATAGTTGATGCTGAAAATGGAAATCTAGACCATGGTACATGACATTACTCTGTGTTCCTATTAGTGCTGCCTTTAGTGCTAATTGCAGAAATAAAATATGTGAGCCAGGGCAATGAGTATCAACAACTTTTCTGATCAAACATGGTATGATAACCAGATCTTCAACACATGTCTGTGGTTCTGCACATGTATTTTCCAGCAGGGATTACTGGATGGTGATCAGGACTAATCTCCTCCCTAGACCAGCAGTGTTAAGGCCAACTTTAGTGCACCGACTGAAATCAATTGACACAGTACAGAAAGTGGAATGAGCCTTGAACGTTCTTCGTTTGTATGGTTTATGAACCACAACTTACTCCAAGGTAAGAGGAAGTAGTCAGAGCTTGAACTAATGCAATGTTATATGCATGATTCATATTTGAACATAAGAATTAGGAGCAGGAGTAGACCATTTGGCCCCTCGAGCCTGCTCCACTATTCAGTAAGATTATGGCTGATCTTCTACATCAACTCCACTTTCCCGCCCTATCCCCATATTCCTTGATTCCCTTATTGACCAAAAATCTATCGATCTCAGTCTTAAATATACTCATCTACTGAACATCCACAGCTCTCTGGGGTAGAGAATTCCAAAGACTCACAGCCCTCTGAGTGAAGCAATTTCTCCTCATCTCAGTCCTAAATGGCCGACCCCTTATCCTGAGACGATGCCCCCTAGTTCTAAACTCTCCAGCCAGAGGAAACACCCTCTCAGCATCTACCCTGTCAAGCCTTCTAAGAATTTCATATGTTTCAATGAGATCACCTCATTCTTCTAAACTCCAGAGAGTATAGACCCATTCTACTCAATCACTCCTCATAGGACAACTCTCTCATCCCAGGAATCAATCCAGTGAACCTTTGTTGCACCCCCTTGTAAGTTGCAGGGTTCTCAAAATTCCCGCACTCCCCAAATTATGGATCAAGGGACCCTATTTTGGACAAGTTATTAAAAACAGGGTACCCAAAATGGCTTCTGTAACCTCGTGATCAAAACCGACAGGATTTTTAGACAGGACTCTGCAAACAGGCAGGCCCGGAGATGAAACTTAAAATGCAGGAATCTGTGAAACAGGACTCTCTGGAACCAGCCAGACAAAGTAAACACAGAATATGCATTCACTCGACTTGAATCAAATCAAGCTAGAATGGGCCTATAATCATGGCCATTAGGTTTCTGCATGTTTAATTGATAACAGCTCACAGTAGCCATCAAGTAAGGAGTGGAAGAACGGGTATAATTATAGGCCCATGAGTGGCAATCGCTCTCTTGACTCTAACCTCTTGCCAGTGGCCTTGGCCTGCTGCCTCTCGTACTCGTGCCCTGGCCTCGTGGTGGGCTCTCTTCTCGCTTCCTGCACCGCTCAACAACCAAGGACGCCCATTACACCGGGGCCAAACGCGGGAGGAGAACGAAACCCGAGTTCAATACCACACAGGACACACAGGCCACAAAGGAATGAGACGAGATGAGACAAGGCGACGAAGAAGGTAAACCGATAAAAGCAGAGAAGGGCAGCGAAAGACGCATTAGTAAAAACCAAACGCCTAGTTATAAGCTGGCGTTTGGTGAAGAAAGTGGTAGTGCATGTATGGACAGTGAGAATAAGTTGGCGTTTGAACATTGCAAATAAGCTGGCGTTAAACGCGGGTGGCAGCGCCCGCGATGAATAAACCGGCGCTCGAAGCTTGGGTAGTGAAATCATCTAAGCGGTAAAAACCGCCAACCGACCCCTGACCGCGACATTACCGCCGATGACCGCCCGAGGGAGAAGAAGAAGAAAACCCATCGCGACGAGATGACGACAGCAGCTGAGGAAAAGAGAGGGTGCTTCGCATCAACAACTTCAGCACCGCGCCCTGAGACCACGTGGCGACGGGGCACCCCAAAGGACAGCAAGAATAGACCTCAAAACTCACAACCATTAAAGCAACTGGTTTTGGATTGGTGAGCATGAATTCCTGGCTCCTCATAGCTTAATCTAGATAGGTAGAGGAGGTGGGATAAGGATAAGGGGATTGTTAATGTAGTTGTTTTCCCTTGATGTGCCGTGTGTTCCCCATTCCCAAATAATTATAATTGTTTTATGCCTATATTTTCATACCAGTAATTTTCTTAAGATTGTTGTATTCTGCTTTTAATAAAATCTTGGTTTTCTTATACCAAACCACTTGTCTACTCGATTTTCTGTATCACCGCCTGTACCTAAGTCCGGTGTCTAGAACCCAGGGGTGTGGGAGCGATTCAAACCACTCAGAGGACAGTCAGAGGCGAAGCTGACTGGGCGCACACGCCACCCCCTACACCCTCTAAGGCAAGTATATCCTTCCTTAGTATATCCTTTGCACCCACCTTTCCCTGTGTTGAACACCATGTACTGCTTACCTAATACATAGTTAGCAACTGTCAATTTTTTCCACAGACATCCGCATTTTCAGGCCCCATTGTGCAGTTTGTATGGGGACTGCAAAATCTGCTGGATTTGGGCAGTGTGAAATTGCTCCATAATGTAAGTCTCGGACTAGTGCTTTTATGGCACTTTAATATGTGAAATAAAGAATACTGTTAGTGGAAAAATAAGGGTGCAGTGCCAGATGGATAGAAACAAATTTAATTGCTTACTTACAATCTCTTACAAATGTTAATTCTACTGAAAATATGACTCTAGCTGAGTATGCAAGGGGACTCCTTTCTTAAAAGAAAATGTTGTCAGTGTGGTGATAATAACTGTTTCTATTTATATTTATCAGCATTGATTTCAGAAAGATAGGAAAATATCTGCTGGGCAATTGTCCCAACATACTTCCTCAAATTTGTCCAGGAAATGCCATGTTGGAACAACACAAGAGGAAATGAATGTTGACATACAACAATTCAGTGTTAAGTTCAATGATAGTATGTCTGTGACTAATACATCTGGGGATCTAAAACTTCTTTGAAACCCATAAATTAGCTAAGTACAGTAAGTTGAGAAAACCCCAACACAAAACAAATCAGTGATCCAGTAGATTTCAAGGGCTTTCTTAATGTTTGAACTTCAGTACATAGTTTTTCTGAATTTTAGATTTTATGGGGCCAAGATAACTTTGATGGGAACCTGCCAGAATAGTCACCAACTCTGCCAGCATTTAGATACATTGGGTCTCAGCCACTGGGCCTCCACCCGCCCTACAAGAGTTTGATGTAAAGCGGAGGGAGGTGGGGGGGGGGGAAGGCAGGGCCGCAATGGGGACTTCCTATGTTGAAGGTTTTGGTGCTCCGGCCTCAAGGGGACCCAGTGTAACTTTGGAGGCTGGTACACTGAATGAGGACAGGCATACTAGACCCTTGAAGTGTGGCGTGAGGAGCACCATGGGACCCTGGCCAGCTAAGGGGCCTAGACCGCTGAAAACTTCCACCAGGGAAATTTTTCTCTCAGTTAGAAAGGCGGTCTGTTTTTGAGTGTTTCCGGGGAGGGGAAGGTGCCCTGACTCCTCCCTGCCCTGGTAGCCTGAAGCCGAATCCCTGTAGCAGGTAAGCACCCATGATGCACCCCTATGGCGTGGGCACCCACAGCCCCATGCTATTTGGGTGTCCTCCCCCTGAACCTGTATACACTGGCAAGGTTGCCATTGGACAGTAATAGTGGGTGCAATACCAGTGGAAATACCAGGATCGTGGCCCATGGAATTTCCATGCCTATTTCTTCTTTTTGCTGTAACCTTTTAAGATGTAGCTCATACAGCAGCGATTTGCTTGAACCCCTGCCCCTAACCCCACCAAGCCCATTCCTCCCAAACATCTTGCCAAGTCCTTGCACTCTCCCAAGACAAAAGCAAATCCCTGACCATCAGTCATAAAAATACCACCTGAAAACTAATATGCACACAAACACCGTACCAAATGTCTGCTTTGCTTTACTGATTTTAATAAATACCACAAAATATTCACCCAGGTGCTACCCAATAGTGCCTTTTTCAAGTGCACCTTTCCTTACTCTAGTGCTCTGAAGCTGTGCTAGCCCTGTGGCTTCAGCAATGTGGGCATTGGATGAGGGTCTGACAAGGGTGCAGATATACTGTGCTCCTGAGAGAGGGCAGCATGTGCAGCTCCATAGCGTCAGTTCTGCTCTCATAGGACGATGCATCTGCTTTCTCAATGATTAGCGTAAAAGCAGACTGCAGGAGGCCTGTGACTCGATCAAAGCTCCTATTCGAAGCCCCCAGCCTGTCCACATTACTGGAGAGCCTTTCCAGACTGAAGGAGATGGTGGAGGCTCGATTCTTAACAGCAGCAGTTTGAACTTCAATCAAAACTGCCATCACTGGTGACGAGGGATTTTGCTTTTCAGGCCTTGCTGCAGCTTCCAGCAGGACACCACACGCTCCATGGTAGACTGCAGAGATGTCATACCTCGTACCTGAACACTGCACATACTAGAGGTTATCTCCTCCATACTATCCATGCTGTCACAGCTCCTCAACAGGTGACTACAGCTCTGAATGTTAAAGCTACAGGCTCATTCCAGAGAACCACAAGATATTTCTACCAGATCAACCAATTCACTGTTCATTCCTGGATTAGAAAAGTCACCAATGCCCCTTTTACTGGGGCAACTTAGGTTTTACATTTCAACAGTGGTCCCAGGCAGAAGAATAATAGGGTTATCAATTCCTACCAAACTGCATGATTACCCAGGGTTTATGGGGCTATCAATTGCACTCGTGTGGTTTTGTGCACCCCATAACTACTGCACTTTAGTTCCTGTTATACTGTGAGTTTTTCCCTAACACTTCATTTTCCTAATTAGGATACAGCAAGACAGCCTATCGTAAACAGGAAAATTTGTATATGGGAAAATTTGCATTCGCCCACCCCAGTAATGCCCAAGCTCTGCCTAATGCAATTTTTAGGCTGGCCTGTAAATGAGCGAGCAGCCTGCCCATACAAAACAGTTGTAAGGCTGCTTAAATATGCAAATCAGAGTCCTAGGTTGTAAGATCCTAATTGCAATCTTGGTACAAAAGGGTGGAATGTGCGCCATGCATGCTCCACCTGTTTGTACCAGGCGTTAAATGGCCAAACCAGTGGTCCTTAAAGAGACCGCTGGAGGCTGCTGAGAAAACGGCCCCGTAAATGTTTAATTTTTATGGGGCCAGTAGTAGCAGGAATGCTTCTCATGGGCCCACAAAAGAACTCCAGCCTGCTGCCAGTCCATTCGAGAGCGCCCCCTCTCCCGGGATCGCATTCCTCCCCGCTGGCTGGCTCGCCATTGGCGCCGACTGGTTCCCGCCCTCCCAGAACTGGCGAGTTGGAGCGGAGCTTCCGCTTGGCGCCTGCAGCTCGCTGGCACCATTTAAATGAAGCCTGAACCCAAATATGTTTGGGCCTCCCGGCTTTGGGCAGATGCTCTGCCAACTTTGCATGCATTTTGGGCAGAAGTCAAATTTCCCCCAGACTATTATTCCCCAGTCTTTCTGGGTATTTGTATTTCCTCATTCCAGGCAAATCCTAGTGAATCTGTGTTCTCTAAAGCCTCAATATCCTTCCTCTGGTGTGGCGTCCACAGTACTGTAACTTGGGTCTTAGTAGGTTTTATATGGCCCCATCATGACCTCTTGGCTTTTATTTATGCTTCTTATGATAAAACCTATAATTCTATTCACTTTTTTTTAATCCTTATCAACCTGATGTGCTGCCGTTAATGTCCTGACCCTGTACCTTCAAATCCCTCTGCTCTTCCACAGCACCGAGTCTACTTCCATTCAGAGTATCATTACTGCTGGGTTTTTTTAACAAAATGCATCACCTCACACTTACTGACATTGAATTCCATCTATCACTTTTATGCCCATTCCCCCATCTTATCAATATCCCTTTACAGCTTCCTTTGGTCCTCTATAGAATTAACTATTCCTCCTATTTTGGTATCATCTGTAAATCTCACTCTAGGCCTATATCCAAATCAACGACATACATGGTGAACAGAAGTGGCTCCAGAACTGAACCCTGTGGGACACCACTACCCATTTCTAACCAGACCAATATGCTAATCAAGTAGTTTATTTGCTGCTTGGGAAGTGTTATAGGATCACCATTGAAGGTGGATTCTGATTAGCTTTTTTCTTCATTCCCTACTAATGATATTGCACATTTCTAAATTGCATGTTCCCATGATTTTATTAGCATGTCATAAATTTCAATGAAAAATGGGCATTACAGGAAACCCTCTTTTTACCGGCACCTAAATAACCGGAAATCTCTCTTAACCGGCAAAATTCAGGAGTAGGTTCAGGTAAGTTTTACTTCATATTAGTGACCGTGTAACCGGAGTTCCTGCACCTGTTGCCATGCAACAGGGATGCCTGGATCTGTGGCCGTGTAACCGGGGTTCCTGCACCTGTTGCCATGCAACAGGTACGCCTAGATCTGTGGCTGTGTACGGGGCTCTCGTACCTTAGTAAGTATACCTCTCTGTAATCCGGACTTTTTGATCAACCGGCAGCACGCCGGTCCCGTCGGTGCCGGATAAAAAAGAGTTTCCTGTACTTCCTTTTTTCTGAAACAGAGGCATAGCCCCTAGTGTATAAAAACCTAAATGTTATTTTTTTAAAAATATGAAATCACTTTAATAACTTTGGATATTTTTAAAAATACACTCTGCCCTAAGGAAAAAAGGAGAAAAGGAAACAATCAGATTTTCCAGATATCCATCAAAGTATTTCCACAGTTTGTTTTACAAGGAGGCCAACTGTGATTTAAATCTAAAAATGAAGAAAGGATAATCAGGCCTTGCAATACTGTTTTTCAGATTTTTTGTGAAGATGTCTGGTCGCAATTTTTGTCTCACTATTGTTGCATTTAAGCTCAAAAGCTGGGCCGTATTGGAACCAAAATGGAGTGGCTGCTAGTCCGACCGACAAACTGTTGCTTTGACATCCAGTCCAATTTTCAGGCTGACTTGAATCCTGGTTGCCAGAGCTCCCATCGGATACAGGCAGCAGCCTCATGCAAATAGGGGTCAAGTAATGTCATTTAGACCCCAACGCCATTTTTGTTAATTACCATCTGACTACTGTCTGTTCCTGCGACCACCCTCCATGGGCGGCATTGGTTGAGAGGCAGCCATTTCCGGTGTGATACTTAATTGATACTCACTACTGTCAGGTAAAGCTAGGTGGAGCTTTTGCAGACATTTTCCTGGCAGTCGCTTGTGGGTTTCGCACCTCAACGGATTTGAAAGCTTAAGTAATTGGTGCTGTGGGTTCGGTACTCATGTTGCCTGCTGCTCCACAGTGTAGCTTTTTCTGATCCCGATGAGAAATACACCTGCCCTGTAAGCTGCTGCTGCAGGCCCTCAACAAGCGGTTGCACTACCCTCTTTCCCGCCTACCAATCAGCGAGCTGCCTATTGGGAGCGCTAACCACATGATGATGAGGACCAACCCTGAAAATCACATGGATCCCACGCTGACTCCTCCAGACAACCACCACACATGCCCCATCCACTGCCCGCCTGGTTATCACACGCAGACGAAACGCACCGCACGGAAATCATGCAAAGCAGATTCGACTAATCTGACCTTGCTAACCATGTATACCAGTTGTGTGGTTTGTCTTCTGTTGGGGAGAATAAGATAAGAATGATGGTCTTATTACTGTACATCAGAGATAAAGGCAAATCTCTACATCTCCTCCAAAAGATGGCACCTCTGACAGTGCAGCACTCCCTCAGCACTGGAGTGTCAGCCTAGCTTTTATGCTCAAGTCTCTGGAGTGGGACTTGAACACACAACCTTCTGACCCAGAGGCGAGAGTGCTACCAACTGAGCCACAGCGGCCCAGCCAATGGCCAATGTTTGCTCCATCCAAAGAAATTTTTTGGCCAGAATTTTCTTTACGTTGGCGGGTCTGGTGTGGGTAGTGGGCATGTCGGGTCGCGACCCCGCTGCTGGCTCCATCCCGCTGTTGAAAATGAACTTACCTAAATGGGACCTATTAAGCCCGCCCGGCGCATTACCTGGCCCAATTAGATGGAGCGGGTTTGGTGATGTCATTCATGGCGCATTTTCAAATGGGATCCTTAAAGGGATCCTGGCCACATTATATTTGAAGTTTAATCTAACAAAGTGGGTGTGGAATCTTTACTCTACAATAATATAATAAAAGTTATAGATGAGTGAAAAAAAATATTTAAAAAATATAATTAAGTAATATGACTCCATCTACAAATAAGATCAAAAACATAATTTAAAACGTACATTAATTGTGAAGTTATTGGTGCTTTAGTCATAAATCTATAGACTTCTGTATCAGTAACTGGTACAAGTAAAAGATATGTGTGTATAGGTAATATATAAAATTAAGTAAATTTTAAATGTAATTGGAAAGGGGTGGATTTACAATCTTATGCAAGTTCAGTGGAAGAGCTGCGGAATCCCTGACAAACAGTGTAAGTGGTGCTTACAATGTGTTTCTGAGTTTTCTGCAGCTCTTTTGTTGAAGTTAACAATGGACAAGTGAGAGAACCTCCGCAGAAATCCACCCCCAAAGTCTCAGACTGAAAAATTAAATTAGTCATATTCAGGGACTGAAAGCAAATTGAACCAGTGGAATGAGTGATGAGAATGAAATTGTTACGGTTGATGACTTGATTTAATGTGTAACTGGACAATCACAGTATACTGTGAGAAAAATCTGACCAGAAACAACAAAAACATTTATTTAAATGGTAAATGTCATTTTTTATAGTGCAGATCAATTCGCTGCAATTACTGTTGAGTTGGAAGGCAACAGCTGAGAATGGCCAGTGAAAAATGTGTTTCCCTCACTATCCAGGGTAGATAGGGAGCCTTCAGCACTCATAGCTGTGGTGTATGTAACCTGTTCCACCTTAAGAGAACTTAAGCCTGTTCCACCTTAAGAGATGTACTACTTTCTCTGGCTGCTGTATACGTAATACCGGTGGTGACCACCGGTATATAAGTACTGTGTAGTGATATTGCTGTTAGTATAGCCCTGACCTCCAACTAGTAAAGACCTGTTGAAATGTTATTCTTGTAGTCTGTGTCAGTAATTAATCTTAAATACAACTAGAACACACAGACTTAACAGTGGCGACAAGTCCGATTCTTACCCTGCGGCAGTTTATATCCACGGCGGCTTCGTCCACAGAATGGGCGTCGAAGAGAGGCATCCACCCTCATCACCCTGCTGGAAGACACGTCGCGCGGCAGGCATCGAGAACCCGAAGTGCAGAAGATATCCTGAACTCGAAGCCTCCATCAGCGGCAGTCAGCTATCTTCCTTCTACCTCGGTGGTGGGTAAGCCGGTCAGCGACGCGAGCAGAAAGTCGGCCGCGTTGGCTGTACAGATGGGGAGGGAAGACGGAGGAATAAGGGCGGTGAGATCGATCGCGACCGGAGATAAGGGCCGGGCCGCATTCGGGCCAAAAGGCGCAGCGCGGGGACATCGATCGCGGCTGGTGATAAGGGCCGGGCCGCATTCGGGCCAAAAAGGCGCAGCGTCTGGGGCGACTGAAGGCGCGAGAGCCGCAGTGAAGGCGAACGCAGCCGGTGCTAATAACCGGGCTGCAAGAAGGGCTGCGAGGCGCGACATCGGGGAAGCGCGAATGCCCGAGGGAGCCACGGTGAAGCGGAGACAGCGTCGGGGGAGTTACTAACCGCTGGGAAAGGGGAGCAGCAGCGGCACGCCAAACGCCATTGCAGCCAGCGGGTGAAGAAGGCGAGCGCGGGAAAGACCGCCAAGCGCGGGAAACCGCCATTTTGTAGGCGGAGGACGAAGACAAGAGCGGGAAGCCGCCATCTTGGAAAAAGGGAAATCACTAAAAAAAAAAAAAATTGCAACAATGCCTAAACATGGGAACATTAATACCTTTGATAGCGACATCGAAGATTGGGCCACGTATGTAGAACGCATACAAAATTATTGTAAAGCAAATAAAATCCCAGACGATGAGAAAGCACTAACTTTATTAAACTTAATGGGTGCGAAGACATACGGGCAATTGAAACACCTTTTATCACCAGATGAACCGGCGGAGAAGACGTTCAAGGAGATTGTTACTGTCCTGAGAAATCATCTAAACCCCACGCCGCTGATGCTAGCAGAACGATTTAAATTTTACAGCAGAAAGCAGCTGAAAGATGAAAGCAATGCTGAATATTTAATGGAATTGTGTAAGCTAGCAAAGTACTGTCAGTTTGGAACGGGACTAACAGATGCGCTAAGAGATAAATTTGTGTGTGGATTATTAAAAGAAGATACACAAAAGCGGCTGCTCGAGGAGAATGAGCTGACGCTTGAGAAAGCGGTCACTATGGCAGCATCACACGAAGCCGCAGCGACAGGCATGGCAGTAATGCAGCTACGGTCACCGGAACTCAGTACAAATCAATTGGTTTTGAGTACTGTAAAATGTTATCGTTGTGGAAAGACAATGCACGATCAGAACCAGTGTTGGTTTAAAAACCAAGAATGCAGAACGTGTGGCAGGCTTGGCCACATAGCTAAAGTATGCCGGTCAGGAAAGAAGACCAGCAACAAAAAGTCACCGCAAGGAAAATACATAAAGGTACACAAGGTGACAAAGAACAGTTCGAACGAACAGAAGTCAGATTCAGACGCCAGCAGTAATGAATTGGGTAGCTTAAGAATACACAACGTTGGTAAGGATGCAGATCTCCAGACAATTTGGGTCACTCTTCAGATAGCAGGAGTCCAAGTAAAGATGGAATTGGACACTGGATCGGCATTGACGGTCATGAATAAGAAAGATTACAAAAGGTTATTCCAACATATTCCCCTACGGGATACGGAGATTATATTGAAAACATACACGGGGCAAAGAGTGTACCCCATCGGAAAGATAGAGGTAAAAGTGGTCCACAAGGGCAAAGAAAGCCAAGTAATGGACTTATATGTGCTACCTGAAGGAGGTCCACCACTACTGGGACGGGAGTGGATTAGGAAAATGAATATGGACTGGCACTCCTTAAAGGCACTAACGGTAGATTCCGGGGAAACAGATGTCAAACCTAAACGATTGTCCAGAATATTAGATGATGCTAAAGAGGTGTTCCAGCAGGGACTGGGAACACTGAGAGGAATTACGGCAAACATCAAGATTGATGAACATGCACACCCAAAATTTTTCAAAGCCAAACCGGTACCCTATGCAATACGACCTGCTGTAGAAGCGGAACTGGAAGCGCTAGAACGTTCAGGTGTACTGTCTAAGGTAGATTGGAGTGAGTGGGCTACGCCCATTGTTCCCATTATGAAACGTCCTTCGAGCAACAAGCCAGGAGAACCAGGGAAGGTTCGCATCTGTGGAGACTTCAAGATCACCGTTAATCCGGTGCTTCACACGGTGCAGTATCCGCTTCCGCGGATTGAGGATATTTTTGCTTCGTTGTCTGGCGGGAAACACTTCACCAAGATAGACCTGGCGCAGGCGTACTTGCAGATGGAGGTTGAAGAAGAGTCACGCCAGTACCTCACGATCAACACGCATAGAGGTTTGTACCGGTATAATAGGCTGGTTTTTGGAGTGGCATCGGCTCCAGCAATTTGGCAGAGGGCCATGGAGCAGGTATTACAGGGAATTCCAGGCACACAATGTTACCTGGACGATATTCTGATTACAGGAGATGGTGATGAAGAACACCTCGCAAACTTGGAACTGGTGCTCAACAGACTGAAAGAGTATGGACTTCGAGTTAACCGGCAGAAATGTGAGTTCTTTCAGAAGCGGATCTCGTACTGTGATCATGTCATTGACCGGGAGGGGCTCCATAAGTCTCCTGACAAGATAGAGGCAGTTGTAAAGGCTCCCGCTCCGGATAATGTCTCTCAGTTGAGGTCGTTTCTAGGATTGATTAACTATTACCATAAGTTTCTACTGAATCTATCCACGGTACTGCACCCGCTGAACGCTCTTTTACAGAAAGGGGTACCATGGGAATGGAGCGAAAACTGTACGAAGGCATTTCGCAAAAGCAAAGAATTGATCACCTCAGAGGAAGTGTTGGCTCACTTCAACCCGACACTGCCTATTCGGTTGGCTTGTGATGCTTCTCCATATGGTATTGGGGCAGTACTCTCACACAAGTTGCCAAATGGCACGGAAAGGCCAGTCGCGTTTGCATCCAGATCATTGACCTCCGCTGAGCGCAACTATGCGCAGATCGATAGGGAGGCTCTCAGCCTTGTATGGGGAGTGAAGAAGTTTAATCATTACCTGCAGGGCCAAAAATTCACACTTCTGACAGACCATCAGCCGTTGGTATCCATTTTTAACCCTAAGAAGGGTGTTTCGGTGATGACAGCACAGAGACTCCAGAGATGGTCCCTTTTCCTAGGGGCACATCAATATCAAATAGAATTCAAAGGTACAAAGCAGCATGGCAATGCTGATGGGCTGTCGCGCCTGCCACTACCTGAAGAAGAGACGACGAAAGTTGACCCTGTTGAGTTATTTCATTCGACCATCATCGAGTGTTTACCAGTCACCAATGCAAGTATTGAAAGAGAAACCAGGAACGACCCGACACTGTCCCGAGTCTACGAGGTGACAGTGAAGGGATGGCCAACACATGGTGATCCTCTGTTACCGGCATTCTCGGCAAGGCGAGACCAGCTGTCCGTCTGCCATGGTACTTTGATGTACGGGACAAGAGTGATTATTCCTCCCAAGTTAAGGGAAAGAGTTCTAAAGGAACTGCATGAAGGTCATCTGGGGGGAGTTAAGATGAAAAGTCTTGCTAGGGCTTATGTATGGTGGCCGGGTATTGACCAACAGATAGAGGAGTTGACGAAAAGCTGCGCTGGGTGCCAAAAAGTGCAAAATGCACCTCCGATCACACCGCTACACCCATGGGAATGGCCTTCAGCCCCATGGCAACGCATACATATTGACTTTGCTGGTCCATTCATGGACTCCATGTTTCTAATTGCGGTGGACGCACATTCCAAATGGCCAGAAGTGATCAAGATGAATACCGCTACTTCAGAAAAGACAATTGCGGTGTTAAGAACAATATTCGCAAGGAACGGATTGCCAGAACAGATATGTTCGGACAACGGACCACAGTTCGTGTCGGAAGAATTCCAAAAATTCTTAAAGAAGAATGGGGTGAAACATTATACCTCTGCCCCATATCATCCGGCGACAAACGGGTTGGCCGAGAGATTTGTCCAAACATTCAAAAAGGCAATAAAGGCCATGAACGATGATCAGATTCCGCTACAACACAAGGTGGACAATTTCCTAATGGCATATCGAAACGCCGCTCATGCAGTAACTAACCAAAGTCCTGCCATGATGTTTTATAACAGGAGGTTGCGGTCCAGGTTGGACTTGTTAAAACCAAATGTGCGGAGGGAAGTGGAAAACAAACAGTTCCGGTATATTAATAACAAGACCACTCGAAGTTTCGACGTAGGACAACCAGTGTTGGCAAGGGACTATGGAAACGAAAAATGGCAGTCCGGAACAATTCGGGCCAGACAAGGACCTCTGATGTACACAGTAGATATTGGTAACAATGTGATAAGGCGTCATGCGGATCAACTGGTAGAATCGAGAGCAAGGGTCGAACCCATGGTTGCGACAGAGACAACTGTGGAAGACGTTAATGAACCTGAAGCACCTACCTCAGCAGGGAATGTACCTGATGATGACGTCCAATACATAGGAAACCAACTAGAGGAGTCGCCTCAGCAACAAGAATCAGACACCACTGAAAGGCGTTATCCAACCCGAATCAGAAGGCCTCCTGAGAGACTGAACCTTTGAACTGTTTATACCTGAAGTTATATATGTATATATGTTATTATGTTATGTTAAATGGGGATATGACTGTTAAGCTAAAAAGGGAGGATTGTGGTGTATGTAACCTGTTCCACCTTAAGAGAACTTAAGCCTGTTCCACCTTAAGAGATGTACTACTTTCTCTGGCTGCTGTATACGTAATACCGGTGGTGACCACCGGTATATAAGTACTGTGTAGTGATATTGCTGTTAGTAGAGCCCTGACCTCCAACTAGTAAAGACCTGTTGAAACGTTATTCTTGTAGTCTGTGTCAGTAATTAATCTTAAATACAACTAGAACACACAGACTTAACAATAGCCCTTCAGGAATTTCTGAATTAACATTTACCAGTAGCTTTTCAAGTAGAACAGAATCTCCATCAATCTGTTAGCTGATGTAATCAACATGTTTTTATTTTGGTTTGTTTTTATGCTGTCACGTAATCAGCTGGAGCAATGGCCACAGAACCCCCGCCTCAGGTTGACAGATGTGGTTCCCGAGCTGCGTGAATCCCGTGGCCATGCAGGGAAATTTAAAAAGTAAGTGAAAAAAGACTCTTAAGCGCCTGTAAACTACCTGATAATCACCTTAATTGGGTCCCCGCCGCTGCCGATCGGGTCGGCTCCACAATGACAGCGTGAGTGAGATGACAACGGGTTCCCGACCCGTTGTCAAAAATAACAACTTTCCCACCCGACCCGCCATCGATTGCGCCTGCTACCACCCTGAAAAATTCAGCCCATTATGTGGGTGCTTACTCAGATTATTGTGTGCTCTTGTTCCTTCAGCTCACAGCCTCAGCAGGAACATAAGAACATAAGAATTAGGAGCAGGAGTAGACCATACGGCCCCTCGAGTTTGCTCTGCCATCCAATAAGATCATGGCTCATCTTCGACTTCAATTCCACTTTCCTGCCCTGTACCCAGATCCCTTAATTCCTCTGGAGTCCTAAAATCTATCTATCTCAGCCTTGAATATACTCACAATGACTGAGCATCCACAGCAATTTGGGACACAGAATTCCAAAGATTCACAACCCTCTGAGTGAAGACATTCTTCTTCATCTCAGTCTTAAACGACCGGCCTCTTATCCCGATGGTCGGGGAGTCGAGAACCAGGGGTCACAGTCTAAGGATAAGGGGTAAGCCATTTAGGACTGAGATGAGGAGGAATTTCTTCACCCAGAGAGTGGTGAACCTGTGGAATTCTCTACCACACAAGACAGTTGAGGTCAAATTATTAAATATATTCAAGAAGGAGTTAGATATATTTCTTAAGGCTAAAGGGATCAAGGGATATGGGGAGAAAGCAGGGACAGGGTACTGAATTTGGATGATCAGCCACAATCTCATTAAATGGCAGAACAGGCTTGCGGGGCCGAATGACCTACTCCTGCTCCTATCTTCCATGTTTCTATGTTTCCTGAGACTATGCCCTCTAGTTCTGGACTCTCCAGCCAGGTGAAACAATCTCTCAGCATCTACCCTGTCAATCCCCCTCAGAATCTTACATAAGAACATAAGAACATAAGAAGTAGGAGCAGGAGTAGGTCATACAGCCTCTCGGGCCTGCTCCGCCATTCAATAGGATCATGGCTGATCCGAATCTAGACTCACGTCCACTTCCCTGCCCTCTCCCCGTAACCCCTAATTCCCTTATCTGCTAGGTTTCAATGAGATCACCTCTCATTCTTCTAAACTCCAGAGAGTATAGGCCCAGTCTATTCATAGGACAACCCTCTCATCCCAGGAATCAATCTAGTGAACCTTTGTTGCACCACCTCCAAGGCAAGTATATCCTTCCTTAGATAAGGAGTCCAAAACTGTGCACAGTACTCCAGGTGTGGTCTCACCAGAGTCCTGTACAATTGTACCAAGACTTCTTTACTCTTGTACTCCAACCCTCTAGCAATAAAGGCCAACATGCCATTTGCCTTCCTAATTGCTTGCTGTACCTGCATGCTAACTCTCTGTGTTTCCTGTACAAGGACACCTAAATCTCTCTGAACACCAACATTTAATAATTTCTCACCATTTAAAAAATATTCTGTTTTTCACATCTCCCCACATTATACTCCATCTGCCACCTTATTGCCCACTCACTTAAACTGTCTATGTCCCTTTGCAGGCTCTTTTGTGTCTTCCTCATAGCTTACTTTACCATCTAGCTTTGTATCATCAGTAAACTTGGATACATTGCACTTGGTCCCTTCATCTAAGTCATTAATGTAGATTGTAAATAGCTGAGGCCCAAGCAGTGATCCTTGCGGCACTCCACTAGTTACAGCCTGCCAATCTGAAAATGACCCGTTTATCTCTACTCTCTGTTTTCTATCTGTTAAACAATCCTTTTTCCATGCTAATACCTTACCCCCACCAAGAGTGGGTCGGTAGCACAACTACTGACTGAGCTGGCCGAGTCCTGAAGGACATAGCAGCCAGACTGGGCCTGCAGCAAATGGTGAGAGAACCAACATGAAGGAAAAACCTACTTGATCTCATCCTCACCAATCTACCTGTCGCAGCTGCATCACTCCATGAGAGTATTGGTAGCAGCGACTACCGTACGGTCCTTGTGGAGAAAAAGTCTTCACATTGAGGACACCCTCCATCGTGTTGTGTGGCACTAACACCGTGCTAAATGGGATAGATTCAGAACAGATCTAGCAGCTCAAAACTAGGCATCCATGAGGCGCTGTGGGCCATTAGCAGCAGCAGAACTGTATTCCAGCACATTCTGTAACCTCATGGTCCGACATATACCTCACTCCACTATTAACATCAAGCCAGGCAACCAACCCTGGTACAATGAGGAGTGTAAAAGAGCATGCCAGGAGTAGTGCCAGGTGTACTTAAAAGTGAGGTGCCAACCTGGGGAAGCAACACAGGACTACATGCATGCTAAACAACGGCCGCAGCATGCAGCAGACAGTGCTAAGCGATCCGACAACCAATGAATCAGATCAAAGCTCTGCAGTCCTGCCACATCCAGTCATGAATGGTGGTGGACCATCAAACAACTGATGGGAGGAGGAAGCTCCATGAACATTCATATCCTCAATGATGGCGGAGCCCAGCATGCGAGTGCAAAAGACAAGGCTGAAGCGCTTGCAACAATCTTCAGCCAGAAGTGCCGAGTGGATGATCCATATCAGCCTCCTCCTGAGGTCCCCACCAGCACAGAAGCCAGTCTTCAGCCAATTCAATTCACTCCACGTGATATCAAGAAACGGCTGAGTGCACTGGATACAACAAAAGCTATGGGCCCCGACAACATCCCGGCTGTCGTGCTGAAGACTTGTGCTCCAGAACTAGCTGCTGTTCCAATACAGCTACAACACTGGCATCTACCGGACAATGTGGAAAACTGCCTAGGTATGTCCTCTCCACAAAAAACAGGACAAATTCAATCTGGCCAATTACCGCCCCATTAGTCTACTCTTAATCATCAGTAAAGTGATGTTGGTGTCATCGACAGTGCTATCAAGCGGCATTTACTCGCCAATAACTTGCTCACCGATGCTTAGTTTGGGTTCCGCCAGGACCACTCAGCTCCCGACCTCATTACAGCCTTGGTCTAAACATGGACAAAAGAGCTGAATTCCAGAGGAGAGGTGAGATTCACTGTCCTTGACATCAAGGCAGCATTTGACCAAGTGTGGCATTTAAAGTCAATGGGAATCAGGAGGAAAACTCTCCACTGGCTGGAGTCATACCTAGCACAAAGGAAGTTGGTTGTTGTTGGAGGTCAATCATCTCAGCCCCAGGACATCGCTGCAGGAGTTCCTTGGGGCAGTGTCCTAGGCCCAACCATCTTCAGCTGTTACATCAATGATCTTTCCTCCATCATAAGGTCAGAAGTAGGGATGTTCGCTGATGATTGCACAGTGTTCAATTACATTTGCAACTCCTCAGATAATGAAGCAGTCCATGCCCACAGGCAGCAAGACCTGGACAGCATTCAAGCTTGGACTGATAACTGGCAAGTAACATTCGCACCACACAAGTGCCAGGCAATGCCTATCTCCAACAAGCGAGAGTTTAACCACCCCCTTGACATTCAACAGCATTACCATCACCAAATCCCCCACCATCAACATCCTGGGGGTCACCGTTGACCAGAAACTTAACTGGACCAGCCACATAAATGCTGTGGCTACAAAAGCAGGCCAGGGGTTGGGTATTCTGCAGCAACTGTCTCACCTCCTGACTCCCCAAAGCCTTTCCACCATCTACAAGGCACAAGTCAGGAGAGTGATGGGATACTCTCCACTTGCCTGGATGAGTACAGCTCCAACAACACTCAAGAAGCTCAACACCATCCAGGACAAAGCAGCCTGCTTGATTGGCACCCCATCCACCACCTTAAACTCTCACTCCCTCCACCACCGGCGTACAGTGGCTGCAGTGTGAACCATCTAGAAGATGCACTGCAGCAACTCACCAAGGCTTCTTCGATAGCACCTCCAAAAACCCATGACCTCTACCACCTAGAAGGACAAGGGCAACAGGCGCATTGGAACACCACCACCTCCAAGTTCCCCTCCAAGTCACACACCATCCTTGGAAATAAAGCGCCATTCCTTTATCGTCGCTGGGTCAAAATCCTGCAGCTCCCTCCCTAGGAGTACCTTCACAACATGGACTTCAGTGGTTCAAGAAGGCGGCTCACCTTCTCAACCTTCTCAAGGGCAATTAGGGATGGGCAATAAATGTTGGTCTTGCCAGTGGCACCCACAATCCATGAACAAATTTTTTAAAAACCATGTGCCCTTATCTTGTTTAACAACCATTTATGCGGCACCTTATCGAATGCCTTTTGAAAATCCAAATATTCTACATCCACTGGTTCCCCTTTATCTACCCTGCTCGTTACATCCTCAAAAAACTCTAATAAATTCGTCAAACACGATTTTCCTTTCATAAAACCGTGCTGACTCTGCCTAATCGTATTACGATGATCTAAGCACCCTGTTACCACTTCCTTTAGAATGGATTCCAGCATTTTTCGAACGACTGATGTCAGGCTAACTGGCCTGTAGTTCCAGATTTTCTCTCTCCCTCCTTTCTTGAATAGCGAGGTTACATTTGCAACCTTCCAGTCCGCTGGGACCTTTCCTGAATCTAGGGAATTTTGGAATGAGTGACCATAACATGGTTGAATTCCATATTCAATTAGAGGGTGAGAAGGTTGGATCTCAAAGAAGCATGCTAAGCTTGAATAAAGGAGACTATGAAGGTATGAGAGCGGAATTGAGTAGAGTGGATTGGGAAAATAGATTAAAGGGTAAGACGATACATGATCAGTGGTGTACATTTAAGGAGTTATTTTACAACTTCCAAAAAATATATATTCACTGAGAAGAAAAGGGTGTAAAAGAAAAGACAGCCATCCGTGGCTAAGTAAAGAAATTAAGGATAGTATTCAACTAAAAACAAGGGCATATAAGGTAGCCAAATCTAGTGGGAGGATAGAGGATTGGGAAAACTTTAAAAGACAGCAAAAAATAACAAAAAGATTGATTAAGAAAGGGAAGATAGATTATGAAAGTAAATTAGCAAAAAATATAAAAACAGATAGTAAGAGTTTTTATAGTTATATAAAAAGAAAAAGGGTGGCTAAAGTAAATGTTGGTCCCTTAGAGGATGGGACCGGGAAATTAATGGTGGGAAATATGGAGATGGCAAAAACACTGAATGAATATTTTATATCAGTCTTTACAGTAGAAGACACTAGGGCCTAGAAATTCAGTTGGCTGCGCCAGCCGTTAGCGCCTTAGGAGGAGCAGATCTCGAGCGCTAGGCGCTTAGCGCCCGGGCGCAGCGCAATCTGCGCCTTGCCCCAACTTCAGTAGACATTTAGCGCCGGCACAAAGTCTTTGCGCGCGCTCATCTGCGCGCGCAGATCATGACGTCATTTCGTCGTGCAACGCCCTTTGTGCGCCCGGAACCGGAACTTCACTCGTGCCGCCCCATTGTGCGCCGGGCGGCCCTAACGACTGTTGAGTGGAACGGTACACAGCCGAGGCGGGCCGCGGGGAGCGCAAATTAAAGGGCACTTACCCTGCACTATAAAGGGCAGCCATTTTGCAGCATTCACTCTTGTGCAACGGATTTTTGGAGAGAGACCAAGGAAGAGAGCTTACTGCTTTGGCCCAACACTAGGACAGGTATTTTTGGCTTCAGGCCAGAGCTTTGCAATTATCTTTGCCTTCATTGAGATCTCAGTGTTTGCCAGCATATTATGGGGGCTGCATTGGGTGCCAACGCTGAGTTTCAGCCTTATGTCGGAAGGGCTTACAGACGCCGTGAGAGAGTGGCAGCCCTGGCTAGACGCAGAGGGGGCAACAGGCGTCGCCAAGTGAGGCCTTACCCACCCAGGGTATACCGCCAGCTGTTCTCCTATCTCAACATGTCTGCCGCGCAGTGTGTTAGGAGGCTGCGATTCAGAAGGGAGGTGGTTGCAGACATCTGCCAGCTGCTTCACAGAGATCTGCGTCCACAGCTGATGCGCAGGACGTCTCTGTCGGTGGCAGTGAAGGTGACGGTGGCTCTCAACTTCTATGCCACCGGCTCCTTCCAATCCGCTGCTGGGGACATCGCTAACATCTCCCAGTTCGCCGTGCATTGCTGCATCCGCCAGGTGACCAATGCCCTTTTCAGAAGGAGATGTCAATTCATCTCCTTCCCCATGACCCTGGACAAGCAGCAGCAGCGTGCAGTGGGATTTGCAAGAATAGCGGGCTTCCCCATGGTGCAGGGCGCCATTGACTGCACGCATGTGGCTTTGCGGGCACCTCTGGAGCATGCCGAGGATTACCGCAACTGGAAAGGCTACCATTCCCTCAACGTACAGCTGGTGTGTGACCACAGGCAGCGCATCCTAGCTGTCAATGCCCGCTTTCCAGGCAGCAGCCACAATGCCTTTATCCTGCGACAGACAACTGTGGCTGACATGTTCCAGGCACAGCCTCACCCAAGAGGATGGCTTATCGGGGACAAAGGCTATCCTTTGTGTACCTGGCTCATGACCCCGCTCCGCGCGCCCACGACCCCTGCTGAAGAGGCATACAACGAGAGCCATCAAGCGACCAGGAACTTCATCGAACAAACAATCGGCGTCCTGAAGCAACGGTTCCGCTGTCTGGATCACTCCGGAGGAGCCCTCCAGTATTCGCAGGAGCGAGTCTCCCAATTCATCGTCGTTTGCTGCATGATGCACAACCTGGCTATCCGCAGGACTCAGGCACTGCCACCTCACGTTGGACCACCACCTCAGGAGGAGGAGCAGGAGGAGCATGAGGAGGAGGAGGAGGAGGAGTACCAGCCCAGGAGGGAGGCAGAAGGTCCAAGGGCCGCCCGTCGGCGGCTTATTGAACGTCACTTCTAGGCCCCCTGTCAGGGAATGGCTTGTGCCAATGAAAGAACATGATTGCAGCCGCTCCGCAAGCCCTCAGCCGGTTAAGGCAACAAACACTTCAAAGATCAAACATGGACAATGTGAATAAATAAAATTGTTTATTGTACAAACTCAGGGCCCTTCCCACATGAAAACCAAAAACACACGAAACCCCCAAAAAACACTCACACACATGACTCACTCCCACAACCTGGGGAGGATTAACAAAAGATGTAAACAAAAATGGCCTTCATCCTCGGCCTTTAGAAAACACCCATTCCAAAAAACAAAACATTTGGACACACCCTCTACTTTGTGGCCCGCGAGGGCGATGCCTTCTGCAAACTTTGGCGGCCCCTGCACGCCCTGCTGCTCCTCCTCAAAGTGAGGCCAGTGGCTGCTGCAAGGCTGGGGGAAGGCTCCTGAGGGGCACATGTCGTGACGGCAGATGCCCTTGGGGGTCGGCCTAGACGAGGTCTGGCCGTCGAGGGGCCGGCTGGTGAATGCTGCAGCTGTGGCTGGGCAGCATCAGTCGCTGCAGCAGCTCATGGCAGCTCCACTGGGGGAGTGGCAGTGGCGGCTGGAGGAATGGGGGCAAGCTGGCGGATGGCAGGCGCTCGCTGGTTGCCTGAGACACTGGCACTCGGCCGGGCCAGCACTGCAGCATGCACAGCAATCTGCCGCGGGACAGACCGCTGTGCTGCTGCAGCACGCCGGGTGCCCTGGCGATGCCTGGCTGACACAGCGAGTGTGGCAGCAGTGAGTGCCCGTGTTGCCCTGTTCTGTGACCGCATCAGAGCAGCCAGTGACTGCACGGCACCACTGATCACCTGGCCAGTCGCTGCCTGAGCTGCCCCGAATTCCGCCAAACTGGTGGCCTGTGAGGCCCCGAATTCGGTCACACTCCGAGACAGGGACTCGATGGCCTCAGGCATCCGTGCCACTACCCCCATGAGCTCCGTGTGCCGGCGCTCCGAGTCCGCGGACATGTCCTCGGCGTTGACCGTCTCCGGACTGGAGGCCGGACTCTCCCTCTGGGGAGAAGGCCGCCGAGCTGGCCGATCCTTCCTGCGTTGCTGGACGCCGCTGGGCCCAGCAATTGGACTCCCCTCCGACCCTTCCCCCTTCTGGGGAGAAGGCCGCTGAGCTTCCACCCCCCTCCCGCGTTTCTGCAGGCCGCTGGTCCCAGGAGCTACACTCCCCTCCGACACTTCTCCCAGGCTCCCCTCCAGGGAAGACGTCTCCCCTACATTGGCATGGCTTGCCGCAGCTGAGGGTTCCCCTGATGGGCCGCCTTCCTCTTGCTCCTCCTCCTCCTCCTCTTCTGAGGGGCTGTCACTGGCAACTTCAGGGACCTCCTCCTCACCATCTGAAAGCAGGAAGGCACAAGAGTAGCTTTAGAGTGAGGAGAGGACGTCAGCGAGGGATGCATGAGTGGTGGCATTCAGCGCATTGGTCGGACAGTGGCAAAGGATGTAGATCTGATGCGCAAGTGGGACGAGAGAGGTCCAAAAGGTGATGTCCTTACCATTGGTGCCCAGAACAGGGTCGGCATCTCCAGATGCAACGGGGCCAATCACCCGGGCACCCATGATGCGCTCCACACGCTGTTGCAGCTCGGTGAGCGGCTGGATCTGGGGTCCGCCTCCCCCGGTCTCAGTCCAGCTCCTCTTATTATTGGCCAGCTTGGCCTGCAAGAGAAAGGATGGCCTCTAAGTACAGTGTGTAGCCCTGATCTTGTGTGCACTGCCTCCCATGGTGGAATAGCCTGGCCAGTGTGTAGCCCTGATCTTGTGTGCACTGCCTCCCATGGTCGAATAGCTTGGCCAGTGTGTTAAGTGCAGAATGTGCAATTGATGTTCATGACTGTCCCATAGCTGCTGCATGAGGGCTGGCCATTAGGGCTTTCAGGTCCCTTTGCCCATAATGTGAGGTGCACATGCAAGGATGAGGAGGACACTGGAAAGGGTACTCACCCTGACAATCCTGGCGAGGTCATTTAGCTTTTTGCGGCATTGTACAGCGCTCCTGGGGACCTCACTGTTGGATGTCACCCTGGTGGCGACATGCCTCCAGGCTTTCCGGTAGACGCAGGCCGCCGGCTTCTTCCCATTGTCCGGAAACAAAATATGGCGTCCCTTCTCCACAGCGCCAACCAGCACCCTCAGATCATGCTCTGAGAAGCGCTGCGCTCGTTCACGGGCCTTCTCCATCCTTTCAGGCGCTATTTGGGTCCAGCAGCAGTGTTCAGGCCTAGCTGGAGGGCTGCAGTGTCCAGGGCGTGGCAGCAGACCAACTCGACCCTTCCCCCTTAAGAGCTGGCCGGCGCCAGGGTGCCTGCTGTCAATCAAGAAATGGCCGCACCTGCGCTGCGCCCGGCCTCAGCGGTATCGCTCAGCACCTCCGGCTTAGCACCTAAAGAGAGCTGTGCATCGCCAGTTTTAGCGCTCGAGCAAACTCTTAGGGCGAAGCTAATGAATATCGGCGAAGTGGCCTCGACTTTGCGCCGGGCGCAAACTTTAGCGGCCGCCCGACTTTACCGCCCCAAAAGTGGCTATAATGAATTTCTAGGCCTAAGAATATCCCAACATTGGACAAACAGGGGGCTAAAGGGGGGGAGGAGCTAAACACGATCAAAATCACTAAGGAAGTGGCACTCGGTAAAATAATGGGACTCAAGGCGGATAAATCACCTGGACCTGATGGCTTACATCCTAGGGTCTTGAGGGAAGTGGCGGTAGGGATTGTGGATGCATTGGTAATAATTTTCCAAAACTCCCTGGACTCGGCAATGGTCCCGGCAGACTGGAAAACTGCTAATGTAACACCCTTATTTAAAAAGGGCAGTAGACAGAAGGCTGGAAACTATAGACCGGTTAGCCTAACATCTGTGGTAGGTAAAACTTTGGAGTCCATTATTAAGGAGACAGTAACAGGACATTTGGATAATCATAATTTAATAGGACAAAGTCAGCATGGTTTTATGAAGGGGAAGTCATGTTTGACAAATTTGCTGGAGTTCTTTGAGGAAGTAACATATAGGGTGGATAAAGGGGAACCAGTGGACGTAGTGTATTTAGACTTCCAAAAGGCATTTGACAAGGTGCCACACAAAAGATTATTGCTTAAGATAAAAAATCACGGGATTGGGGGTAATATTCTGGCATGGATAGAGGATTGGCTATCTAACAGAAGGCAGAGAGTTGGGATAAATGGTTCATTCTCAGACTGGCAATCAGTAACTAGTGGTGTTCCGCAGGGGTCAGTGCTGGGTCCCCAACTCTTTACAATCTATATTAACGATTTGGAGGAGGGGACCGAGTGTAACATATCAAAGTTTGCAGATGATACTAAGATGGGGGGGAAAGTAGTGAGTGAGGAGGACATAAAAAACCTTCAAAGAGACATAGACAGGCTAAGTAAGTGGGCAGAGATTTGGCAGATGGAATACAATACTGGAAAGTGTGAGGTTATGCACTTTGGCAGGAAAAATCGTAGAGCAAGTTATTATCTTAATGGCAAGAAACTGGAAGGTACTGAAGCACAAAGGGATCTGGGGGTCCTGGTGCACGAAACTCAAAAGGTTAGTATGCAGGTGCAGCAAGTGATTAAGAAGGCCAATGGAATGTTGGCTTTCATTGCTAGGGGGACAGAATATAAAAATAGGGAGGTATTGCTTCAGTTGTACAAGGTATTGGTGAGACCGCACCTGGAATATTGCGTACAGTTTTGGTGTCCATACTTAAGAAAGGACATACTTGCTCTCGAGTCAGTACAAAGAAGGTTCACTCGGTTAATCCCGGGGATGAGGGGATGGACATATGAGGAGAGGTTGAGTAGATTGGGACTCTACTCATTGGAGTTCAGAAGAATGAGAGGCGATCTTATTGAAACATATAAGATTGTGAAGGGGTTGGATCGGGTGGATGCAGGGAAGATGTTCCCGATGATGGGTGAAACTAGAACTAGGGGGCATAGTCTTAGAATAAGGGGCTGCTCTTTCAAAACTGAGATGAGGAGGAACTACTTCACTCAGAGGGTGGTAGGTCCATGGAATATGCTGCCCCAAAAAGCTGTAGAAGCTACATCATTACATAAATTTAAAACAGAAATAGACAGTTTCCTAGAAGTAAAGGGAATTAAGGGTTACGGGTAAAGGGCAGGAATTTGGACATGAGTCTAGGTTCGGATCGGTCATGGCCCTGTGGGTAGCGGAGCGGGCCCAGGGGCCGTGTAGCCTGATCCTGCTCCTATTTCGTGTGTCTAATTCTGTTAGATGCAGGAGATGGTTCTGTGATAGTGGATTGGCAGTTAGGATCAGATCAGCCATGATCTTATTGAATGGCGGAGCAGGCTCGAGGGGCCGATTGGCCTACTCCTGCTCCTATTTCTTATGTTCTTATGTTCTTATGTTCAATGCATCCACTATCTCTGCAGCCACCTCTTTTGGAACCTTATGATATAGGCCATCAGGTCCAGGGGATTTGTCAGGTTTTAGTCCCAATAGTTTCTCAAGTGCTTTTTCTCTACTGATATTAATTACTTTAAGTTCCTCGCTCTCATTAGCCCCTTGGTCCCCTGCTATTTTTGGTATATTTTTTGTGTCTTTTACTGTGAAGACAGATACAAAATATTTGTTTAAAGCCTCTGTCATTTACTTATTCCCCAATATAATTTCTCCTGTCTCAGCCTCTAAGGAACCAACACTTACTTTTGCAACTCTCTTCCTTTTTACATATTTGTAGAAGCTCTTACAATCTGTTTTTATATTTCTTGCTAATTTACTCTCATCTTCTATTTTCTCCCTTTTAATCAATTTTTTTGTCATCCTTCGCTGGTTTCTGAAACCCTCCCAATCCTCAGGCTTACTACTATTCTTCACAACATTATAAGCTTCTTAGACGACGCTTGCGTCTGCGCACACTCGGAGGTCAAACTCCAAACCATCATCAACACCTTCACCAAAGCATACGAGAGCATGGGCCTTACACTAAACATCCGTAAGACAAAGGTCCTCTACCAACCTGCCCCCGCCACACAGTACTGCCTCCCAATTATCAAAATCCACAACGAGGCCTTGGACAACATGGACCACTTTCCATACCTCAGAAGTCTACTGTCAACAAGGGCAGACGTTGATGACGAAGTCCAACACCGCCTTCAGTGTGCCAGTGCTGCCTTCGGTCGTCTGAGGCAGAGAGTGTTTGAAGACCAGGACCTCAAACCCAGCACTAAGCTCATGGTCTACAGAGCAGTAGTGATACCCTCCCTCCTGTATGCTTCAGAGACATGGACCAAGTACAGCAGGCACCTAAAAGCACTGGAGAGGTACCACCAACGCTGCCTCCGCAAGATCCTGCAAAACGTTGGCACAATAGGCGCACCAATGTCAGTGTTCTCGCTCAAGCCAACATCCCCAGCGTTGAAGCTTTGACCACGCTCGATCAGCTCCGATGGATGGGCTACATCGTCCGCATGCCCGATACGAGACTCCCAAAGCAAGCGCTCTACTCGGAGCTCTGACACGGCAAGAGAGCCCTAGGTGGGCAGAGGAAACGCTTCAAGGACACCCTCAAAGCCTCCTTGAAAATGTGCAACATCCCCACTGTCACCTGGGAATCCCTGGCCCAAGATGCACAAAGTGAAGGAGAAGCATCCGGGAAGACGCCGAACACCTCGAGTCTCTTCACCGGGAGCAAGCGGAAGCCAAGCGCAAACAGCGGAAGGAGCGCACGTCAACCCAAGCACTCCACCCACCCGTCCCTTCAACCACCGTCTGCCCCACCTGTGACAGAGACTGTATGTCCTGCATTGGACTCATCAGTCACCTGAGAACACATTTTTAGTGTGGAAGCAAGTCATCCTCGGTTCCGAGGGACTGCCTAAGAGTAAGAGATCCTTAACTTCTATAGTTAGCCACGGATGGATCACTTTTCCCATGGAGTTTTTGTTTCTCAATGGAATGTATTTTTGTTGAGAATCATGAAATATTTCTTTAAATGCTAGCCACTGCTTATCTACCGCCATACCTTTTAATCTATTTTTCCAATCTACCTTAGCCAACTCGCCCCTCATACCTATGTAATTGACTTTATTTATGTTTAAGACTCTAGTTTCGCACTTAGGCAAGTCACTCTCAAACGTAATGTGAAATCCTGTCATATTATGATCACTCTGCCCCAGAGGATCCTTTACTATGAGATTGCTAATTAACACGGTCTCATTACACAAAACAAGATCTAAAATAGCCTGTTCCCTGGTTGGTTCCATGATGTATTGTTCTAGGAAACTGTCCTGAATGCATTCCATGAACTCATCCTCCAGACTACCTTTGCCAATTTGATTTGTCCGCTCTATATATGAATATTAAAGTCCCCCACGATTATTGCATTACCTTTGTTACAAGGTCCTACTATTTCTTGATTAATATTCTGTCCAATGGTATAGCTACTGTTAGGGGGCCTATGTACTACTCCCACCAGTGTTTTCTGCCCCTTGTTATTTCTTATCTCCACCCATACTGATTCTACTTCCTGATCTTCCGAGATCCTTTCTCTCTACTGTCCTTATGTCATCCTTTATTATCAGGGCTATCCCCATCCCCATCCTTTTCCATTCTGCCTGTCTTTTCAAAACATCAAGTACCCTGGAACATTTAAAAAAGGACTTGCATTTATATAGTGCCTTTCACAACCACTGGATGTCTCAAACTGCTTTACAGCCAATGAAGTATATTTTGGACTGGAGTCACTGTTGTAATGTGGGAAAATTTAGTTCCCAACCTTGGTCACCTTCCAACCACGTCTCTGTAATGGCTATTAGGTCAAACCCATTTATCTCTATCTTTGTCACTAGTTCATCTATCTTGTTATGAATGCTTTGTGCATTCAGATAAAGAGTCTTTAATTTAAATTTTTTACCGTTATTCCCTGCTTTGAACTTATTCTCTGCTGCACTGCTACCATTAAACTCTCTGTCCCTTCCTGTCACACTCTGCTTATTTTTACCCAAATCACTACACTGCTCTAGTGCCTTGACTTTTTTCTTTAAATTTCTAAATTTCCCCTCACCTGACCCTTCCCCCCATTTTTTAGTCGTGGTTGAATAGCTGGCAGTGTCTGCAAGGTGTGAGATGTGGGTGTGAGGCTTGCAGCAGTGGTAAGTGTGTGAGGGTGAAGTGAAGCTATGATTGTGAGGTATCAGTCGTGATTGCTAGAGATTGTTGGTAGGTGAGTGATGGGGGTATGGTGCATTGAGCAGTGTGTGAGGCTAGTGGTGCAGTTGGGGGGAATGTGGTATTTGAAGATGCATTCACTCACTTTGACCATTCATGTGAGGTCATTAAACTTCTTGTGGCACTGGATCCAGGTCCTGGGGCAGCACACGTGGCATGACGGCTTCTGCTATCTCCTCCCACTGTCTTCTGGCGTGCTGCCTGGAAGACCTCTTGCGCCCCCCCCCCCCTTGTGGGTAGAGGACCTGCCTTCTTCTGTGCACCCCCAGGACCAAGGCCTCCAGTGCTGCATCAGAGAGTCTCCTTGCCCTTTCTCTTCCCTGCTGAGCCGTGGCTGCATGCAGAGTGACGATGAGGTGCTGCTGCAACAAAGCACTTCCCCTTTAAGAAGTGCAGAGAGCCTAGGCAAAATTTTATTGACCAGTAGCCAGCACCCGATATAGCCCCACCCCTGAGCGCTGAGCCAACCAACAATGCATTTAGCACTGAGCTCAGCGCTCCAATCATGTAAATGAGCAGGCAGCAGAAATGTTGCGTGCTGCCTGTACCACTTTGAACGGGCGTGGGCAGCTCGTGCTTCACACTCTCTGTGCCCATTTTCAGTCCTTATCGAAATTCACCCCCTAAGTTTCAGCGATGAGTAAACAGGCGTTAATTCAGGAAATTTGCGATTGCCATCGACTTTTATGGGGGTTTGGAGCTAGGAGAGTTCACTATTTGAGCTAGAGTACTGACAATGTGCTGCAAGTAGCCCAGGAAATTTTGGCGTGGAGTAAAAACTAGTGTAACTCACTTATGCATCATTTCCTGGAACTTCTGCAGTAGAACAATGGCGTACGCTTTTGATGCACCATTACTATGGTGCCAGTTTTCAGGAAATTGCATCACTTATCAGATTCTGTAGCAGCCTCAGGGAATGATTTGGTGTCATTCTGGGACTTTTTGTGAAATATCCGCACAATGATTCCTTCTTACTTGTCAGTAATTTTCTTAGTACTATTTCTATGCATGGCATATTTTTGATCTTTGTTGTTTTCCAATTTACGTCTTGCCAAATGTATTTAGACTGTTAATTCTTCTCCAACAGCTGCAGATATTTAATCGGCAATGATTCACTCTTTTAAGGAAGCTGGCCCATACCATATGGAGTGACTTGGCTGCCCAGTAAAAATTGCTTTTTTTCTTTTAATTTTACGAGCATAAAATTACATTTCATTTCTATGTGGCCTCCTGTGTCTTTTTGGAAACTTGGCAACAATAGCATACCAAGTTGTGTCATTTCCATGCAGACATGGCACTGGTGTTCTGCAACTCTCAACTCAAAATAAGACCCACTGATCGCTGTATCTAACATTTCCTCTGTTTGAGCCTTGGGTCTAGGAATTCTGCAACATTTCATTGGTCTCTAACAAATGACCTTCTCTGCACTGTGAGAGTTCCTGTGCTGATGGTTAACTAGGTTTTAGAGGTGTAGGTGTCTTAGTTTGAGTCCTGCTTCCTGGTGACACCGTGGGTGTCTTGCGCTGCGGTGTGAGATGCAGTTGTGCTTTACAGTCTGGAGATGTTCCACATTTGGGTGCTGTAAAAGTGAGGTATGCGAGTCTAGTATTGTTCTTGGATAGCTCCTGCAAGGCAGACCACATTATGCATTAAGAGGGCCAACTCTTATTACAGATACGGGCTGTATTTTCAGGCCTCCCAACCAGTGAAAATGGGGTAAGAGGGCCCCAAAAATGGTGTGGACGAACGTACCTCCCCGTTGCCACCATCACTGTGGCCATCTCCATTTTGAAGGGGTCCTCCGAATAGGTAGCCCAGTTGGCTGCCTGAAGAGGGAAAACAACTCATTTAGATATTTAAATCGAAGTCCTACGAAGTCAAAAAGGCTAATGGAATGTTGGCCTTTAACTTAAGGGGGCTGGCATACAAAGGGGAGGAAGTGATGCTTTAGTGAGCCTTGGTCAGATCCCATCCAGAGCATTGCGTTCAGGTTTAGGCACTGCACCTCAGGAAGGATATAATGACCTAGCAGGGGGTATAAAACGGATTCAACAAAATGATAAATTGTGAGAGCAGGTTGCATAAAATTGGCTATTATTCCCATGAGTATAGGAGATTGAGGGGCACTGATGCTTCTCCTGGAACCATTAAAATAAAAATTAAGAATTTCTTTGACCTTCTTTTGAGTGGCCTGCAGTGGCCCTTTCGAGAGCTGTAGGTTCGGCCATTCGACGCCTAATACAACTGAGTGTAGTGTGCACAGCACAAGCTCCACCGACTTGTACCTGAATATTCCAATCCGGGTTCTACAATTGGTGTAATAAGCCATACAAACCAGTTAGATCTTATAGTGCTGAGTCTGCAGTCTCACACTCCTGGAGATTGTAGAGATTCGCGTATCTCTGGTAAACAGGATCGAGTGCAAACCAATATGGTGGGTATATTGGCCCAGAAATTCGGGTCTCCACGGGTGAGTACGCACGGGGTACTTATGGGTAGGCCCAACGGAAGTGCCGGTTTTGTGCATGCACTGCGCATGCGCGGGAAACTGGAACTTCCGTTCCCTTAAAGGAAGGGGTTCAGAGGTCGAACGCGTACGCTGGAGAGGCAGCGCGTGGGCATGGAACTTACGTTTTTCTTTCAGGTTTCTCCGGGAGGGTAAGTCTCCAGGAGTTACACATGTAAAAAGCAGGCACAAGGCCTGCTTTAACAAGGTAAGTGGTGAATTAATTAAAATTAAAACATTTTTTCCATAGGTTTATTATTTTTAAATACTTTAAAGAAAGGTAAGTTTATTTTTAGCGCCGTTAGAAAATGTAATTCATTTTTTCAAAAATTTAAATTATTGTTTAAAATTGGTATTTTATGTACTTTATAGTTATTTTAAAAATGTGATTGTTTTTTAATTTATTTGAAGTTTTAGTGATGTTTTGGGGCTTATAGTATTTATAGTTTTGACAGCTCTTCCTGTCAATTTTATGAATGAAGCATTCCCTGCTACCATTGGCTCTCCATGGCCCACGTGATACCAGGGGACGCGTCGAACTAACTGCGCCCCTGGGATACACAAGCACTGCGCGCCGGCAGTTGGAGCAGGCCCAGGATCGGAATCCCACGCGGGCCCACAGCTCAACGGCCGGCGCGCTAGGTAAGTGCAGGTCGGAGGCTTGCACCCGCGGGAAGCCTCCGACCCGAATTTCTGGGCCATTGTGTTTAATCAGAGTTTAGGACGTGTCAAAGTTCGAGCAAGACTCAGACACACAGTAACTGGCAAACCATACTTTTTTTTACTTGTCACAAGGGAAGAGCAGTACAATCAAAGGTCGATACTACAACTTCAACGAACGCTTACAAGAGGCTCATATTTATACATTGGAGTAAACAAGTTCCAGATAATATGTGGATATTACATCATTGGTTTAGCAACACTAATTTCTCAAAAAACAACTTACATTAAACAAAGCCTATTCTTTCAATTCCGCTTCTTATCTCTACCAGTCGGACCATCTGAGTCACAAGTTCCTGTCTTGTCTTACTGCAGCGTATGCCTTTCTGAGGTGCCGAATCGTGATTGGATGCCGTACAATAGCTAGTTAACCATATCCTGCAATGATTCAATCTTCCATCTAGCAGTCAAGCCCTCGTGACCTTTATTGTTTTTTAATACTAAACCACAGGTCAAAGAGCAGGTGTCCCTCTTCCTTCTTATTGAGTTTGCAAAACTGCCAATTCTGCTATGCTTGCATTTTGCGAAGCTGAAGTTCCTCTTTGCTCCCTTTCCGAAATGCAATTCATTCCTTATGCAAAGCCATTTTGTTAGCCAGTTCGTTGGCCATTTTATTTACACTTCCACAGATGGAATATAACACACTAGTAATACAGCAAAAACATACGACCGTGACAAGCAGCTGGTACCGGACCCGATCGGACAGACGGCTGGCGTGCGTGAACGGTTCTCTGGCTTCTGGCCTCTCTCTCTCTCGCTCTCTAGAATCTCCGATGGTAAGCGTGGGATCACTCTCAAAAGAACGTTTGACCAGTCCAATTTCTCTTTGCAACTTCTGTTCAGCTCTCCCCTCCACCGTCTGTGTGGGCAAGCACTTGGGGTGTTACTTTTATTCTCTTTTTAGGGGTGGGCCTGAGGCCAAGTTATTGACAAGACCATTTAACCTATAGAGGTTCTTCTAAAACCTCATCAACCAATGACAGCTCAAGTTCTTTGTCTTGGTTCTTGGATGAAAGCCCTCCCCAAAAGGGGGTCTCATTACTTCATCCAATTTGTCTTATTAATTAATCTTTCTGAATTCGTGTCTTATCTCTCTTGACCTTATCCTCCTTGACCCAGCAAGTACAAGGCCCAGCCCTGTCCCTCTTAATCATGGCCCCAGCCAGAGTTGTCGCACGTTAGCCAGTTGCTATCTCATCTTCATCTAGCAAATGGCCCATTCTAAGATGGATACCTTAGCCTCCTCAAATTCCTTTCATTCTATGTCTTTTCCTAATTGACTTTGAATTATCTTCACAAACAGTTCTGCTAAACAAACTCCAAATTCTATCTGTAGCGATTATAATATGGTTATTAGCAATAATGGAAGAAATATAGGTTGGGCCTTCATAGAGTCATGGGGGAAAAATTCGGTTGCTTTCCACCACCCGTTAGCGCCTTAAGAGGGCGCTAATGGGGTGCAAAGCAACTAGCACCCGGGCGCGGCGATGTTTGCGCCGCTCGCGAAATTGACCAGACATTTTGCGGCGGCGCTAAACACTACTGCCACGATCTCCTGGGCCCGCCAATCATGATGTCAGTCGAGCGTGCAACGCCCCGGTAATGCCCCGGACTGGATATTGAGTGGTGCCCCCTGCCTTACCACCTGCCGCTAGGAACGACAGGTTGTAGGGAGAGTTTTGCAGTCGGGAAGGGGCTGGAGGAGCGCTATTTAAAGGCGACCGCTTCCTGCCTTTTTTTGTCGGCGACATTTTTGCACCACGCATTCTGAGTGAGAGAGAGAGACTTCTGGAGATATTCAACGCTGTGTTGAGGAGTTTTGGATAGTGAGCTGCACTTTGCAGGTTCATTTTGATTTGATCTTCCTTGCATCAATTTAGAAGAGACTGTGGGGGCTGCACTCTGAGCTCTTTCCCTGGGCCTATCCATTGTTCTTTCCAGCAGATTTGATGTACAGGTCTCTCCAGGCCGAGATTCAAGGCTGCAATGAGCAGGGTGTGGATGCAGAGCAAGATCGCCCATCCCCTTTAAGAACTGGCCGGCACCAGTGTGTCTGTGTTCCATTGCTGATTGACATCATTGAGCTTCGCCAGTGCTCTGAGATAGCGCCTCGCTCCTCGGCGTTAGCGCCTTAAGAGAGGTGTGTAGCACCTGATTTAGTGCTCCAATCACCTCCGGGGTGATAGAAGCCAAATTTGCAATCGGAGGTGATAATTAGCGCCAGGCGCTAAACTTTGCGCCTGGCCGATAACTGCGCCTCAAACGGAGTGATACCGAATTTCTCCCCCATAGAGTCATAGGGCTGGATTTTCTCAATGGAGATGAGTTAGAGGCGGGACTGCTGCTTGTTGGGCCAATGTCCCGCCTCCATCATCTTCTGGCCAACCAGCGGGATTTTCCCCTGATTGACCTTGTTAAGCCCGCCCTGCGGGCTCAGCAGGCCAATTAGGGGGGAAGTCTCTGATAGAGCACGTCAACGTCTGACATGCTATCTGCCAAGACTTCTTGAGAGAAGAAATGTCAGTGTTTGACAGCTCTGTGAAGCTGTCAAACACTGACATTCTCTGTAGTTTGATGAGGCCTTGTGTTCAGGACTCATCAAACCTTTCAACTTTGTAGATTTCAGATGTTTGTTGGGTCGGAGGATCCAACAGCCAGTCTGTGAAATCGACAAGGAAGATGTCGGGTCTCCCGATCCAGGGTGCATGAAGGCTGTAGGAAGAAAGTAAGGTAAGTGAACATTTTTTCACACTTAACACTCACCTTCTATACTTACCACTCCACACTTGCACCCTTCACTCACCTCTACATCTTACTTTCAGGTGCCTCTGACCCCCGCAGACCTCCTTCATGTCTCCTCCAACCCGACGGAGTTCTCGGAGGTCGGGAAGCCTTCACCTGTGAAGATAAAATGGCACTAATCCTTTTTTCTCTCTGCTAACTACCTGTTAACAGGCAGTTAAAAGAATTTAATCCCTTTCCCGCCTCCAGGAGACGGGACCTGAAGCAGCACATCTTCCCGCCTCCTGGCAAAACGGCACAAGGCGGGATGGGGGCGGGTTTCCCATCCGCCCCCACTTTCTGCTACTTTACCAGCAGTCCCGCCTCCATGCCCGCCTCCTCGGGGTTGCAAAAATCCAGCCCAATATTGAGTCATAATGGCACAGAAGGTGGCAATTCGGCCCATCGAGTTCGTGCCAGCTCTCTGTGGAGCAATGCAGTCAGTCCCATTCCCCCGCTCTATCCCCGTAGCCCTGCAAGTTTATTTCCCTCAAGTGCCTATCCAGACTCCCCTTAAAAACATTGAGTGTCTCCGCTTCCACCACTTCCGTCGGCAGCGAATTCCATGTCATCACCACTCGCAGCGTAAAAAAAATTATCCTCACATCCCCCCTGTATCTCTTGCCCAAAACCTTAAATCTGTGTCCCCTAGTCCTTGTACCATCAACTAGTGGGAACAGCCTTTCCCCGTCTAGCCTATCCAAACCCATCATAATTCTATACACCTCTATCAAATCACCCCTCAACCTCCTTTGCTCTAATGAAAACAAATCCACCTTCTTGTAGCTAAAATCCCCCATCCCCGGAACCATTCTGGTAAATCTCCTCTGCACCCTCTCAAGGGCCTTCACATCCTTCCTAAAGTGTGGTGACCAGAACTGGACACAAGGCTCCAGTTGTGGCCTAACCAGCGCTTTATAAAGGTTCAGCATAATTTCTCTACTTTGTACTCAATACCTCTATTTATGAAGCCCAAGATCCTATATGCTTTGTTAACCACACTCTCAATAAGTCCTGCCACCTTCAGGGACCTACGCACATTAACTCCCGGGTCTCTCTGACCCTGCACACTCTTTAAAACTGTGCCATTAAGTGTATATTGCCTCTCCCTGTTCCTTCTGCCAAAATGCATCACCTCACACTTCTCTATATTAAATTCCATCTGCCACTTGTCTGCCCATTCTGCTAGCCTTTCTATGTCCTGTTGCAGTCGATTGGTATCATCATCACTGTTTGCCACACCCCCAGGTTTGGTGTCATCGGCAAATTTAGAAATTCTACTTTGTATTCCAATATCCAGGTCATTTATATATATCAAAAAAAGCAGTGGCCCCAGCACTGACCCTTGGGGAACAGCACAGTCTACCATCCTCCAGTCTGAAAAACAGCCATTTACCACAACTCGCTGTTTTCTGTCCTTAAGCCGAATCCTTATCCAAGCTGCCACTGATCCACATATTCCATGAGCCTCAATTTTGTTAACCAGCCTTCTATGTGGTACTTTGTCAAAGGTCTTCCGAAAATCCATGTAGACAACATCCATTGCATTCCCTTCATCAATCCTCTCTGTTACTTCATTAAAAAATTCAATTAGATTCACAGAAACCCCACAGTGCAGATAGAGGCCATTTCGGCCCATCGAGCCTGCACCGACACATATCCCACCCGATCCCCATAACCCCTACACCAACACATATCCCACCCTATCCCCATAACCCCACGTATTTAATCCCCCTAACACTAAGGGTCAATTTATCATAGCCAATCAACCTAACCTGCACATCTTTGGACTGTGGGAGGAAACCGGAGCACCCGGAGTAAACCCACGCAAACACGGGGAGAATGTGCAAACTCCACACAGACAGTTGTCCAAGGCCAGATTTGAACCCGGGTCCCTGGCGCTGTGAGGCAACAGTGCTAACCACTATGCCACCGTCAAACACGATCTGCCTTTTACAAATCCGTGTTGGCTCTCCTTAATTAGCTTAAACCTCTCCAGGTGCCCATTAATTTTTTCCTTGATTATTGTTTCTAAAACTTTACCCACCACTGATGTTAAACTGACCGGCCTGTAGTTACTAGGATTGTCCTTTCACCCTTTCTTGAACAATGGTGTCACATTTGCCACTTTCCAAACCTCAGGCACCTTCGCATCTAGGGAAGATTGGAAAATTATGGCAAGCCCTTCTGCTATCTCCTCCCCCAATTCCCTTAGCAACCTGGGATGCAAGTGATTTGGACCAGGCAACTTATCCACTCTAAGCCTTTCTAGTATATCCTGTCTATCAATTTTCACCCATTCCATTGCTTCTACCTTTTCCACTTCTACCGATATTTTGTCAGCATCCATCTCCTTAGTAAACATCGATACAAAGTACTCACTGAGTATTCTAGCCTTGCCCTGTGCCTCTAAGCATATATCACCTTCTTTGTCTCTAATGGGCCCCACCCCGCCTCTTACTACCCGTTTACTGTTTACATGCTGGTAGAAGAATTTTGGGTTCCCTTTTATGTTAACTGCCATTCTACTCTCATATTCTCTCTTTGCCAATCTTATTTTCATCTTCACTTCCCCTCTCAACTTATTGTATTTGTTCTGGTACTCCCTTGAAGAATTCACCTGACATGCATCATACACCCTCTTTTTTTGTTTCATCATCTTCTCTATCTCCCTCGTCATCCAAGGAGCCCTTGCTTTGATCCCCTTGTTGGAATGTACCTAGCCTATACTTGGAACATCTCCTCCTTAAAGATCACCCATTGTTCCATGACAGTTTTTCCTGTCAGTCTTTGGTTCCATCGTACCCTGGCTAGATTCTTTCGCCTCCCATTGAAGTTAATCCTATTCCAGTATAGAAGTTCCACTCTAGATTGTTCCTTGCTCCTCTCCATTGCTAATCTAAATCTTATGATACAATGATCACTCGTACCCCACTCATACCCCACTTGTATCTTACAGACACTTGGTCGACTTGTCCCACCTCATTCCCCAGCACCAGATCCAGCAATGCCTCCTTCCTAGTTGGGCAAGAACATACTGGTCAAGGAAATTCTCCTGAACACATTTCAGAAATTCCTCCCCCTCCTTTCCCTTTACCCTAGCATTATCCCAATCAATATTTGGGTAATTAAAGTCCCCCAATATCACCACTCTATAGCTTTTGCATATCTCTGCGATTTCCCTGCAGATTTGCTCCTCTACCTCCCTCTCACTATTTGGAGGCCTATAGAATACCCCCAAAATGTGGTCATACCCTTTTTGCTCCTCAACTCTAACCAATGAATTCTGTCCTTGTCCCCTCAAGAACATTCTCCCTTTCCAACACTACAATGTCTTCCTTAATCAGCACTGCCACCCCACCTCCCTTTTCTCCCTATCTTTTCTGAACACCTTGTACCCTTGAATATTAAGTGCCCAGTCCTCACCATTTTTAAGCCACATTTCCATTATTGGCACAACATCATATTGCCATATGGCTAATTCTGCTTGTAGCTCACCAACCTTATTCACCACACTTTGTTCATTTACGTACATGCATTCTAAACCCATTTTTGAATTTTTCGTGGTCTTTCTTAGTCTGCTCCTATCTAACTTGGTACTTGTCATGAATCTTATCATTCATGAAGAAATGACTCATGAAATAACACTGGGCAGCCAGCTGGTGGCGCCATGCAAGGAGTATAAATACTCGGGCGTGGGCCCAGTTTTCCCAGGACGTTTTTGTAACCAGGAACTAGTGATGTAACTAGAATCCCATGGTTGTGAAACAGTTGATTAAAGCCTTGTTTTATACTCAACCAAGTGCTTAGTGAGTTTTCTTACGTCAATTTAATCAACTGGATATCGGCTCCACACTCTAAGTGATTTCAGGAACAGCCAGCTATGACTTCAACTGTAAAAGGAACTCCGACGTAGTAATCAATCCATCATGGACAAACTACTCAGACCCGCTCGTCTTGACCTGGACCTGAATTCACCTACAACTGCTAAGGTATGGAAACACTGGTATCGTACCTTCAGCAACTTCCTCACGGTGTGTGGTGAGAATGTTCCTGATAAATTAGAGATACTTGCCAATTATGCATCTCCTCATGTGTTTGACTATATCGAAGACTGTGTAGACTATGACTCCGCTATCCTAATATTACAGCGACTATATGTTAAGGCCCCAAATGACATTTTTGCTCGGCATCTACTGGCCACAACTCGACAACAACCCAGGGAATCACTTGGTGAATTCCTTCAAAAGCTTTGCAGGCTCAGCAAGGATTGTAATCTTAAAGCTGTCACAGCTGAGCAGTACCAGAATGAGCTAATTCGTGATTCCTTTATTAACGGGATTACGTCTCCCTTCATACGCCAGCGTCTGTTGGAGAATAAAACCCTCGAATTACAGGCTGCCTATGACCAGGCATGTTCCCTGGACTTAGCAAAGAGGAATGCAGATACTTATCTTTTACCACGTGCACGGGCTGCTGCTATCACTTTTAATGACTCCTTCAATAGGTCTTGGGAGGAAGCCCTCACTGATGATGACTCTAACCTAGCTGATGACAACCCTACCCTGGAAGCCTTCACTGATGATGACCCTGCCCTGGTGGCATCTTGGCAACCTGGAAGGAAGTGTTTCTTCTGTGGAGGTGCATTCCTTTCTAGGAAATTTTGTCCTGCTCGTAACGCAACCTGCAATCATTGCAGCAAGAAAGGTCACTTTTCTAAGGTATGCCAGTCAAGAGCCTCTGTTAGTAAGAAAGGCCACTTTTCTAAGGTATACCGGTTGAGAGCTCCTATTAGTTTTGCAGCTGCTATCTATAAAACTGTTCCTCCTCCAAGAGCCACTACTAAGGTTACAGCTGCTAGCTATGAAACTGCTCCTCCCCCAAGAACCACTACTAAGGTTACAGCTGTCAAGGGTAAAACTGCTCCTCCTCCCATCACAGCTGTTTTTTCCCAAAGTCTGTCCCATGCAGCCACGAAGATTTTGGTAAATGGACACATTTTGAGCGCACTAATCGACTCATGCAGCTCTGACAGCTTCATTAGTGAGCGGGCTGTCAGTAAGTTAAAACTGCGTATTTACCCCTCGGACAGGGAAATTGCAATGGCTCTGACGACACTGACCACCAACTCTTCCGGCTTTTGTCTTGTCTACCTTATTCTCAATGGCCGCACTTATTTCTCCACCCGGCTCGGGGTGCTCAAAAACCTATGCAGTGACATGCTCCTGGGACAGGATTTCCAGAAACAACACAAAAGACTCACTTTCGAGTTTGGAGGGTCAAAGCCGGAGCTTACTATTTCCAAAGTATCGTTTTGTGCGCTTTCGGCGGCTTCGCTCGACAAGCCCTCCTTGTTTGCCAATCTTTCCCCCCGATGTAAGCCCATAGTCACTAAATCACGGCATTTCAGCCAAGATGATCGATCCTTTATCGAGGCAGAGATCTCTCGCCTTCTTGCTGATGGTATCATTGAGCCATGTTCATCTCCCTGGCGGGCTCAAGTCGTTGTTGTTAAAAATCCTCTGAAACAACACAAGAAACACCTTTGCATCGATTACTCGCAAACTATTAACCAGTATACCAACCTGGATGCCTACCCACTGTAGAATTCGCAAAATTGAACATTGTCCTATAAGGGTCTATTGGCAGAAAAAGGCCCTGATTTTAAAGACTGTTTTAAAAGAAGCCCAGAAAAAGGGGCACACAAAATGGCCGCCAGACCCCGTTACCAGCTTTTGGGACATTTTAAAATGGTTCCTGCAGTCCCCAGACAGCTTTTGTGGATTCAGCCCACAGTAAGTTCTGGAAGGCAGTTTCGGAGAAAACGAAACCAGACAGAGCCCCATACATATAGATTGGATGCAGATCCGATCAGATCGGCCTGTAGATAAAGGCCATCTAAATGTTTACCCAGACAAAGGGGAACAGATTCAAGTTCAAAGGGGGACATTAAAGACAATACAAGGTCATTCCAGACCAGAGATGGCAGTTACCAGCCATCCCAAAGATACTTTAAACATAAAGACTACCCCGCTGTGCTACAAGCCCGCCAAAAGTTAAACAAAGACTAACCTTAATTTGGCGGGAGATAAGGGCCTCCATGAAGAGTATAACTGGAGTCCTGGGGTAGCGTTGAGAAGGGAATTCGGATCAGAGACCTGGGGAGTCATGGAAGCGGCGGAGTTGGGAGGCAGCTTCATCGGGTGGCGATTGAGGTAGCCATTGAGGAACATCAGCTTCATTGGTGCAGAGTTCGAGTGGAGACGATCGAGGAGAGGATCGGGTTCGGAGGATCGAGATCCGAGTTCGGAGAGAAGCTCGAGAGGGAGAGAGAGGTTCGAGAGGGGAGATCAAGTCAGCATCCAGCCCCGGGGTAACGGTCGGGAGATCATTGACCAACCCCGGGACGTTGACAAGACAAGAAGAAACCCATGTGAACATGGTAAAACAGATGGCCTCTCTCCACACCGATGTCCAGGCCTGCTAACATCCAGCCTGTCCGAGTCCATTACCTCGAGGGAGGAAAGAGTGTGTCGCAGCCCACTGCGTTCCGCTGACCACGTGGAGACAGGACGCCTGAGAGGACCAAAACGCAGACTTCAAAACCCCTGTTTTCTAACTGGGATTGGTGAGCATGTTTCTGGCCCCTCATAATCTAATCTAGCTAGGCTTAGGGGGGTGGGCATTTTAGGGGATAATTAACAATGAGTTGTTGTCCCTCGATGTTCCGTGTGCTTCCCTATTTCATGATGAACCTTGTAAAGTGTAATATGCCTGTAGATATGTTGGTTAGTACTGTATTATGATTTGTTTTTACCTCCCATGTACCTTATTTTGGCTTACATTCAATGTTTCCTTCATGCAATAAAATTTCATTTTGTTTCATTAGACTTGGTCTATAGAGTATTCTCTGCATTGCAGTTCCTGCCTCAAAGTCCAGTGTATAGAACCTAAGGGGTGAGTGGGTCGAACCACTCGGTAAATTACTGTGCAAGAGAGAGAGGCCTCTAGAGCGAGAGAGAGAGAGACCTCGTCGATCGAAAACCCCTTACACCACTACCACGTATTGATGACATGGTCAATAACCTTGCCAACTACAAGGTATTTTCAACTTTTGATTTAAAGTGCGCATACCATCAAGTACCATTAAAGGACACTGACAAAAAGTATACAGCCTTTGAGGCCAATGGTCGGCTTTACCAGTTTTGTCGCCTTCCATGTGGGGTCACCAATGGGGTGGCCGTCTTTCAATGGGCAATGGATAGCCTAGTCAAACAGGAGAACTTAACGGACACTTTTCCATATCTAGATAATATCACCATTGCTGGTCATGACCAGAAGGAGCATAATGCCAACCTCCAGAAATTTTTTGACGTTCTCCGTCGTCGCAACTTAACCTTAAATGAGTCCAAACCTGTGAAATCAGTACCATCAGTGGCTACCCATCCTTGGCTACTGGGTGGGCAACGGTGTCATCAAACCGGATCCGGAGCGAATTCATCTGCTTCAGGAGCTCCCTCCCCCTACGAATCTTGGCTCTCTTCGTCGGGCACACAGCATGTTCGCCTATTATGCGAAGTGGATACCCCACTTCTCTGACAAGATCCAGCCCCTGCTTCACGCAAAGTCATTTCCGTTGGAGGCAACGGCTATTTCAGCTTTCAACCTCCTCAAGCGACGACTGGAAAAAGCCATGCTTCGTTCCATCGATGAAAATCTTCCTTTCGTGGTCGAGTGCGATGCATCGGAGGTGGCGATCTCGGCTACCTTGAATCAAGGTGGTCGACCCGTTGCATTCCTGTCCAGAACTTTGCAGGGTAGCGAGCTCAATTATCCTCCTGTCGAGAAGGAGGCTGCAGCCATCATCGAAGCAGTGCGTAAATGGAGTCATTTTCTCGCTCGTCATCATTTCACGCTTATAACCGATCAGCACTCTGTGGCCTTTATGCTGGATAACCGGAAACACACTAAGATGAAGAATAATAAAATACAACTCTGGAGGATGAAATTGGCCGCCTTTGGCTACACCATACAGTATCGACCCGGCAAAGAGAATATAGCCCCGGACACCTTCACGCGTGCATTCTGATCTTCTATGTCAACTTCGACTCTTGCGGATCTTCATACTGACTTATGCCATCCTGGCGTTACCCGTATGCTGCACTTTGTGCGATCTAAAAATCTCCCATTTTCTACGGAAGATGTGAAAAGAACATGCTCCACCTGTAGAATTTGTGCGGAATTAAAACTGCAATTCTTCCGTCCATCGGATGGCTCGCTCATACACGCTATACAGCCTATGCTGTGACTCAGCATTGACTTTAAAGGGCCATTACCTTCCTCAACGCGAAACACCTACTTACTTACAATGGTGGACGAGTATTCACGCTTTCCCTTTGCTTTCCCCTGTCCCAATATGCTTACTTCCACAGTGATCAAATGACTCGATCAAGTCTTTTCCCTTTGCGGTACGGCCAATTTCATCCACTCTGATCGGGGTCCCTCCATCATGTCAAGCAAACTCAAAAGTTATCTTTTCCAACAGGGAATCGCCACAAGTAAAACAACACCGTATCATCCCATCAGTAACGGATAGGTTGAGAGATACAACACTATCATTTGGAACACTGTTCATCTTGCACTGAGGTCACGCAACCTACCAGACCAGCAGTGGGAAACTGTGCTCCCTGACGTGTTGCATTCCATCAGGTCTCTTCTTTCTACATCCACCAATGTCGCTCCTCACGAGCGATTCTTCAGGTTCCAGCGTCGCTCCACTCATGGGGCGTCCCTACCATCATGGTTGGCAGCTCCCGGCCCCGTGCTGCTCCGAAGATTCGTCCGATCTTCCAAAAACGATCCCTTCGTCGACGAGGTGGAACTAACGGATGTTAATCCCACATACGCGCACGTACGGTACCCTGATGGCCAGGAGTCCACCGTTTCACTCCGAGATCTGGCTCCCTGTCCAACCGGTCCCATGGACCCAACTCTTAGAGGGACCCATGGTAATGATGCCGACGCTTTGCGCTCCTTTGAGGATGACGCCCTACCTGGGACATCAAGGGATCTGCCGGCTACTCCACTGGATCAACTCAGGGAGCCGAGCGCTCCCCACAGGATGGCCACCCGAAGCCAGGACGCCGGTCAATCCCTGGCTACCAAACAAGATGAAGCCAGCTCTGCGCCTTGAGGACCCGCACCCGGAGTCACGATCTCCCCAGTCTCCTTCAGGTCGATCAAGGCGACATGGGTCCTGTCGATCTACCTGTACGGACCAAGCGACCCAGGGACCAAGACACGGTCCGAGGAGACGTGCCTTCCAACCACAAACAAAGATCTAAAAGACTGCGGCTATTTGTGGTCCGTCTAATCCGCTAGAAGGAAGTCATCGGACTTCCAAATCTTTCGGGCGGGAAGAATTTCATGAATCTTATCATTCATGAAGAAATGACTCATGAAATAACACTGGGCGGCCAGCTGGTGGCGCCGTCCAAGGAGTATAAATACTCGGGCATGGACCCAGCTTGCCCAGGACGTTTTTGAAACCCGGAACTAGTGATGTAACTAGAATCTCATGGTTGTGAAACAGTTGATTAAAGCCTTGTTTTATACTCAACCAAGTGCTTAGTGAGTTTTCTTACGTCAGTACTACTACCACCTCTAGTACTATCTTCTCTAGTACTATCCAACACAATCACTCTTTTATGAACTTTATTCCTCTTTTCTACTCCTATATGCTGGTGTCCATCCCCCTGCCAAGCTAGTTTAAACCCTCCCCACTGATCAAATTAAAGATACATTAACAAAGTCAAAACCCTACCTTACAAACAACAGATAACTAGCCTGGCAGGGCCATCCTATGGGCCCCCGTGTGGGATGTTTATATTTCACCTCATCTAACTGATTAAAAAGACTGTCTCAAATTCTAATGCAAGCTTTCCAAGAAAACGAAACTTATCTTTTAAACACAGTATTATTCGTGTAGCCATATACATTTTTAGGCACCCCTAGGGCTGGATTTTGTCAGTGTGGGCGGGCTGGGGTGTGTCAGGTGGAAATCGTGTCAGGACCCCGACTCCTAAGTGAAGTGTTGAAAAAGTGGGATTTTCCCCTAATTGGGCAATTGATTTCCTGCGTGTGGAAACCCCTGACCCATTGAGTCTTTTCATACAGAAAGTCGCCTCTGATGACGTCACCAATGCTGCTGGATTTAAGGCCTGTAAGCAGCCTTGCTTCTTCTGGAGACTGCAAACGCTTTGCAAATTGTATGAAGGAGTTGATTTCCTGACAATGCGCACGATCAAGCAAAAGTGTGCACCTCGGTTTGATGAGCCCTCCCTCCAAGCTATGGTGCACAAAGCCAGATGTAATAAGGAGGTGCTGTTCCATTCCTCAGGGAGAAAAAAGCCACCCCAGCAGAAAAAAGCTGTGTGGCTACAAGTGGCCGAGGAGGTGAACTCCATTTCAATGAGCCGCAGAACCTGGCTGCAATGGAGGAAGAGATTTCATGACCTTCTCCGCACAGGAAAAGTGAGTATGACTTTTTCATCACTCTCAATCTGATCCCCATCGCCTCTCCTCACCAGCACTCTGCTTTGCCAATCTCTTCCTCTACATCCCACTTGACACTTACCGCCCTGCACCCTTACCCATTCCCTTTCTCTCTATGGTCACATTCACTTAACTATTCGACCATGCAGCCCTCACACTCCCTATCACTGTGATGCAATGACAACAAAAACTTACAACACACAGGGAGGGTCCTTTGTATCCTTCTAAGCATCTGTGCTAAGGTTTCTCTACACTCACGCCTTCATTCTCACTCCAACTCCACTTGTGTCCCTCATTGCAGGAAAAGAGAGCCCACAATAAGAGGGAAAGAGCCATGACAGGAGGAGGGCCACCCTCAGTAGCCCAGCTCACCCCCTGGGAGGACGCGACCCTGGAAATCGCTGAGATCGAGGACGATACCCAAGTGGGGGACGGACAGACGGGCGCATCACAGCAAGCTGGTGACAGAATAGTTTGGCATCTCTCTCATTGACATTGCATGAGTCACTGATAATGAATCTGATGCTCTAACAGATTGACTTATAATCATCTGCACTATTCAATGTGCATGTAACCTTGACCTCACATCTCTAACTCTTTCCTTTACTCCCCCACAGGTCTATCGAAAGCCCCCGTCTCCACTGTCTAGGAGGAAGAGCCTGAGCTTCCAGACTCCTCAGAGGAAGCTACAACATCTGAGGGCGCAGCGTAAGCAGAATTCAGCGCACTCAGCACCAGCGCAGACACTCACACCACAGTGAGATGTTCGCGAGATAGAGTAGTGTTGGCACCTGCTGTATCACAGCTCACAAGTGAGTATCAGCAGATGGTGGAGACAGGGACAGTAGTGGAGATTCCGCGTCGGAGGGTGCAGGACTCTGCCAGCTCAGCTCAGCTGCATGTCGACCCTGTGCCTCCAGGTCCATCCAGAAGGAGCGCAGTGCTGGAACTCCAGGAACAGGTGCAGGAGTCTCTGGCAGGTTTTGGCTCCAGGGTCGCTGCGAGTGTGGAGCGAATGGAGGAGTCCATCGTGAACATGAGCAGAGCCTTTGTGGAGGCATTGGCGCATGAACGCATCAACACAGAAAAGATGGCAACCTCTGTGGAAAGGATAGCTAACTCCGTGGTAAGGCTGGCTACCGTAGAGGAGAGGATGGCTACGGCCATGGAGGAGCTTAGTCGCCAGGGTATGGAAAACATGGTAATTGTTCAGACTAGAATGACATCTCTTGAGGAGCGATGGTCAGCTATTGAACATACAAACCAGACCTTCATGGAAGTCCTCTGGAGTAGGGCTTCCAGTGCAGAAAAGGGTCCTCATGGCCCCCCTGAAGTGCAGCAAGGTGCTGTCAAGCCACTCGCTAGCTCTGAAGTGCGGCTGACCCATGAGAGGGATGTTGGTGGCAGACAACAAGGAAGTGGGGGCTCCTCTCCAAGTGCTCACACAACCATGTCACTGCAAAGCCCTCGGTCAGAGCCCCACCAGAGTCCTCACCTAACTGAGATGGGTGTCTCAGCCCCTGCACAGGTGCAGGAGCAGCAGACTGTTGGTGACCCGCACAGGTTTGCCACCCCAGAGGATGGCCACCAAAGGCATTGAGACAGCAGCAGCAAGAAAGTGAGCAAGGGGCCACCACATCTGCTGAAGCCACAGGGGAAGCACCACATAGGAGCACGTGTAAGAGGAAGATAAAACACAAATAGTCACAAGGGTAGTCACTTGGGTGTTGTGATGTTTTGTATTTGGACCAGCCATCATTGTCATTGTATTATAAACAGATTTGATGGCAAACTGTTGAAGTTGTGGCCTGTGTCATTTCACAAATGGGACTTTCACATTGAGGGCTTAGGACGCCTTGCAATTGTCAGTATGGTAATCAGAGTGATAGGAATCCGCAGGTTCTTGTCCATTGTGGATGCTCTGGTAAGAAGGTGCGGGACAAAAGTGTTTGATTGTGCAGGCTCACCAAATCTGGCCAAGATGGGTGCGTCCCTTGCATCCCGGGCAGCAATGTTGTCGTGCGCTGGCGCCTTCTGGCCTGTGCAACTTCAGGTGGGTGACTAGCAGCTTGGCGCTCCTGTTGATGCTCCTGCTGTTGGTGCTGCTGTTGTTCATGGTTCTGCTGCTGCTGCGGCTGGTCTTTGTCTGAATCTGATGTCCAGGAGGAAATGAATTAAATGGTTCCCATGCTTCTGGTATATGCCTCAGTTGAGGAAGTGCTCAGTCAAGGTGGGGAGAGGGGTTTCCCAGGAGGTCACACTGGAGATGGGTGTCAGGCTCCAAACTTCCACAACAATGAGTAGGCCTGCTAAAAGTTCGCCCAGACCTGAGACAACAAAGTTCTGCCACCTGCAAATGATCATTGGTGAAAACTCCTTTGTAATGGTGGAGCTGCAGCTGTTAGTAAGCAATCCACTTGTGAGGCCGCCAGGATTACCTGGCGTGTTCCAGAGGAGGCGTGTAGGATGGGGGAAATGTCTAAAAATTGGAACAGCCTCTCAAAATGGGATAATAGAGGCAATTAACAGGCTGTTAAGGGCCTTAAGGGCCTATCCCGCCTCTGGAGGCGGGATGGAAAGGGGGTCAGAAAACACGCATTTGGAAAAATTGCTCAGAGACGGGATGGAGGCGGGATCAGGCTCGCCCACCATTTTTGCGATTTTACCACCTCGCACGCCTCCAAACCCGCCTCCTCGTGCTTGGCAAAATCGAGCCCCTAGTTTCTAACAAGATTCAGGTCTGACAGATCCAACTTTACCACCAAATCATAGCAGCATCCACTTGTGAATACATTCAGATCAACAGTTGCCAGTAGGAATTAAAAAGTTTAATTTTGTTTACTTCTTAGTCTGGAACACATGTTTTATACATGATATTCTTGACATGACTCATTACTCTGATGTGTTCTGGCAAGTCCTGGGACATTCCAGATGGATTACATTAGTCTTTTATAATCCTGTACATTCCTATATTCTCACAGAATTCCGGGAATCGTCACAATTTCGGGGAAGAGTTGCTGGATCTTACAGATTTTGTGGGTGTATGGGCAGATACCTGGTAGTGTACAAACATGACGGCTGCAGGCAGCTTTGCTGCTTAGTAGTTGGAGAGGGACTGCAAGATATTTTTCACGATCCAATCAAGTCATGTACTGTACAAGCATATTTACAACAGCAACAACAACTTGAATTTATATAACGCCTTTAACATAGTAAAAGGTCCCAAGGTGCTAAGCCACATAAGGCAATATTAGGACAGGTGACCAACGGCCGGCAATGGTGGAGCGATTAAAATTGGGGACATGCAACAGGCCATAATTGGAGAAGCACAGAGATTTCGGAGGGTTGTAGGGCTGGAGAAGGTTACAGAGCTGGGGAGGGGGTGGTGAAGCCATGGAGGGATTTGAAAACAAGGATGAGAATTTTAAAATATCAGGGAGCCCAAATACCACAATTCCACTCTCCCTTGTAAACATGCAATTGATGTGAAACATTGCCAAGTCTCAAAGTGACTCCTGAAATATTTTGCGGGGGTCACATTACAGAAGCTAGCTAGCTACTTTCAGGATATAAATATAGCCACAACCAAAGCCCGGTAGGATTACTTTCACTCATAAGCATAGATGCCAGCTGTAAGTGTTTTAAACTGATTGTCAGCATTTTAGCTTGTATCAGCTTATCCATATTTCACAAGATAAAAATCATCTTTATTCAGAGGAATTCGAGATTATCATATCAACCAATCAGATCAGAGCAGACTAAGAAATACTACGATAAATTCAAAAATGGGTTTAGAATGCATGTACGTAAATGAACAAAGTGTGGTGAATAAGGTTGGTGAGCTACAAGCACAATTAGCCATGTGGCAATGTGATGTTGTGGCAGTAACAGAAACGTGGCTTAAAAATATTGGGGACTGGGCACTTAATATTCAAGGGTACAAGGTGTTCAGAAAAGATAGGAAAGGAAAATAGGGAGGTGGGGTGGCAGTGCTGATTAAAGAAGACATTGTAGTGTTGGAAAGGGATTATGTTCTTGAGAGGACAAGGACAGAATCCATTGGCTAGAGTTGAGGAGCAAAAAGGGTATGATCACGCTATTGGGGGTATTCTACAAGCCTCCAAATAGTGAGAGGGAGGTAGAGGAGCAAATCTGCAGGGAAATCACAGAGATATGCAAGAGCTATAGAGTGGTGATATTGGGGGACTTTAATTACCCAAATATTGATTGGGATAATGCTAGGGTAAAGGGAAAGGAGGGGGAGGAATTTCTGAAATGTGTTCAGGAGAATTTCCTTGACCAGTATGTTCTTGGCCCAACTAGGAAGGAGGCATTGTTGGATCTGTTGCTGGGGAATGAGGTGGGCCAGGTCGACCAAGTGTCTGTGGGAGAACACATGTGTAAGAGTGATCATCGTATCATAAGATTTAGATTAGCAATGGAGAGGAGCAAGGAACAATCTAGAGTGGAACTTCTATATAGGGTTAACTTCAATGGGAGATGAAAGGATCTAGCCAGGGTAAAATGGGACCAAAGACTGACAGGAAAAACTGTAATGGAACAATGTGTGATCTTTAAGGAGGAGATGTTCCAAGTACAGGCTAGGTACATTCCAACAAGAGGGAAGGGTAAGGGAACCAAAGCAAGGGCTCCTTGGATGATGAGGGAAATAGAGAAGATGATGAAACAAAAAAAGAGGGTGTATGATGCATGTCAGGTGAATTCTTCAAGGGAGAACCAGACCAAATACACTAAGTTGAGAGGGGAAGTGAAGATTGGAATAAGATTGGCAAAGAGAGAATATGAGAGTAGAATGGCAGTTAACATAAAAGGGAACCCAAAAATCTTCTACTGGCATGTAAACAGTAAGCAGGTAGTAAGAGGCGGGTGGGGCCTATTAGAGGCAAAGATGGTGATATATGCTTAGAGGCGCAGGACAAGGCTAGAATACTCAATGAGTACTTTTTATAAGGAGGTGGATGCTGACAAAATATCGGTAGAGTGGAAAAGGTAGAAGCAATGGAAGGGGTGAAAATTGATAGACAGGATGTACTAGAAAGGCTGGGTATGCTTAGAGTGGATAAGTCGCCTGGTCCAGATGACTTGCATCCCAGGTTGCTAAGGGAATTGGGGGCGGAGATAGCGGAAGGGTTTGCCATAATTTTCCAATCTTCCCCAGATGCGGGGGAGGTGCCTGAGGATTAGAAAGTGGCAAATGTGACACCATTTTTCAAGAAAGGGTGTAAGGACAATCCTATTAACTACAGGCCGGTCAGTTTAACATCAGTGGTGGGTAATGTTTTAGAAACAATAATCAAGGAAAAAATTAACGGGCACTTGGAGAGGTTTAAGCTAATCAAGGAGAGCCAACACGGATTTGTAAAAGGCAGATCGTGTTTGGCTAATCTAATTGAATATTTTGATGACGTAACAGGGAGGATTGATGAAGGGAATGCAATGGATGTTGTCTACATGGATTTTCAGAAAGCGTTTGACAAAGTACCACATAGAAGGCTGGTTAACAAAATTGAGGCTCATGGAGTATGTGGGTCAGTGGCAGCTTAGATAAGGAATTGGCTTAAGGACAGAAAACAGCGAGTTGTGGTAAACGGCTGTTTATCAGACTGGAGGATGGTAGACAGTGGTGTTCCCTACGGGTCAGTGCTGGGGCCACTGTTTTTTTTGATATATATAAATAACCTGGATATTGGAATACAGAGCAGAATTTCTAAATTTACCGATGACACTGAACTTGGGGATGTGGCAAACAGTGATGATGATGCCAATCGACTGCAACCAGACATAGATAGGCTAGCAGAATGGGCAGACAAGTGGCAGATGGAATTTAATGCAGAGAAATGTGAGGTGATGCATTTTGGCAGAAGAAACAGGGAGAGGCAATATACACTTAATGGGACAGTTTTAAAGAGTGTGGAGGGACAGAGGGACCTGGGAGTTAATGTGCATCGGTCCCTGAAGGTGGCAGGACATATTGAGAGAGTGGTTAGCAAAGCATATGGGAACTTGGACTTCATAAATAGAGGTATTGAGTACAAAAGTAGAGAAGTTATGCTGAACCTTTATGAAGCACTGGCTAAGCCACAACTGGAGTATTGAGTCCAGTACTGGTCACCACACTTTTGGAAGGATGTGAAGGCCCTTGAGAGGGTACAGAGGAGATTTACCAGAATGGTTCTGGGGATGGGGGATTCTTAACTACAAGGACAGGTTGGAGAAGCTGGATTTGTTTTCATTAGAGCAAAGGAGGTTCAGGGGTGATTTGATAGAGGTGTACAAGATTATGATGAGTTTGGATAAGCTAGACGGGGAAAGGCTGTTCCCACTAGTTGATGGTACAAGGACTAGGGGACACAGATTTAAGGTTTTGGGCAAGAGATACAGGGGAGATGTGAGGAAAAACTTTTTTACGCAGCGAGTGGTGAGGACGTGGAACTCGCTGCTGATGGAAGTGGTGGAAGCGGAGACACTCAATGTTTTCAAGGGGAGACTGGATAGGCATTTGAGGGAAATAAACTTGCAGGGCTATGGGGATAGAGAGGGGGAATGGGACTGACTGGATTGCTCTACAGAGAGCTGGCACGTACTCGATGGGCCGAATGGCCTTCTGTGCCATTATGACTCAGGGGAAGAAATTCGGTATCGCCCCGTTTGGGGCGCAATTATCGGCCGGGCGCAAAGTTTAGAGCCTGGTGCTAATTATTGCCTCCAACTGCAAACTTGGCTTCTATTGCCCGTGGAGGTGATTGGAGCGTTAAATCAGGCGCTATACACCTCTCTTAAGGTGCTAACACTGAGGAGCGAGGCGCTACCTCAGAGCGCTGGCGAAGCTCATGTAATGTCAGTCAGCAATGGAACACAGACACTCTGGCGCTGCCCAATTCTTAAAGGGGAGGGTCAATCTTGCTCTCCATCCACACGCTGCTCATTGCAGCCTTGAATCTCGGCCTGGAGAGACCTGTACATCAATTCTGCTGGAAAGAACAATGAAGAGGCCCAGGGAAAGAGCTCAGAGTGCAGCCCCCATAGTCTCTTCTAAATTGATGCAAGGAAGGTCAAATCAAAATGAACCTGCAAAGTGCAGCTCAGTACCCAAAACTCCTTCACACAGCGTTGAATCGCTCCAGAAGTCTCTCTCTCGCTCAGAATGCGTGGTGCAAAAATGTCACCGACAAAAAAAGTCAAAAACCGGTCGCCTTTAAATAGCGCTCCCCCAGTCCCTTCCCGACTGCAAAATTATCCCCTCAACCTGTCGTTGCTAGCGGTAGGCAGTGAGGCAGGGGGTGCCACTCAATATCCGGTCCGGGGCACTACCAGGGCGTTGCATGCTCGACTGGTGTCACGATCTGCGGGCGCAGGAGACCGTGGCGGTAGTGTTTAGCGCCGCCACAAAATGTCTGGTCAATTTCACGAGCAGCGCAAACATCACCGCGCCCGGGTGCTAGTTGCTTTGTGCCCCATTAGCGCCCTCTTAGGACGCTAAAGCGGGGCGCTAAGCAACCAAATTTTTCCCCCTATGAGATCAGAAAGTAGAACTGAAGGTTGTTGAACCAGTTTGGATGGAGGGCATGACTGAACCATCAGTCAAATATTACTTTCTTTCACAGCAACTTCAGGCAGAAATGTTTGCACACAAACTTCAGGCAGAAATGTTTTTAAATGATCTGATGGCTCCTGAAAGCAACCATTGCATCTGTTTAGCTTTTGTCCCCCGAGAAATTATTTCTAACAAATATGTTCCAAATCTTTTAATGACTTTTTATCTTCTTCAAAGGAAAGTTCCAGGTATGTCCAGGGCATAAGAACATAAGAAATAGGAGCAGGAGAAGGTTGTGAAGGTCATTATGTGAAAGTTTATTTTCTTTAAGACTAGTTGCAGCTTGTTTCTTTGCAGTAAAGCATGAAGATACTAACTGGCTTTACTTGAGCATTCCTGTCAGTCACTTGTTTTGTCTGAACACCAAGTACACAAAGGAATGTGCCTTTTCAGTTTTAGGATTAGTGGCGTCTTTAGGGCTCCATGAACATCCTCATGCTCAATGATGGCAGAGTTCAGCACGTGAGTGCAAAAGACAAGGCTAAAGCATTTGCAACCATCTTCAGCCAGAAGTGCCGGGTGGATGATGCTTCTTGGCCACCTCCTGAGGTCCCCAGCATCACAGATGCAAGTATTCAGCCAATTCGATTCACTCCACATGACAATGGCTGAGTACACTTGTAGGGGGTTTCTCTTGCTCGTTCTGGTCTCCTACCAGGCTTCGTGCAATAATTACCCTTGAGTGGTTCGACCCACTCTTCCCTACGGTTCTAGACCTTGGACTTAGGTGCAGGGAACTGTAGTGCAGAGAAAAACTCAATAGACCAGATTGAATAGCACGAAATGGATGCTTTTATTATTAAACAGTTTGCAGCATTATAAAATACATGTCATAAGCACAGATTAAAGTAACTACAAGCATGCACATATCTATAAACTTAACTCGATGGAAATGGGAAACACACGGCACATCGTAAAAGGGGAAACACATTACGATTACCCTTAACCCCCTCCCCTAGACCTAGACTAAGTTTCAACTTGAGGAACTCGGGATCATGCTCACCACTTTCAGATTCGCGAAAAGGGGGTTCGCAGCCTTTTTGGCACAGCTTTCCGTCGTCACGTGGATTTGGAAACTTCTGGCGCAGCTTGTTTTTCTTACGCGATGCAGCAGCAGATACAGCCTTGATGAGCGCTCATCACGGATGAATCCGTTACCGACGTGACTTTAAGAACTGGATGCACATGGGTGAATCCATTACCGATGTGATGTTGAGACGCTGGAGTGCCGGGCCCTGAGTGTCCTCTTATACAGTCATAATGATTGTCCTTCTGAGGGTGTCTTCTTCTTCAGCCTGGGTCGTCAATGATCTCCCGACAGAAGTACCCGGGCCACCCTCGTCGTCTTCCCGTCGTGGCCGAGCCTTGCCTGGCCGAATACTGACCACGTTCCGAAACCGAAGTGAAGCCAAGCTACGAAGCGTACTCCCAAGCGTTGAAGAAATGAAAACCGAAGTGAAGCGTCCTGATGGACCTTTCAATCCACAGTTATACCTTTTTGGGACAGTCTTATCTCCCACCAAATCATAGTCCAATCTTTGCAATATTTTTGGCGGGTAGAAATCTCTGCAGGGGCGCTTTGTCTTTGTAACGGGAGCCGGTGATAGCTTAACTGCCTTCCTGGGCCGATAATGTCTTTTTCTTTGTCACCGTAACTCGGTTCGTATATTGATCGGTCTGGAGATTGCCCTCGATGGCTGTCAAACGGTTTTCCTTTGTACAGTAAATGGGTTTAAGTGTTCGTTCAATTGTCCGCCCATTTCTTGATGGGCCTCATCCTGTTACCCAAAACTGTCCTGTACTTAGAATCTAATTAGTATGTATGCTCAGTTCCATGAGTTTCGGTTTCCCGATACTGGCTTTCGCGGGCTTACTGTCCTCAATCCACAAGCCTGTCTGGCTTGCAGTAACAGAAATCAAATGGTCTCAGAAACTGATCACGAGGTCCGGTGGCCATTTTGTATGCCCTTTTATCAAAGGTATTTCTGTACAAGCTTCTTTTGGTCAATAAACTGTCTTTTTAACCCTATTTTCTTGCGTGATTAATTACTGAAAATTTCAAATCTTACACACTGGACAAAACAAAGACTACAGGCTCCGACAACATCTCACTGTAGTGCTGAAGGCCTGTGTTCCAGAACTAGCCGCGCCTCTAGCCCAGCTGTTCCAGTACAGCTACAACACTGACAAAGTGGAAAAAAGCCCAGGTATGTCCTGGTCACAAAAAGCAGGAAAATTCAATCTGGCCATTTACTGCCCGAGCTACGGACACTGTGATGCATCAGGGAGGGGGAGAGTTACCTGGACACTGTGTTCCAGGAGGCAGTCACACCCCTTAGGTTAAATACTTCAAATTTGGTCCGTTGTCAGGGTGTGACTACGAGAGAGGCAGGTATGGGGATCCAGAAGGTAGCATTGGAGGAGCCTCAGCCCTTGCACTTGTCCAACAGGTACGAGGTTCTTGCTCCCCGTGTGGACGAGAGCAGGGACTGCAGGGAGGATGAGCGAACTGACCACAGCACTGTGGTACAAGGGGCCATTCAAGCTGGGGGAGTAAAATGAAATGTAGTAGTGGTTGGGGACAGTATAGTTAGGGGAATAGATACTGTTCTCTGCAGCCGAGAGCGTAAGTCCCAAAGATGGTGTTGCCTGCCGGTGCCTTCTCTTGCTCCTATTTCTTATGTTCTTATGCCCTGTCAGCCTACTCCCAATCATCAGAAAAGTGATGGAACAAGTCATTAACAGTGTTATCAAGCAGCACTGACTCACCAATAGCATTCTCAGCAATGTTCAGTTTGTGTTCTGCCAGGACCACTCGGCTGCAGAGCTCATTACAGCTTTGGTCCAAACATGGACGTAAGAGTTGAATTCCAAAAGTGAAGTGAGAGTGACTGTGCTTGGTGTTAATGCAGCATTTGACCAAGTGTGGCACCAAGGGGCCCTAGTAAAATTGAGGTCAATGGGGATCATGGAGTAAACTCTCCAGTGGCTGGAGTCATATCTGGCACAAAGAAAGATGATTGTGGTTGTTGGAAGCCAATCATCTCAGCCCCAGCACATGTAGGAGTACCTCAGGTTAGTGTCCTAAGCCCAAATATCTTCAGCTGCTTCATCAATGACCTTCCCTCCATCCTAAAGTCAGACATGGGATTGTTCACTAATGATTGCACAGTGTTCAGCTCCATTCACAATTCCTCAGATAATGAAGCAGTCCATGTCCGCATGCAGCAAGACCTGGACAACATCCAGGCTTAGTTTGATAAGTGGCAAATAACATTCACATCAAGATAGTGCCAGGCAATGACCATCTCAAACAAGAGAGAACATAACCACCTCCCTTGACATTCAGTGGCAATATCATCGCCAAATCCCTCAACATCAACATCCTGTGGGGTCGCCATTGACCAGAAACTCAAATGGACCAGGCACATAAATGCCATGGATAGTAGAGCAGGTCAGAGGCTGGGTATTGTGCAGCAGTGACACACCTCCTGATTCCCCAAAACTTCTCTGCCACATACAAGGCACAAGTCAGGAGTGTGATAGAATAATCTCCATTTGTCGGGATGGGTGCAACTGCAACAATACTCAAGAAGCTCGACACTCTCCAGGGCAAAGCAGTCTGCTTTATCGGCATTCCATCCACCAGCTTAAACATCCAGAACCTCCACCACCAGCGCACCGTGCACTATCTACAGGATGCACTGCAGCAAGTCGCCAAGGCTTCTTCGGCAGCATCTCCCAAACCCCTGACATCTTCCACCTAGAAGGACAAGGCCAGCAGGTGTTTGGGAACACCATCATCTCCAAGTTCTCCTCCAAGTCACACATCATGCTGACTTGGAAATATATCGCCGTTCCTTCATCATCACTAGCTCAAAATCCTAACAGCATTGTGGAAGTACAAGTTTTAGTGTCAGCTGTGGCTCAGTGGGTAGCACACTCGCCTCTGAACCAGAAGGTTGTGGGTTCAAATCCCACTCCATGGGACCTGAGCACATAAAGATGGACTGACACTCCAGTGCAGTACTGAGGGAGTGCTGCACTGTCGGGTGTGCTGTCTTTCAGATGAGATGTTAAACCTGTTAGATCCGGGTATCTTAATGTGGTGTCCTTCAATAATCAGACAAAGACTGCAGGGAACGATCAACAGGTGTTTACTGAATGAGGGTTCAAACTGCAACTGACTGTACAGAGCACTACTCAGGGTTTATATACAGGTGTCATCACTGCCGGTACTACAGTATACAGGAGCTGTAAAAAGTAGTTCTCCCCCTTAAAGGTACATACATTACAATTCCTCCCCTTTTAGATTAACAGTACCATAACACTCATTTAACAATTAAATATCAAACTAATTACAATTAACACTTTTAACATGCAACATTAACTGGAAATAGTCTATTTATAAATTCAGTCTTTGGGGAGGCTTCCTGATTCTTTCTGGATAACGCCTTTCCCGAGTGTCTTGCTCTTGGTGCGGAGGCGATTCTAACACCTTGTCGTCAGTTGATTCATCAGCTTCCAATGCTATTGTTTCTGAGGTAGATGCGACCTGTACGTCGGGTTCCTCACCAGGTACGTATGGCCGAGACATGGGGTTGACTCGTTCCTGTGACTCTAGGATCTGGTCAGCATGGCGTCTCACAATGTTCTCCCCAACATCCACTGTGTACATTAGTGGCCCCTGCCGTGTGCATATCGTTCCTGGTTGCCATTTCTCTATTCGGTAGTCGCGGGCCAAGACTGGTTGCCCTACATTGAAGCTCCTTGTCGGCTTCTCATTGATGTGCTGGAATTGCTTATTCTCAACATCTCTTCGTACATTTGGTCTGAGCAAATCCAGACGAGATCTCAACCTTCGGTTAAAGAACATCATGGCCGGGGCCTGGTTGGTGACTGCATGTGTCGCATTTCTGTAGGCTAACAGGAAATTGTCCACCTTATGCTGCAGTGGAATGTCATCATCGCACATGGCCTTTACTGCTTTTTTAAAGGTTTGTACGAAGCTCTCAGCCAATCCATTTGTGGCTGGATGATACGGGGCGGATGTGTAATGCCTTACCCCATTCCTTTTCATAAATCTTCGAAACTCTTCGGACACAAACTGTGGTCCATTATCAGAGCAAATCTGCTCTGGCAAGCCGTTCCTGGCAAAAATGGTCCGTAGGACTGCAATAGTTTTCTCCGTGGTGGTGGAGGACATTTTGATCACCTCAGGCCATTTCGAGTGCGCATCCACGGCTATTAAAAACATTGAGTCCATGAATGGACCAGCAAAATCAATATGCACCCGTTGCCATGGAGATGAGGGCCACTCCCATGGGTGTAGAGGGGCATGTAGTGGTGCATTTTGGACCTTCTGGCATCCTGAGCAGCTCTTTGTCAGGTCCTCGATTTGCTGATCGATCCCCGGCCACCACACATAAGCCCTAGCAAGGCTTTTCATTTTCACCCCTCCCAGATGACCTTCGTGAAGCTCATTGAGCACTCTCTCCCTTAACTTGGGTGGAATTACCACTCGGGATCCACACATCACTGTCCCCTGGCATACTGACAGCTGTTCTCTTCTGGATGAGAATGCTGGCGACAGTGAGTCGCCATGTGCTGGCCATCCCTTCACCGTCAAATCATAGACAGCGTCGGGTCATTTCGGGTCTCCTTCTCTATACCAGCGTTAGTTACTGGCAAGCATTCAATTATAGTCGAATGAAATATTTCGACAGGATCCACTGCTGGTGCTTCCTCCGCAGTAGGCAGTGGCAGGCGTGATAGCCCATCAGCGTTTCCATGCTGTTTCGTGCCCTTATACTCGATATCATATTGGTGCGCCCCTAGAAAAAGGGACCATCTTTGTAGCCGTTGCGCAGCCATCACCGGAACGCCCTTCTTTGGATTAAAGATGGAGACAAGTGGTTGGTGGTCAGTCAGCAAGGTGAACTTCTGCCCGTGCAGATAGTGATTGAACTATTTCACTCCCCACACTGGGCTGAGGGCTTCCCTGTCAATCTGGGCGTAGTTACGCTCGGCTGAAGTTAGTGACCGAGACGCAAAGGCTACTGGCCTCTCCGAGCCATCCAGGAATTTGTGCGACAGCACCGCTCCAATGCCATAGGGTGATGCATCACACGCCAATCGAATTGGTAGTGCTGGGTTGAAATGAGCCAACACCTCTTTCGATGTGATCAATGCTTTGCTCTTCTGGAAAGCTCGTTTACATTCGTCACTCCACTTCCATGGCACCCCCGTTTGCAGTAGGGTGTTCAGTGGGTGTAGTACGGTAGACAAATTCGGCAAGAACTTATGGTAGTAGTTCACCAGCCCGAGGAACGACCTCAGTTGTGACACATTTTCCGGTGCTGGAGCCTTGACTACTGCCTCAATCTTTTCAGGGGACTTATGTAACCCCTCTCAATAACGTGGCCACAATACGAGATCTGCTCCTGGAAAAACTCGCATTTGTGGCGATTAGCTCGGAGCCCATATTCCTTCAATCTAGTGAGCACCTGCTCCAGGTTGGCGAGGTGATCACTGTCATTTTCGCCCGTGACCAGGATGTCATCCAAATAACACTGGGTCCCTGGAATCCCTTGCAGGACTTGTTCCATTGCCCTTTGCCAAATAGCCAGAGCTGATGCTACCCCGAACACCAGCCGGTTGTATTGGTAGAGACCTTTATGAGTGTTGATCGTGAGGTACTGTTTCGAGGCTTCTTCTACCTCCATTTGCAGGTACGCCTGGGCCAGATTAATCTTAGTGAAGCGTTTCCCTCTAGATAGCGAGGCGAAAATATCTTCAATCCGCGGAAGCGGATATTGTACAGTGTGAAGGACTGGGTTCACTGTCACCTTAAAGTCCCCACAGATGCGAACCTTCTTTGGTTCCCCAGGCGCATTACTCAACGACCTCTTCATTACAGGAACGATGGGTGTAGCCCACTCGCTCCAGTCCACTTTGGACGGTACTCCTGAACGTTCCAAACCTTTCAGCTCTGCTTCGACGGCTGGGCGGATCGCATAAGGTACCGGTCTGGCCTTAAAAAACTTTGGGCTTGCATTTTCCTCTATTTTAATCGTCGCTGTTATGCCTTTTAGTGTTCCGAGTCCCTGCTGGAACACTTCTTGTGCGTCAGTTAGCATTTTTGACAGTCGTCCAGGTGTGACGTCGTCATCCTTTTTGGCATCTACAGTCAGTGCTTGTATGCAATGCCAATCTAGCTGTATCTTCTGTATCCATTCACGTCCTAGTAGTGGTGGTCCTCCATCTGGCAATACATATAGGTCCATTTTTGGTGTTTCCTTGCCGTTATATATAACGTTCACCCTTATTTTTCCTTTGGGGTAGACTTTTTGCCCCGTGTACGTCTTCATGACAATCTTTGTATCTCTCAAGGGTATATGTGAGAATAGCCGCTTGTAGTCCCTTCGGTTTATGACTGTTCGGGCTGATCCTGTGTCCAATTCCATTTTCACTTGGACTCCTGCTATCTTGAGCGTGACCCAGATAGTTTGGTGATCCTCCGTTTTGATCACATTATGTAGTTTCAGACAACCCAGCTCCTTGCTTCCGGAGTCTGTATCACTCTTCTGTTCGTCTGAACTACTCTCCGTCACCTTATGTACCTTCTTGTACTTCTCCTGTGGAGATTTCTTGCTGCTGGTTTTCTTTCCCGACCTGCAGACTCTTGCTATGTGTTCTACTTTTCCACACTGTCTGCACACTTTGTCCTTGAACCAGCAATCATTATGGTCGTGTGTTGTTCTGCCGCAGCGATAGCACTTCACTGTTCCATATGACATTTCATTTGTGCCATATTCTTGCGGTCTCCGTTGTATCTCTGCAGCGCCCCGTGCGGCTGCTTCGTGTGATACTGCAATGCTGAAAGCCTTGTCCAGCGTAAGATCCTTTTCTGATAGAAGCCGTTTCTGGGTTCCTTCACTTTGAAGCCCACACAGAAACTTGTCCCTTAAAGTATCTGCTAGTCCCGTTCCAAACTGGCAGTGTTTCGATAGCTTGTGCAGTTCCATTAAACACTCAGCATTACTTTCATCTTTATGCTGGTTCCTTTTGTGAAACTTAAATCTTTCTGCTATCAGCAGCGGTGTGGGGTTTAAGTGGTCCTGTAGGATTGACACTATGTTTTCAAAATCCTTTTCTACTGGCTTCTCTGGGGTTACTAGGTTTCGTAGTAAGCCATATGTTTTTGCACCCATTGAATTCAACAATACCAGCGCTTTCTTGTCATCTGGCACTTCATTCGCCTTGCAGTATACTTCTATGCGTTCGACATATGTTGTCCAATCTTCGACTTCATTGTCGAACGCTGTGATACTGCCACTCTTTGGCATTTTTGGGTGTGTTAGACTGGCTTAAAATGGCATCCCCCGCGCTTTCCTTTCTTCCCCGCTGCGGCTTAAAATGGCGTCTCCCGCGCTTTCCTTCCTTCCCTGCAGCGGCTTAAAATGGCGTCTCCTGTGCTGCTGCCAACGCCGCTCTCGGTGGTCCTCCTGGCAAATGGCGATGCCCTGTGGGTTTCGTGTGCCTCGCGTTTTCCTGCGCGCCTCTCTCCCCCATTGACGCTGCTCGGCCTTTAAACACCGGCTGCGCTCTGCTCTCTCTCGCCTCTCTCCCCCGTTGACACCGCTCGGTCCTGAACACCGGCTGCGCTCTGCTCTCTCTCGTTGACGCTGCTCGGCCCTTGAACACCGGCTGCGCTCTGCTCTCTCTCGCCTCTCTCCCCCATTGACGCTGCTCGGCCCTTGAACACCGGCTGCGCTCTGCTCTCTCTCGCCTCTCTCCCCGTTGACGCCGCTCGGCCCTTGAACACCGGCTGCGCCCTGTGCGCTCTGCCCTCTCTCTCTCCCCCGTCGACGCTGCTCAGCCTTTTTCTGTGCCGCTCGGTCGGCTCTAGCCGCCGCTGTCCGGGAAGGGTCTGCGCAGTACCTGTTGCCAGCCCATTTCGCTGGACCGCCATGGCTGGAAAGCCAAACCTGGCTCTCGACAGCCTTCCCTGCGATGCCCGTGCTTCTGGACTCGACCTCCTTCCACTGTTCTCCAGGAGCGAATCCCTGGGAGGTGATGCAGAGTTGCAGGTAGGTTCGAATCTTTCTCGTCGCCAATGTTAGATCCGGGTATCTTAATGTGGTGTCCTTCAATAATCAGACAAAGATTGCAGGGAACGATCAACAGGTGTTTACTGAATGAGGGTTCAAACTGCAACTGACTGTACAGAGCACTACTCAAGGTTTATATACAGGTGTGGTCACTGCCGGTACTACAGGATACAGGAGCTGTAAAAAGTAGTTCTCCCCCTTAAAGGTACATACATTACAAAACCGAGGCCCCGTCTGCCCCTCAGGTGGATGTAAAAGATCCCATGGCACTATTTCGAAGAAGTGCAGGGGAGTTATCCCTGGTGTCCTGGCCAATATTTATCCCTTAACCAACATAACAAAAAAAGCAGATTATCTAGTCATTACCCAATTGTTGTTTGTAGGACCTTGCTGCGTGCAAATTGGCTGCTGCGTTTCCCACATTACAACGGTGACTCCACTTCAAAAAATACTTCATTGGCTGTAAAGCGTTTGAGATGTCCGGTGGTCGTGAAAGGCGCAATATAAATGCAAGTCTTTCTTTTACATTCACCACACGGACTGCAGCGGTTCAGGAAGAAGGCCCACTACCCCCATCTCAACGATAACTAGAGACAGGCAATAAATGCCAGCCTTGCCAGTGGCGCCCTTATCCCAAGAATTAATAAAAAGAAAAATGAAGTTGGGGTGCCTTGGAGGGGGTTGTTCTGTTGGTGGGTGGGAGGGAGTTGTTCAGTTGGCGGGTGGGAGGGGGTTGTTCTGTTGGTGGGTGGGGGGGGTTGTTCAGTTGGCGGGTGGGAGGGGGTTGTTCAGTTGGTGGGTGGGAGGGGGTTGTTCAGTTGGTGGGTGGGAGGGGGTTGTTCAGTTGGTGGGTGGGAGGGGGTTGTTCAGTAGTTGGGGTGGGAGGGGGTTGTTCAGTTGGGGTGGGAGGGGTGTTGTTCAGTAGTTGGGGTGGGAGGGGGGTTCAGTAGTTGGGGTGGGAGGGGGTTGTTCAGTTGGCGGGTGGGAGGGGGTTGTTCAGTTGGTGGGTGGGAGGGGGTTGTTCAGTAGTTGGTGTGGGAGGGGGTTGTTCAGTTGGTGTGGGAGGGGGTTGTTCAGTTGGTGGGTGGGAGGGGGTTGTTCAGTTGGTGGGTGGGAGGGGGTTGTTCAGTTGGCGGGTGGGTGGGGGTTGTTCAGTTGGTGGGTGGGAGGGGGTTGTTCAGTTGGCGGGTGGGAGGGGGTTGTTCAGTTGGGTGGGAGGGGGTTGTTCAGTTGGTGGGTGGGAGGGGTGTTGGTGTGTGGAGGTTTTCACTCTGTGGGAGCAGCTTTTAACGTGTGTTCCTTCCTTCCATGTTCTTTTTAATGATAGCTTGTTCATGGCACAAAATAGTTTTTTCTGCTTCAGGGCAGGGCAGATGAATTGTCCGATCTCCAGGTTGCGAAGGAGGATCTACTTCCTGAGACTTGCATTCCTCATGTCCACTTGCTGAATTTTCAGAAGGCCGTGTTTGGCCACGGCCAGCCGCAAGTGCCATTTAAACGGTTTGTTAACTTTCCTTTTTATTTATTTTTTGGTGTCAAGCCGCTTGCTGATTTTTCTTTACATTCACAGTTGGTTTTACGATGTGTTTTAAGAAGCTTTTCTTTCTAAAATTGAGTTAATTTAAGGGCTCCAGGTAATGAGAACATAGAAATAAGATTAAATGTAAGAGATTTAGGACAGAGAGCAGGAGTATTGTGTGCAGCTTTGGTTGCCTTATCTGAGGAAGGATATTCTTGCCATGGAAGGAGTTCAGCGAAGATTCACCAGGCTGATACCTGGGATGGCGGGAATGACGTATGAGGAGAGATTGGGTCGATTGGGCTTGTACTCGCTGGCGTTTAGAAGAATGAGAGGGGATCTCATTGAAACTTATAAAATTCTGGCAGGACTGGACAGACTAGATGCAGGAAGGATGTTCCCGATGGTCGGGGAATCCAGAACCAGGGGTCACAGTCTAAGGATAAGGGGTAGGCCTTTTAGGACAGAAATGAGGAGGAATTTCTTCACCCAGAGAGTGGTGAACCTGTGGAATTCTCTACCACAGAAGGCAGTAGAGACCAATTTATTAAATATATTCAAGAAGGAGTTGGATATATTTCTTAAGGCTGAAGGGATCAAGGGGTATGGGGAGAAAGCAGGGACCGGGTACTGAACTTGGATGATCAGCCATGATCGCATTGAATGGCGGTGCAGGCTCGAGGGGCCAAATGGCCTACTCCTGCTCCTATCTTCTATGTAAACTTTTGTTACACAGAGAGTAGTGAGGATGTGGAATGCACGACCAGAGTTAATGATTGAAGCAGAGACCATGGCAATAAGGATCATGCCCTTATTTAGACGCAATCCAATTTATAAGCCAATTTTTAATCCTGCAATAAAAGTAATCAAATGTTGGATACCCTGCAACTTAGGTTACATTAAGCCTATGTTCCACTCAACTTTTAATCTAACTCTTTATCTTAACTTGTCATAAGGCCTATATATAAACTGTCAGCTTTTTAGAACACTTTGCTATTTTCCTACATCAGCATGTATGTTGGAGGATTAAAGAACCTTATAAAATCTTGACATTTACAAGGTTAAAATTGGAGGACGCGGTGACTAATTCCCATATGTGCAGGTTAGTTCATTAGTTACAGACAACTTTAATAGCAAAAGCTGATTCTGAGTTCTAAGAGATATTAGAAATTTGAAAAGAGCTTTGAAATGTATGCAAAATGATTTAGAAAATGGTGAAAATTCACACAACCATAAAAAATCATTAGAAAAATGAATTATCTTTACAGTTATGCAATCAAACTGATTTGGTAGCTCTGGGGACTTGCACAATATTTCTTCCAACACTTCCAAGCAAAGATACACATATCGCAAAAGGCATCAGAGCCCCCCTTTTGAAATAAATTCTCCTGTTCTCACAATATAATCACTTAGACTCAAAACTTCTATTTTGAAAAGATATATACTATCAGTGTTTCGCTCTTCACAGGTGCTGCGTCACCTGCTGAGTATCTCCAGCATTTTCTGTTTTTAGATACTATCAGTGGTAAGGATTACATCTAATGTATATTCCATTCAACCGACATCAACACTCGGATCAATTTTCTGTACACTCAGACCTAGATCTATGACATTCCCTCTATACTCACACCTAGATCTATGACATTCCCTCTATACTCAGACCTAGATCTATGACATTCCCTCTATACTCAGGCCTAGATCTATGACATTCCCTCTATACTCACACCTAGATCTATGACATTCCCTCTATACTCAGAACTAGATCTATGACATTCCCTCTATACTCAAATCTAGATCAATGACATCCCCTCTATACTCAGACCTAGATCTATGACATTCCCTCTATACTCAGACCTAGATCTGTGACATTCCCTCTATACTCAGAACTAGATCTATGACATTCCCTCTCTACTTGGAACTAGATCTATGATATTCCCTCTATATTCAGGTGCAGATCTATGACATTCCCTCTATATTCAGGTGCAGATCTATGACATTCCCTCCATACTCAGACCTAGATCTATGACATTCCCTCTATACTCAGAACTAGATCTACGACATTCCATTATACTCAGAACTAGATCTATGACATTTCCTCTATACTCAGACCTAGGTCTATGACATTCCCTCTATATTCAGGTGCAGATCTATGACATTCCCTCTATACTCAGGCCTAGATCTATGACATTCCCTCTATACTCAGACCTACATCTATGACATTCCCTCTATACTCAGGCCTAGATCTATGACATTCCCTCTATACTCAGGCCGAGATCTATAACATTCCCTCTATACACAGGCCTAAATCTATGACATTCCCTCTATACTCAGACCTAGATCTATGACATTCCCTCTATACTCAGACCTAGATCTATGACATTCCCTCTATACGCAGACCTAGATCTATGACATTCCCTCTCTACTCAGGCCTAGATCTATGACATTCCATTTATACTCGGAACTAGATCTATGACATTCCCTCTATACTCAGACCTAGATCAATGACATTCCCTCTCTAATTGGAACTAGATCTATGACATTCCCTCTCTACTCACACCTAGATCTATGACATTCCCTCTATACTCTCACCTAGATCTATGACATTCCCTTTATATTCAGGCGTCGATCTATGACATTCCCTCTATGCTCAGGCCTAGATCTATCACATTCCCTCTATACTCAGGCCTAGATCTATGACATTCCCTCTATACTCAGATTTAGATCTATGACATTCCCTCTATACTCAGACCTACATCTATGACATTCCCTCTATACGCAGGCCTAGATCTATGACATTCCCTCTATACTCAGACCTAGATCTATGACATTCCCTCGAAACTCAGACCTAGATCTATGACATTCCATTATACTCAGAACTAGATCTATGACATTCCTCTCTAATTGGAACTAGATCTATGACATTCCCTCTCTCCTCAAACCTAGATCTATGACATACCCTCTATACTCAGACCTAGATCTATGACATTCCCTCTATACTCAGACCTAGATCTATGATATTCCCTCTATACGCAGGCCTAGATCTATGACATTCCCTCTATACTCAGACCTAGATTAATGACATTCCCTCTATACTTAGACCTAGATCTATGACATTCCCTCTATACGCAGGCCTAGATCTATGACATTCCCTCTATACTCAGGCCTAGATCTATGACATTCCCTCTATACTCAGACCTAGATCTATGACATTCCCTCTATACTCGGAACTAGATCTATGACATTCCCTCTCTAATTGGAACTAGATCTATGACATTCCCTCTCTACTCACACCTAGATCTATGACATTCCCTCTATACTCAGACCTAGATCTATGACATTCCCTCTCTACTCAGGCCTAGATCTATGACATTCCCTCTGTACTCCGGCCTAGATCTATGACATTCCCTCTCTACCTGGAACTAGATCTATGACATTCGATCTATACTCAGGCCTAGATCTATGACATTCCCTCTATACTCGGAACTAGATCTATGACATTCCCTCTCTAACTGGAACTAGATCTATGACATTCCCTCTATACTCAGGCCTAGATCTATGACATTCCCTCTATACTCGGAACTAGATCTATGACATTCCCTCTCTAACTGGAACTAGATCTATGACATTCGATCTATACTCAGGCCGAGATCTATGACATTCCCTCTATACTCAGGCCTAGATCTATGACATTCCCTCTATACTCGGAACTAGATCTATGGGATTCCCTCTATACTCAGGCCTAGATCTATGACATTCCCTTTATACTTGGAACTAGATCTATGGGATTCCCTCTATACTCAGACCTAGATCTATGACATTCCCTCTATACTCAGACCTAGATCTATGACATTCCCTCTATACTCAGACCTAGATCTATGACATTCCCTCTCTACTCAGGCCTAGATGTATGACGTTCCCTCTACACTGAGGCCTAGATCTATGACATTCCCTTTACACTCAGCCTAGATCTATGACATTCTCTCTATACTCAGACCTAGGTCTATGACATAGAAACATAGAAGATAGGAGCAGGAGTAGGCCATTCAGCCCATCGAACCTACTCCGCCATTCAATGAGATCATGGCTGATCATGCAAACTCAGTATCTTGTCCCTGCCTTCTCCCCATATCCCTTGATCCCTTTAGCCTTAAGAAATATATCTAACTCCTTCTTGAATATATTTAATGAATTGGCCTCAACTGCCTTCTGTGGTAAAGAATTCCACAGGTTCACCACTCTCTGGGTGAAGAAATTCCTCCTCATCTCATTCCTAAATGGCTTACCCCTTATCCCCCGCCATCGGGAACATCCTTCCTGCATCTAGTCTGTCTAGTCCTGTTAGAATTTTATAAGTTTCAATGAGGTTCCCTCTCATTCTTCTAAACTCCAGCGAGTATAAGCCCAATCGACCCAATCTCTCCTCATACGTCATTCCTGCCATCCCAGGTATTAGTCTGGTGAGTCTTCACTGCACTCCCTCCATGGCAAGAACACCCTTCCTCAGATAAAGCAACCAAAACTGCACACAATACTCAAGGTGTGGTCTCACCAAGGCCCTGTACAACTGCAGCAAGACATCCTTGTTCCTGTACTCGAACCCTATCGCTACGAAGGCCAACATACCATTTGCCTTCTTAACCGCTTGCTGCACCTGCATGCTTACCTTCAGCGACTGGTGCACACGGACACCCAGGTCTTGTTGCACTGCCCCTTCTCCCAATCTATTGCCATTCAGATAATAATCTGCCTTCCTGTTTTTGCCACCAAAGTGGATAACCTCGCATTTATCCACATATACTGCATCTGCCATGCTTCTGCCCAATCACCCAACCTGTCCAAATCATACTGGAGTTTCTCAGCATCCTCCTCACAGCACACACGCCCACCCAGCTTTGTGTCATCTGCAAACTTGGAGATATTACATCTAGTTCCCTTGGCTAGATCATTTATATATTGTGAATAGCTGGGGTCCTAGGACTGATCCCTGCAGTACCCCACTAGGCACTGCCTGCCACTCGGAAAAAGAGCCATTTATTCCAACTCTTTGCTTCCTGTCTGCCAACTAGTTCTCTATCCAAATCAGTACCTTGCCCCCAATCCCATGTGCCTTAACTTTACATGCTAATCTCTTATGCGGGACCTTATCAAAAGCCTTATTAAAGTCCAAATACATCACATCCACTGGTTCTCCCTTATCTATTCTACCAGTTACATCCTCAAAAAATTCCAGTAGATTAGTCAAGCATGATTTACCTTTTGTAAATCCATGTTGACTTTGTCCGATCCTGTCACTGTTTTCCAAGTGCTCTGCTATTACATCTTTTATAATGGACTCTAGCATTTTCCCCACTACCGATGTCAGGCTTACCGGTCTATAATTCGCTGTTTTCTCTCTACCACCTTTTTTTAATAGTGAGGTAACATTAGCTACCCTCCAATCCATGGGAACTTTTCCAGAGTCTATAGAATTTTGGAAGATGACCAGCAATGCATCTACTATTTCTAGGGCCACTTCCTTAAGTACCCTAGGATGTAGATTATCAGGCCCTGGGGATTTATTGGCCTTCAATCCCGTCAATTTCCCTAGCACCATTTCCCTAAAAATAATGATTTCTTTCAGTTCCTCCCTCTCATTAGACCCTATGTTCCCCGACATCTCTGGGAGGTTATTTGTGTCCTCCTTTGTGAAGACAGAACCAAAGTATGTATTTAATTGGTCTGCCATTTCTTTGTTCCCCATTATAAATTCCCCTGGTTCTGACTGCAAGGGATCTACGCTTGACTTCACCAATCTTTTTCTCTTCACATATCTATAGAAGCTTTTACAGTCAGTTTTTATGTTCCCTGCAAGCTTACTCTCATACTCTATTTTCCCCCTCTTAATTAATCCCTTTGTCCTCCTTTGCTAAATCCTAAACTGCTCCCAATCCTCAGGTTTACTGCTTTTTCTGGCCAATGTATCTGTCCTCTCCTTGGATCTTATGCTATCCCTAATTTCCCTTGTTAGCCACGGTTGAGTCACCTTTTTTGTTTTATTTTTATGCCAAACAGAGATGCACAAATTCCGTTGTTCATCCATGCGATCTTTAAATGTTTGCCATTGCCTATCCACTGTCAACCCTTTGAGTAACATTCCCCAATCAATCCTACCCAACTCACGCTTCATACCATCATGACATTCCCTCTATACTCAGACCTAGATCTATGACTTTCCCTCTATACTCAGACCTAGGTCTATGACATTCCCTCTATACTCAGACCTAGGTCTATGACATTCCCTCTATACTCGGACCTAGATCTATGACTTTCCCTCTATACTCAGACCTAGGTCTATGACATTCCCTCTATACTGAGACCTAGGTCTATGACATTACCTCTATACTCAGACCTAGATCTATGACATTCCCTCTATACTCAGACCTAGATCTATGACATTCCCTCTATGCTCAGGCTTAGATCTATGACAATCACTCTATACTCAGAACTAGATCTATGACATTCCCTCTATACTCAGACCTAGAACTATGACATTCCCTCTATACTCTGACCTAGATCTATGACATTCCATCTATACTCAGACCTAGATCTATGACATTCCATCTATACTCAAACCTAGATCTATGACATGGCCTCTATATTCAGGCCTAGATCTATGACATTCCCTCTATACTCAGAACTAGATCTATGACATTCCCTCTATACTCAGGCCTAGATCTATGAAATTCCCTCTCTACTCGGAACTAGATCTATGACATTCCCTCTATACTCGGAACTAGATCTATGACATTCCCTCTATACTCGGAACTAGACCTATGATATTCCTTCCTCAGCAGATAAAGAACTAGATACTAAACTGCGCTTTTTAATAAACTGGATTTGTTTTCATTTGAGCAAAGGTGGTTGCGGGGTGATTTGATAGAGGTGTACAAGTTTATGATGGGTTTGGATAGGCTAGACGGGGATAGGCTGTTCCCACTAGTTGATGGTACAAGGAGTAAGGACTAGGGGACACAGATTTAAGGTTTTGGGCAAGAGTTACACGTGGTATGTGAGCAAAAACTTTTTTACGCAGCGAGTGGTGAGGACCTGGAACTCGCTGCTGACGGAAGTGGTGGAAGCGGAGACACTCTATGTTTTCAAGGGGAGACTGGATAGGCATTTGAAGGAAATAAACTTGCAGGGCTACGGGGATAGAGCGGGGGAATGGGACTGACTGGATTGCTCTGCAGAGAGCCGGCACGGACGCAATGGGCCGAATGGCCTCCTTCTGTGCCGTTATGATTCAATGACTCTATGGCCCATAATTTCCGATAGGAGGCTTCCTGCGTGCGGATGCCTCCTATCGGGAAAAAATCTACACCCTTACCTGAGGGCTCCCGAGGTGCGGCCATTTCCGACCCTGGGCCTGTCCACAATCGAAATGCCCAAGGGCGCATGTGGTTCGCAAGCATCCCTGAGATCACGTGGGCCAGGCGATCCAATAGGAGAAGGGAATCCCCGTTCATTCTTTTGACAGATAGATCCCAAAAACACATCAAAACATGAAATAAATTTTTAAAAAACCATCACATTTTTAAAATGAGTTAAAATTACAATTAAATTAAATATTTTAAACAAAAATTTAGTTTTTTGAAAAAAATAATTAAAGTTTTTTACACGGCTAAAAATAAACTTACCTTTATTAAAAGTATTTCAAAATTGTAAATGAGTGAAAAAAAATGATTTTTTAAACTTTTTTAAACTCTTAGGGGGTGAAATTCGGTATCGCCCCGTTTGGAGCGCAATTATCGGCTGGGCGCAAAGTTTTGCTCCTGGCGCTAATTATCGCCTCCGACAGCACAATCGGAGGTGATTGGAGCGCCAAATCAGGCGCTACACACCGCTCTTAAGGCGCAAAGGCCGAGACGCTAACTCAGAGCGTGGGCGAAACGCAGGTGATGTCAGTCAGCAATGGAACACAGACACACTGGTGCCGGCCAGTTCTTAAAGGGGAGGGTCGATCTTGCTCTCCAGCCACACCCTGCTCATTGCAGCCTTGAATCTCAGCCTGGACAGACCTGTGCCTAAATTTTCCAGCCAAGGACTATGGAGAGGGTGAAAGAACAAGCTCAGCACTTCAGCGACCGGGCCTTGGAGGCTCTGGTTGGCGCGGTGGAGCGCAGAAGAGCTATACTATACCCTGAGAGTGGCAGGAGGCCATTGCCGTGCGACTACAGAAGAGTGTGGAGGGAGGTGGCTCAGCATGTCTCCTCCAGGAGCATGGTGCCCAGAACCCATACACAATGTCGCAAAAAGTTCAATGACCTCACTCGGGTCATCAGGGTGAGTGGCTGTTTTTCAATACCTCTCCATCCCTCCATCTCAACTTCACTCTATGACCAGAGGGTGTAAAAACACCAATACCCAACACTCATCCAAGACCTATGGCCATCTCATAAAACACACACACACATTCCACACCTTGCATAGAGTAAGGGCGATTCAACCATGGGAGGTGTTGTGTCTGTACCTTTCTACCTAGACACAATTAGGACTCAATACCCAGAGATTCAAACATGAGGTTACTTTATTCAAAAAAAAGGTTCTGGAGAGTACAGAACAAAGAGAACAAAAACCCAACCAAGAGAACAAACCCAACCATTTATCTGCTGTGACAGCGCCACCGCAGGTGGGAGGAGAACACATAATACATAACATATTTCTCCCCTCTTATATGAAATGTCCACATTATTCCTCAACAGCTAAGTTACTAAGCCTACAGATCCAAGCGTCTTGGAGGCCGCCGCTCTCTGACAGAATACCGGCGGTCATCGCTGGCTTCCACAGCAGTAGGCATTGACACAGGCCTAGATAGAGAAGGTGCCTGTGTCAGTCGAAAGTCAGGAGTTTGCACAGGTGGAACAGTCTCTTTGACTTCCTGTGTTGGAGAAGAGCACTGTGGCAAAGGATGCTGGTTTGCGGTATCATCTGGAAACAGTTCAGGCCAACCAGCCGTTGGAGCCTCTGTGGCTCTCTCTGCTCCTAGCAACAGTTGATCAGTGTTTCTTCTCCAGACGACGTCCTCAGCAGTCTCAACCATGTAAGACACAGGGCCCATCTGCGTGATCACCGTAGCAGGAACCCATTTCGGTCCAGTGTTGTAGTTTCGAGCTAGGACGTGCTCTCCAGGATGAAACCGTCTCTCCTTGGCTCTTTTCTCTCTCCTTTCAACTTGAGCTTGTTGTTGACGTTGGACAACCTGCTCTGCCCTTGGAGGTTTGAGTAAGTCAAAACTTGTCCGCAACTGCCTCTTCATCATGAGCAAAGCGGGGGAAGTTTTGGTTGTGGCATGCGGCTCGTTCCTGTAGGACAACAGGAAGCTGTTCAGACGTTGGTGGATTGAGCCCTGACCTTGCGATGCCTCCAAGGCGTGCTTCAAAGTTTGCATGAACCTTTCTGCCAGGCCATTAGTAGAGGGATGATAGGGCACAGACCTGATGTGTTGGACACCATTCACTTGCAGGAAGGTTGCAAACTCCTGTGATACAAATTGTGGACCGTTGTCACTTACGAGTTGTTCCGGTGAGCCATAACGGCTGAACATCTCACCAAGTTTCTCAATTGTTTTCTCTGCCATGGTAGACCTCATCACAGTGACCTCCGGCCACTTGCTACGCACATCCACAACCACCATAAACATCTTCACTTCGAAAGGACCGGCGAAGTCCACATGTACTCGCTGCCACACTTCTTCAGGCCAATCCCAGGGGTGTAGGGTTGCCAGCGGTGGAACATTTGACATGGGGAACATGTTTTGGCTTTTTCCTCAATATTTCCATCGAGACCTGGCCACCAGAAGTAGCTTCTTGCCATTTCCTTCATCCGAACCATCCCGCTGTGGCCTGTATGAAGTTGTTGCAGTACAGGTTCCCTCAGAGGTGGCGGAATGATGACACGGCGTCCCCAGAGAAGACAACCTGCCTGGACGGAGAGATAATTTCTTTTTGAAACGTAAGATTTCAAACTAGGAGAATCTCCTTTAGCTCTCCCTCGAATGACATGAATGACATCATTCCACCACCTCTGAGGGAACCTATACTGCAACAACTTCATACAGGCCACAGTGGGATGGTTTGGATGAAGGAAATGGCAAGAAGCTACTTCTGGTGGCCAGGTCTCGATGGAAATATTGAGGAGAAAGCCAAAACATGTTCCCCATGTCAAAGGGTCCGGAATGTTCCACAGCTGGCAACCCTACACCCCTGGGATTGGCCTGAAGAAGTGTGGCAGCGAGTACATGTGGACTTCGCCGGTCCTTTCGAAGAGAAGATGTTTATGGTGGTTGTGGACGCTCGTAGCAAGTGGCCGGAGGTCACTGTGATGAGGTCTACCAAGGCAGAGAAAACAATTGAGAAACTTGGTGAGATGTTCAGCCGTTATGGCTCACCGGAACAACTCGTAAGTTACAACGGTCCACAATTTGTATCACAGGAGTTTGCAACCTTCCTGCAAGTGAATGGTGTCCAACACATCAGGTCTGCACCCTATCATCCCTCTACTAACGGCCTGGCAGAAAGGTTTGTGCAAACTTTGAAGCACGCCTTGAAGGCATCGCAAGGTCAGGGCTCAATCCACCAACGTCTGAACAGCTTCCTGTTGTCCTACAGGAACGAGCCGCATGCCGCAACCAAAACTTCCCCCGCTTCGCTCATGATGAAGAGGCAGTTGCGGACAAGTTTTGACTTACTCAAACCTCCAAGGGCAGAGCAGGTTGTCCAACGTCAATAACAAGCTCAAGTTGAAAGGAGAGAGAAAAGAGTCAAGGAGAGACGGTTTCATCCTGGAGAGGCACGTCGCAGTAGAGATGGGTAATTTCCCTTTACCACATATAGTGGCAATTTCGCAGTCTGTCCGTTCAATTTAACTGTCACCTTAATGGCGCCTCTCATGGCCACAGGTTCGCCGGTATACGTCTTTAGCACAATGTTTGTTGGCTGAAGGGTCAGATGCTTTAGCATTTTGTTGTAGACAGTGTCTGAAACAGGGGACACAGCCGCGCCTGTGTCCACCTCCATCCGCACTGATTGTCCCTCCACCAGTGGTGACACCCAGTAGCCATTTGGACCACCTGCAACCATCAGTATGTGCACCTCTTCCTCCTCAGAGATGTCGCTCCCCTCTGTTTTGCTTGTTCCATCATACCGCACTGAATGAACACTCTTTTTCTTCTCTTGTCCAAATACAGACATTTTGCTTTCATGCTTCCCAGCTCTGTCTGTTCTTTTTTTACGTCTACAGGCACGTTCAATGTGACCCTTTTTGCCACAATTTCGGCATTCCAGCTCCGTACACCAGCAGTCATTAGCGTGATGGCCCGTTTTCCCACAACGGTAACATGCACCTTTAGGCTCAGACGACACCTTGTGAACTCTCCCTGTTGAACTAAACTGGTGAGCCTCCTTTTCCACCATCTCCATGGAGACACTAACTTCAATGGCCTTTTCAAGAGTAAGGTTGTCCTCAGTAAGAAGGCGCTTCTGTGTGGCTGCACTTTGCAGACCACACACAAGTCTGTCTCTAATGGTGTCATTCAGCACCTCCTTGAACTCGCAGTGTTCTGACAACCTTTATAAAGCAGCAACAAACATAGTCACTGTTTCCCCCCTCCTCTTGATTCCGTTTGTGAAATCTAAATCTCTCAGCAATAACTAGAGGTTTCGGTGAAAAATGTGCTCCAAGAATTTTCACTAGTTGTTTATATGTTTTAGTTCCTGGCTTAACTGGCTGTACAAGGCTTCGCATTAAATTGAATGTCTTTGCTCCCAGTATACTCAAAAAGGTAGGCACGACCTTATTGTTTGCCACCACATTCGCCAAAACAAAATAGTCAAAACGTTCCATATAAGCGCTCCATTGCTCCACATTTTCATCAAAATCACCGATGTTTCCGAATATAGTAGCCATCTCACGTTTCAAATTTTAATTTCTGTTTACTCACTGCACCCGTCTCTGTTCCAAGTGTTTTGTAGTCGAAAACAAGAAAGTTCCCACAACGCAGATTCATCCGATCCTCGTCGCCACTTTGTTGCGTCTGTACCTTTCTACCTAGACACAATTAGGACTCAATACCCAGAGATTCAAACATGAGGTTACTTTATTCAAAAAGAAGGTTCTGGAGAGTACAGAACAAAGAGAAAAACCCAACCAAGAGAACCAACCCAACCATTTATCTGCTGTGACAGCGCCACCGCAAGTGGGAGGAGAACACATAATACATAACAGGAGGCACATCAGGCAAGACCATGGCTGCATACATTAAGGGCTATTCAACTATGGGAGGCACATCAGGCAAGACCATGGCTGCATACAGTAAGGGCTATTCAACTATGGGAGGCACATCAGGCAAGACCATGGCTGTATATTTACTCAGACGCCATTCTTTTTCTTGCAGGCCAAGCTATCTCATAACAGGAGACAGCAGCAATGGACGGGTGGAGGGCTGCCTCAGCTGCAACCCCTCAGCGATCTTGAGGCGCGCGTCCACAGGATTCTGGCAAGCCAGGTGATCGGTCCCATCGCCCCTGGATAGGTCGACCCCATTCAGGACAGCAATGGTAAGGTCATCAGCTTTCTCTCTTCTCTCATTCCACTTGTCCCTCACAACAACAGCCTTTTACACTTTCAATCCAACTTACTAAATCGCTCCACTCCTTCCTCCCTTACTGCCCTCCTGTCCTGACGCTAAAGCCACTCTTGTACCTCCCTGCTTTCAGATGGTGATTCACCAGCTGAGGAGACGGGCCCTCAAGCTGCCAGTGGGAGCGAAGCCTCAGGCGAGGAGGAAGAGGAAGCTGGATCCTCAGCACCAGCGTCTCCCAAGGGAGCCCATGCACACACTGGGACCACATCTTCCCTGAGGGGAGCAGGGGGGAAGGGTCTGATGAGGGTGAAGCTCTGGGACCCAGCATGCTGCAGCAATGCCATGGGGGTAGGGAAGCTCGGGGGCCTTCTCCCCGGAGGGAGATTAGGCCAGCGAGTCCTGCTGCACTGGATGCAGAGGAGGAGCGGATCATTGCTGAAATGAACACCCAGGAGGTGGACATGCACACTCAGCTCATGGGTGCAGTGGGAAGGGTGCCCGAATGCACTGATGCACTGGCAAGGAGTGTGGAGCACTCCGCTGCAGTACAGGCGGACGCCACGCAAATGCTTAGTGCTGCATTTCAGTCACTGGCTGCCGTGATCCAATCTCAGACTGCTCTCATGCAGTCTCAGATTGAGGCAACGCAAGCACTGACTGCTGCCATCATCGCTGGTTCGGATACATTTCCCCGGGGCTCTCACCGTGCCACAGCAGGCCAGCAACCTGTGCTCCAGCAGATTGCTCCGGATGCTGAGGTGCTGCTCCATGGGAGTGCCAGTGTGTCAGTCGAGCAGGGAGGTGCTGTCCTCTCTCAGGATGACAGCATTCCTGCTGCCACCACTGTCACTTCCCCATTGCACTTGCCACCGCCTGTAGCTCAGACTGCTGCCACCCATGCAGAGTTGGTGCAGTCTGCAGCCAGGGCCTCCAGGCCCAGAGCTGGTCAAGGGCATCGTTCAAGGACATCTGTAGTCTCAGGATCTGATATTCAGCAGCCTCCCAGCAGCCTTGCTGCGGCCACTGGGGCCCCATTACGGAGGAGCAGTAGGGTGGGAAGGGGGGAAGTGGGCAAGGGAAGGGGATCACCCTCGAAGGGCAAAAAGTAGGAGGTCTGACAAAATGTTGGGAATGTTTTTATTAAAGGCCGAGGTTCATCTGATAACTTTTGTTTAGTGTTTTGGCCATTATCTCCAGTTATGTTAATTCATGATTTTTTGTGTTTGTTTCTATTAATTTGTCATGAATAAATGACACACACAGAGTTTGTAAAATAAAAAAGTTGTTGTATTCAAAATGTACATGTTTGGCCTTTGGAATCATTGCTGCCTTGGCCGGCTGAAGGGATTGTGGGTTGCTTGCCATCATGTTGTTCTCCATGCCCGAAGCCATTTCCTGAGTAGAGGCCTAGAAGCAGCTTGTTATCAGTCTTTGATGGACAGCCCTTGCAGTTTCAACATTGTGGGCCTCCCTCCCACCTTGGTGTTGCTGCTGATCATACTCCTCCTCTTCCTCCTCCTCTTCCTCCGGTGCACCAAGGCCTGGTGGCATTGGCTGGGTCCTGAGGATTGCAAGGTTATGAAGAATGCAGCAAACAACTATGAAGAGGGAGACTCGCTCAGCCAAGTACTGCAGGGCTCTTCCTGAGTGGTCCAGACAGCAGAACCATTGCTTGAGCATGCCGATCGTCTGCTCAATGATGTTCCTGGTGGCGCGATCGCAGCTCAGCAGGGGTGTTGGGGTTACGGAGCGCTGTCATCAGCCAGGTGCAGAGTGGACAACCCTTGACCCCGAGGAGCCAACCACTTGGCTGATGCACTGCCTGGAAAAGCTCTGGCACACCTGTCTGGCGCAGGATGAAAGCATCGTGGTGCTGCCAGGATAGCGGGCATTGACAGCGAGTATCAGCTGTCTGTGGTCACAGACCAACTGGACATTTAAGGAGTGGAACCCCTTGCGGTTTCGGAAAACCTCTGCATTCTCCTGCAGTGCCCGCAATGCCACATGCGTGCAGTCAATGGCGCCCTGCACCATGGGGAAGCCTGCTATCCTCGCAAAGCCCAATGTGCATTCATACTGTTTGGCCCGGGTCATCGGGAAAGAGATGTACTGGCGTCTCCTTTTATAGAGGGCATTTGTGACCTCCCGGATACAGCAATGGACTGCGAACTATGAGATATTGGCGATGTCCCTAGTAGCTGCTTGAAACAAGCCGGTGGCATAATAATTCAGAGCCACTGTGACCTTCACTGCCACCGACAGAGACGTCCTGATCCTCAGTTGACCACCTCCTTGCTGAAGGGCAGCCTGCGCAAACACTGCTCCTCAGACAAATGAATGTAGGAGAATTGTTCCCGGAATACCCTGGGAGGGTAAGGTCTCCTGTACAGAGGCCTGTTGGCCCTCCTCCATCTGGCCATGATTGCCACTCTCTCTCTGCGTCTCTGATGCCTCCAATTCTGCAGGCGCAGGACGACACCCCCAATCAGTGCAGCCCCCAGAGTCTCTTGACAATCGAAGGTCAAATCCAAAAGAACCTGCAAAGTGATGCTCAGTAGCCAAAGCTACTTCACACAGCGTTGACCCTCTGCAGAAGTCTCTCTCTCTCTCTCTCAGAATCTCTCTCTCTGTCAGAATGAGTGGTGCAAAAATGTCTCCCACAAAAAAGGCAGGAAGAGGGCACCCTTTCAATAGTGCCCCCCCCCCCAGCCCCTCACCGACTGGAAAATATTCCAGTCTCCCTGTCGTTGCTTAAGGCAGGCGGAAAGGAAAGGGGCGCCACTCAATATCCGGTCCAGGGCGCCACCGGGGCGTTGCACGCTCGACCGACTTCACGATCTGCGGGTGCAGGAGATCATGGCGGTAGAGTTTAACACCACCACAAAAAACTGGTCAATTTCACGAGTGGCGCAAACATCGTCACTCCCGGGCGCTAGTTGTGTTGCGCCCCATTAGCGGCCTCTTAGGGCGCTAACAGGAGGCGCTAAGCAACCAAATTCTCCCCCCTTATGCTGGTAAAAGCGGGTCTTACATCTGCTTTTACCAGGCCTAAGATTTCTAAGTGATTTCAGAGGGCGGAGGTTCTGCAGAAAGGCATCCGATCTGTCCAGGATTCTTGACAGATTGGAAATACCGGTTTTTCTCTGTTTCTCTCTCCACGGATGCTGCCTGGCCTGCTGAATGCTTCCGGCATTTTCTGTTGTTATTTCCGATGTCCCTAGGTATTCATATTTATTTTCAATCGAGATTCGCTCCCATCCGGGAATTTCCCAACATCTCTATTATAATCCGACTCCTTCTACCTGTTGAGCCATTTAGACGGCAGCACTGACCCGGGGAGCACTGAGCTCTGGGGGTAAGTACAGCACTGTAACAGTTATAGAACCCAATCGTTCCACTGATGTTGTGTTGCTGGATCCCAAGGAAGCACTTTGATTTTATGCTTTAAGAATTTTCATACCGGAACGCTTGAAAAAAGTGAAATTGTCGCTCAGAAATCTGCAACGTGAGTTGCAGCCTTATTTTCGTTATTACCTTCAAAGGCGGCTTTTAACCTTAGATGTTTCACCCTACTCTAGCTTGATTTATTGGAATCGCTTCTAGATTTTGAGAGCAATCTCAAAACATAGGGGCAAAGTTATTTTTTAAAGACGTAATCTATCGTTTTTAATAAGCAGGAAAGATAACTGTAGGGGTAAATTTTGGAGCTCTGTCTCTTTGGTTGTGCTGTATTTCTGGTGCCTTGTTTGGTTAACTGGCGGACTTTAGTCGTTTTATTTGTAGTTCCTGATGTGCCTCAATTATTCCGAGACTTGAAGTTAGCAGAACAAAAGTAAGGCTTTTATTAACTTAGAACATAACACGTAAACTAGAGAGATGTCTTCCTTCAGGAGGTTGATGCCCGACTGACTTAGATTACAAAGGAGCCAGGTATGGGCGGAGCCCTGCACACAACCAATTCCAGCACATTCCAATACATAATACATGAGGACTGGGGGAAGGGAAAAGACACAGAAAGCAGGCAGTTACAAGACACAGAAAACAGGCAGTGATGAATGGAATATATTTCATCACATTCACCCCTTCTATAGATTTAGTCTGTTCGGGGGTTTGATAGTCCTCTGCGACCGACGTGGCTGTTGTGGTGCCGCGGGTGGCGGCTGGGTGTCCCCGGTAGCCTCCTGGGTCTCTGCCGGGGGTGCCGCCGGGGTTGTTGAAGGGGTAGTTGGTGGGGGTGCCATTGGTCGATGTTCTGCCGGGGGTGATGAAAGAGTAGTGGGTGGGTAAGGGTTGCTGTGATCGTCGTCGCTGCTATTGCCGTAGTTGTTGTCGATGCCGGCTGGGGCGACGTCTTTTATGGACACGGTGTCCTCCCTTCCGTCGGCGTGCCGGACATATGCGTATTGGGGGTTGGCGTGGAGTAGGTGTACTGGCTCCACGAGAGGGTCCGTCTTGTGGCCCCTCACATGCCTTCGCACGAGTACCGGACCTGGGGTGGAGAGCCATGACGGCATGGATACGCCTGAGGTGGATTTCCGAGGAAAGACAAACATTCGTTCATGAGGCGTGGCATTAGTGGCCGTACACAATAGCGACCGTATCGAATGGAGCACATCCGAGAGGACTTCCTGCCAGCGGGAGATAGGGAGGCCCTTGGTCCTTAGAGCTAGAGTGACTGCTTTCCACACTGTCCCGTTCTCTCGCTCCACCTGGCCGTTACCCCGGGGGTTGTAGCTGGTGGTACGGCTCGTGGCGATCCCCTTGGACAGCATGTACTGGCGTAGCTCTTCACTCATGAAGGACGCCCCCCTATCCGTGTGGATATAGCTCGGCATACCGAACAGGCAGAACAGGCTGTTGAGGCATTTAATGACCGTGGCGCTGGTCATGTCTGGGCAGGGGAAGGCGAATGGGAAACGGGAGTATTCGTCCACAATGTTCAGGAAGTAAACATTGCGGTCGACGGACGGGAGGGGGCCCTTGAAATCTAAGCTGAGCCGCTCGAAGGGCCGTGTAGCTTTGATTAAGTGGGCTCTATCTGGGCGGTAGAACCGAGGCTTGCACTCAGCGCAAGTGCGGCAGTTCCTGGTCAGAGACCGAACTTCCTCAATCGAGTAGGGTAAGTTACGGGACTTTATGAAGTGGAACAGCCGCGTGACCCCTGGGTGGCAGAGGTCGTTGTGGAGGGTCTGTAGCCGATCCTCGGTGGCGCTGGCACACATCCCTCGTGAGAGGGCGTCAGGGGATTCGTTAAGGGCCCCTGGCCGGTAAATGATGTCGTACTCGAAAGTGGAGAGCTCGATCCGCCACCTAAGAATCTTATCATTTTTAATCTTCCCCCTCTGTTTATTGTTGAACATAAACGCTACCGATCGCTGGTCGGTAAGTAGGGTGAAGCGTTTGCCGGCTAGGTAGTGGCGCCAGTGGCGCACTGCCTCCATGATGGCTTGGGCCTCCTTTTCCACGGAGGAGTGTCTGATCTCGGGGCCTTGGAGGGTCCTCGAGAAGAAAGCTACGGGCCGCCCCGCCTGGTTGAGGGTGGCCGCCAAGGCGAAGTCGGACGCATCACTTTCCACTTGAAATGGAGTGTTCTCGTCCACTGCCTGTAGCGTGGCCCGCTCAATATCCTGCTTAATGCTTTTGAAGGCGGCGTGGGCCTCAGCAGAGAGCGGAAAAGAGGATGCTTTCAAGAGGGGGCGGGCTTTGTCGGAGTAGTTGGGGACCCATTGGGAATAGTAAGAAAATAACCCCAGGCACCTTTTCAGGGCTTTGGGAGTGTTGGGCAGGGGCAGCTCCCGTAGGGGGCGCAATCGGTCGGGGTCTGGTCCGATTTCCCCATTCTCCACCACGCTGCCCAGTATGCAGAGGCGCGTGGTGTTGAAAACGCACTTGTCCTCGTTATAGGTGAGGTTGAGTTTTTGTGCGGTTTTCAGGAACCTCTCGAGGTTCGAGTCGTGATCCTGCTGGTTGTGACCGCAGATGGTGACGTTGTCGAGGTAGGGGAAGGTTGCCTGCAAGTGGTGGTCATCGACCATGCGATCCATCTCCCTCTGAAAGACCGAGACCCCGTTCGTCACCCCAAAGGGGACTCTGAGGAATTGGTAGAGGCGTCCGTTCGCCTCGAAGGCGGTGTACAGGCGGTCCTCTGGTCTGATAGGGAGCTGGTGGCACGCTGACTTGAGGTCGATGGTGGAGAACACCCGGTATTGGGCGATTTGGTTCACCATTTCTGATATGCGGGGTAGCGGGTAGGCGTCTAGTAGGGTGTACCTGTTGATCATTTGACTATAGTCGATCACCATCCGTTTCTTCTCGCTACCCCTTACCACTACCACTTGGGCGCGCCACGGGCTGTTGCTGTGTTCAATAATGCGCTCTTTCAGGAGCCTGTCTACCTCGGTCGCGATAAACCGCCTGTCCTCCCAGCTGTACCTCCTGCTTTTGGTCTCTATTGGCCGGCAGTTAGGGGTAAGGTTCGCGAATAGCGAAGGCGGCTTTACCTTCAGGGTAGCCAGACCGCACACTGTGAGGGGCGGCTGGGACCCACCGTACTTGAGCGTGATGCTTTGGTGGTTGTACTGGAAATCCAAACCCAAGATCACGCTCGCACATAGATTCTTCATGATTAATACTTTAAAATTATCATACACAGTTCCGTTAACGCACAATTGTACCGTGCAGTAACCCAGAATGGTTGATGTCTGGGTTTTATCGGCCATAGAGATGGTACCCTGAGCAGGGACCACCTTTAGGGAGAGTTGTTGTGCCAGTTCAGGGTGGATAAAACTCTCCGTGCTTCCACTGTCAATTAAGCATTTAACCCGGCACCCGTTTACCTCGATGTCCACCATTGATTTGGATAGCGGATGCGGCCTGGTCTGGTCCACTGTGACCGATGCCACTGTAGGGCCCTGATCGAGACAAGATGGCGTCCACGCTGTCTGCTCATAAGATGGCGGACCCCACGAGGTCGGGCAAGATGGCGTCCAAGATGGCCGCTCCCACGGCGCACACGCGGCGGTGGCGGGTTTTCCGGTGGTTGGTTTTCCGGCGGGGTTCCCTCTGCACACCTTCCCGAAGTGCCCCTTCTTACCGCACTTAAAGCAGGTGGTGCCTTTCGCCGGGCACAGGTTTCTGGTGTGCTTTGGCTGCCCGCAGAAGTAGCAGTTGGGTCCTTGACGCGTCGCGGCTGTCGTAGGGCTTCTGGGGGGAGAGCTGGGCCCCGCCGGTGTCGGGCTGCCGGGCGGGGAAGATGCCTTCCAAGATGGCGGCGCCCTCGGCACACACGTGGCGGCGTGGGCGGCGCGGGCTGAAGAGTAGGCGTCTGAGTTTCTCTGGGCCATCTCCAGGGACCGCGCGGTGTCCGCAGCCTGTTTCAGGTCCAACTCCGTTTTTTCCAGCAGTCTTTGCCGGATGTGAGTGGAGCTGAGGCCTGTGATAAAGGCATCGCGAACAAGCTCGTCGGTGTACACTGCGGCTTTTACATCTCGGCACTTACAGTCCTTGCCAAGCTTTTTCAGGATGCTTAGGAACTCCTCCACCGATTCCCCAGGTCGCTGTGCGCGAGTAGCGAGTAGATGCCTAGCATACACCTCATTCGTAGGCTGCTGGTAATGCGCCTTTAAGATGTTGCAGGCGGCCAGGTACGTATCGGCGTCTTGGATGAGGGGGTAAACCCGGTGGCTTACCCAATTCCGTAGCATTCCGAGTCTCATCTTCGCAGTGTCCGTAGCGTCTTTGACGGCTGCGGAATTGTCCAGGAAGAATTCCATACAGTCAAACCAGTGTCCGAAGCGTGCTGATGCGTCCGGAGCATGTTGATCCAAATCCAAACGTTCGGGTTTCAGGAGTTGATCCATAGTGTTGAAAATTAAGTTAATAAAATTGATGTGCCTCAATTATTCCGAGACTCGAAGTTAGCAGAACAAAAGTAAGGCTTTTATTAACTTAGAACATAACACGTAAACTAGAGAGATGTCTTCCTTCAGGAGGTTGATGCCCGACTGACTTAGATTACAAAGGAGCCAGGTATGGGCGGAGCCCTGCACACAACCAATTCCAGCACATTCCAATACATAATACATGAGGACTGGGGGAAGGGAAAAGACACAGAAAACAGGCAGTGATGAATGGAATATATTTCATCATCACAGTTCCCAGTAACAGGTTGGGTAACCTTGTCAGACGCGGGTCGGTGACCGTCAGAATAACTGGAAAAAAATAAGAATAAATCATTTCTGACAGAATAGCTTTCGGAATTATTTTGCCCGATGAGTTTTGCCGATATTCGCAGCCGATTCCTCAGCGACACAGAGACAACAATTGGGGCCACAAACTATTGGCAACAAAGGCAAACTCTCCGCAATCCAAAAAGCCCACATGTGACACTCTGTGAAAGGGAAAGCGGTAACAAGACATTGATTACAGCCAAAACATGAATAAAGGCAATTCAAATATTGCAGTTCCAAGATGTGGGTAAAACAAATCCATGCGTGCAATTCAAATTGTGTTTTTATTGAAAAATAAATGTCAAAACAGGAAAATAAAATAATGCATTAACCATCAGCCATGTAAATCAAGACAATCTCTATCCGCTGATCATAGCATCACTTTTATTTATTTTGCTCACATTGAACCCTGATGGAAAGGAATCTTAAAGGAAAGTAGGTAAGATGTATTTTCCTGTCTCAATAGCTCGTGGCGTTGGAGCAGAACAAGGTCCGGGGTCCCAGAAAACCTATCAGACATACACAGCCAGACCTGCACCACTTCACGGTCGAACACCATCTTACTTTTAGACCAGCCTAAAATGAGCTGACTAAAAAAAACAAGCCTTGACCTCAGTTATATATTATATATATACATGAAATGAATTGGAGCAGGTTTTTCCGTTTGGTTATGGTGGGGTTGTGTTAGGCGCTCTCTTCGCCCATCTGAAATGAGCCCGAGAGAGGCTGCGTGTGCAGTGGAGCTCTTAGAGGTTCAGGAGCTTTTTACCCAGTTTTAGTTTCCCAGTTATTACAGGATGTTTTTAGTACTGGTTTTTGTTACGTTTTGTTGCCATTTTTATGAAAACAAATTTTAAAAATCAGATTTTTGTTTTCCAAACTACCACACCTACTAGTGGGCCTTTGGCGTAGCGGTAGCATCCCCGCCGCTGGGCCAGAAGGCGTAGGGTTTCAAACCCCGCTCCAGACAGTCCCGGCAAGTGGAGTCGGAGCTCCAGCTCTAAATTCTGGGTTGACATCCAGCAGGATACTTGCGTCCGTGGGTGTGGGTGGCCCCCCCCCCCCCTCGTATGGGTTGTGGGAGCCCGTAAAACCCTCCCGCCATAGGACTAACCACCCTAATGGCTGGTACGAAGATGGTTACGGTCACGGAAGGAGCATTAATCGCGGCCAGAAATCCTTCCACCAAAGGGAACAGTGTGAAGACACGTATGACGACGACCACACCTACCATTATGCCACCAATTGTATCTGCAAGCCCCGGCATGCCTATCTGGCAATAAATGAGGAGGTCCCTCCATAGGCTGCAGGCCAGAATTAAGTCATTTGAAGATCTGTGCTATCAGCTGCTATCAACTTTTTTGCCTCTGCCTTCTTCAAAACAAGCTGAGGGATCATGTTTTCCAGATAAGTGACTGATGCCTAGTCAGCATGGCTTACACCTTCATCTCCTTCTGAAAAATAACAGTAGTGTGACACAGCTGTTCAATGTCACTACACTGCCCTAGAGGAGTTATTGCTGGAGGCCATCCTGTGTGTTAGTAAATGTCATGAAAGTAGGGTGTGTTACAATGATTTTATGTATGAACTCCTTTGAAGATATAAGTATACCCAGGGGCAGACTGGCCATATGGAAGATTGGGAGATTTCCCAAGTGTCCCCATGTATGGTTCCATAGCACTGTATGATCAGTCCCCCTGCTCTTTTTCTGTGAGGCTCCCATGTTCTTTTGGGGGAGCCAGTCCACTGCTGAGTGTGCCAAGGATGTCAGTTGTAAGTTGCCCTATGAATATGTGCTCTGCTGGAGTATGAGCAGGCACATTAAGCAATGAGTGAACTGCAAGGTTGTGTGAGGGTTTGGTATGAGCAGGCAGTAAATGTGGAAAAGGTTAAACGGCAACACTTTGTGGCATACATACCTGGGCCATCTACCTGGTAAATTAGTCTAATATTGGCAACTTACTTAATCATAAAATCATTGGCCTATAAATTCCTTGAGCTTCTCCCAATCTCCTGCCATAACTTTTGTAGCTCATGACTCTATAATAGGGGAGTAAATTCGGTTGATTTGTGCCTCCCATTAGTGCCCTTAGAGAGCGTTAACGGGGCGCAACTCAACTAGCGCCTGGGCACGACACCGCTAACGCCTCCCGCGAAATTCAGCAGGAGGTTAGCTGCGGCGGTAACCATTAGCGCCGCGCTAACCATTAGCGTTGCGCCACTGGCAATGACATCATCAGTGTGCGCAGCGCCTCGCTCGCGCCTCGGCTGTAATATTGGGTGGTGCCCCCCCGACTTACTGCTGGACGCTATGTCCGCCGAGGTCAGGGGGCCCTATGTGCGGCCAGGGTGGTACTAGTTAAAAGGAGGTGGCGGGCGGCTATTTTTGTTGCTGGCCGCCTGCCAGCACTTGCCCCCGTTGCTGTCCTCAGCCCCCGTGAAGCCCCACCCCCCCCACGGGGTGCTGGCTGCTCTCCGTGAGCCCAGCACACCTCTTGAGTGCCAGGTTTGTTTGCCGGCACTCCCGATCCCTAGTGGCCCAGCTGGGCACCGGGATGTGCTGCACCTGGCCCCTCCCCTTTAATAAGGGGAGGAAGGCCTGCAGTACCGCGGCACATAGCGCTGCGGTATTGGCTCACAGCGCCCCAAGAGGGATGTGGGTCGCTTCCAGTAGCACCCCTCCTCCCTCTCGGGGGCGCTACCTGAGAAAATCAGCTGCGGGGGTGCTAATGTTTTCGGGGCGCTACCCAATTTGCACACTGTCTGCACACTTTGTCCTTGAACCAGCAATCATTATGGTCGTGTGTTGTTCTGCCGCAGCGATAGCACTTCACTGTTCCGTATGACATTTCATTTGTGCCATATTCTTGCGGTCTCTGTTGTATCTCTGCAGCGCCCCGTGCGGCTGCTTCGTGTGATACTGCAATGCTGAAAGCCTTGTCCAGCGTAAGATCCTTTTCTGATAGAAGCCGTTTGTGGGTTCCTTCACTTTGAAGCCCACACACAAACTTGTCCCTTAAAGTATCTGCTAGTCCCGTTCCAAACTGGCAGTGTTTCGATAGCTTGCGCAGTTCCGTTAAATACTTAGCATTACTTTCATCTTTATGCTGGTTCCTTTTGTGAAACTTAAATCTTTCTGCTATCAGCAGCGGTGTGGGGTTTAAGTAGTCCTGTAGGATTGACACTATGTTTTCAAAATCCTTTTCTACTGGCTTCTCTGGGGTTACTAGGTTTTGTAATAAGCCATACGTTTTTGCACCCATTGAATTCAACAATACCAGCGCTTTCTTGTCACCTGGCACTTCATTCGCCTTGCAGTATACTTCTATGCGTTTGACATATGTCGTCCAATCTTCGACTTCATTGTCGAACGCTGTGATACTGCCACTCTTCGGCATTTTTGGGTGTGGTTAGACTGGCTTAAAATGGCGTCTCCCGCGCTTTCCTTTCTTCCTTGCTGCGGCTTAAAATGGCGTCTCCCACGCTTTCCTTCCTTCCCCGCAGCGGCTTAAAATGGCGTCTCCTGCGCTGCTGCCAACGCCACTCTCGGCGGTCCGCCTGGCAAATGGCGACGCCCTGTGGGTTTCGTGCGCTGCTCCTGCGCTGCTGCCAATGCCGCTCTCTGCGGCCTCATGCCAATGGCAGTGCCTCGCGTTTTCCTGCGCGCCTCTCTCCCCCATTGACGCTGCTCGGCCCTTGAACACCGGCTACGCTCTGCTCTCTCTCGCCTCTCTCCCCCATTGACGCCGCTCAGTCCTGAACACCGGCTGCGCTCTGCTCTCTCTCGTTGAAGCTGCTCGGCCCTTGAACACCGGCTGCGCTCTGCTCTCTCTCGCCTCTCTCCCTCATTGACGCTGCTCGGCCCTTGAACACCGGCTGCGCTCTGCTCTCTCTCGCCTCTCTCCCCATTGACGCCGCTCGGCCCTTGAACACCAGCTGCGCCCTGTGCACTCTGCCCACTCTCTCTCCCCCGTCGACGCTGCTCAGCCTTTTTCTGTGCCGCTCGGTCGGCTCTAGCCGCCGCTGTCCGGGAAGGGTCTGCGCAGTACCTGTTGCCAGACCGTTTCGCTGGACCTCCGTGGCTGGAAAGCCAAGCCTAGCTCTCGACAGCCTCCCCTGCGATGCCCGTGCTTCTGGACTCGACCTCCTTCCACTGTTCTCCAGGAGCGAATCCCTGGGAGGTGATGCAGAGTTGCAGGTAGGTTCGAATCTTTCTCGTCGCCAATGTTAGATCCGGGTATCTTAATGTGGTGTCCTTCAATAATCAGACAAAGACTGCAGGGAACGATCAACAGGTGTTTACTGAATGAGGGTTCAAACTGCAACTGACTGTACAGAGCACTACTCAAGGTTTATATACAGGTGTGGTCACTGCCGGTACTACAGGATACAGGAGCTGTAAAAAGTAGTTCTCCCCCTTAAAGGTACATACATTACAAAACCGAGGCCCCGTCTGCCCCTCAGGTGGATGTAAAAGATCCCATGGCACTATTTCGACGAAGTGCAGGGGAGTTATCCCTGGTGTCCTGGCCAATATTTATCCCTTAACCAGCATAACAAAAAAAGCAGATTATCTAGTCATTATCACATTGTTGTTTGTAGGACCTTGCTGCGCGCAAATTGGCTGCTGCGTTTCCCACATTACAACGGTGACTCCACTTCAAAAAATACTTCATTGGCTGTAAAGCGCTTTGAGATGTCCGGTGGTCGTGAAAGGCGCAATATAAATGCAAGTCTTTCTTTTACATTCACCACACGGACTGCAGCGGTTCAAGAAGAAGGCCCACCACCCCCATCTCAACGATAACTAGAGACAGGCAATAAATGCCAGCCTTGACAGTGGCGCCCTTATCCCAAGAATTAATAAAAGAAAAATGACGTTGGGGTGTCTTGGAGGGGGTTGTTCAGTTGGCGGGTGGGAGGGGGTTGTTCAGTTGGTGGGTGGGAGGGGGTTGTTCAGTTGGCGGGTGGGAGGGGGTTGTTCAGTTGGTGGGTGGGAGGGGGTTGTTCAGTTGGTGGGTGGGAGGGGGTTGTTCAGTTGGTGGGTGGGAGGGGGTTGTTCAGTTGGCGGGTGGGAGGGGGTTGTTCAGTTGGGTGGGAGGGGGTTGTTCAGTTGGCGGGTGGGAGGGGGTTGTTCAGTAGTTGGTGTGGGAGGGGGTTGTTCAGTTGGTGGGTGGGAGGGGGTTGTTCAGTTGGTGGGTGGGAGGGGGTTGTTCAGTTGGCGGGTGGGTGGGGGTTGTTCAGTTGGTGGGTGGGTGGGGGTTGTTCAGTTGGTGGGTGGGAGGGGGTTGTTCAGTTGGCGGGTGGGAGGGGGTTGTTCAGTTGGGTGGGAGGGGGTTGTTCAGTTGGTGGGTGGGAGGGGGTTGTTCAGTTGGCGGGTGGGAGGGGGTTGTTCAGTTGGGTGGGAGGGGGTTGTTCAGTTGGTGGGTGGGAGGGGGTTGTTCAGTTGGTGGGTGGGAGGGGGTTGTTCAGTTGGGTGGGAGGGGGTTGTTCAGTTGGTGGGTGGGAGGGGGTTGTTCAGTTGGTGGGTGGGAGGGGGTTGTTCAGTTGGTGGGTGGGAGGGGGTTGTTCAGTTGGTGGGTGGGAGGGGGTTGTTCAGTTGGCGGGTGGGTGGGGGTTGTTCAGTTGGTGGGTGGGAGGGGGTTGTTCAGTTGGTGGGTGGGAGGGGGTTGTTCAGTTGGTGGGTGGGAGGGGGTTGTTCAGTTGGCGGGTGGGAGGGGGTTCAGTTGGTGGGTGGGAGGGGGTTGTTCAGTAGTTGGTGTGGGAGGGGGATGTTCAGTTGGGTGGGAGGGGGTTGTTCAGTTGGTGGGTGGGAGGGGGTTGTTCAGTTGGGTGGGTGGGGGTTGTTCAGTTGGTGGGAGGGGGTTGTTCAGTTGGTGGGTGGGAGGGGGTTGTTCAGTTGGGTGGGAGGGGGTTGTTCAGTTGGTGGGTGGGAGGGGGTTGTTCAGTTGGTGGGTGGGAGGGGGTTGTTCAGTTGGGTGGGAGGGGGTTGTTCAGTTGGTGGGTGGGAGGGGGTTGTTCAGTTGGGTGGGAGGGGGTTGTTCAGTTGGTGGGTGGGAGGGGATTGTTCAGTTGGGTGGGAGGGGGTTGTTCAGTTGGTGGGTGGGAGGGGGTTGTTCAGTTGGGTGGGAGGGGGTTGTTCAGTTGGTGGGTGGGAGGGGGTTGTTCAGTTGGTGGGTGGGAGGGGGTTGTTCAGTTGGTGGGTGGGAGGGGGTTGTTCAGTTGGTGGGTGGGAGGGTGTTGTTCAGTTGGGTGGGAGGGGGTTCAGTTGGTGGGTGGGAGGGGGTTCAGTTGGTGGGTGGGAGGGGGTTGTTCAGTTGGTGGGTGGGAGGGGGTTGTTCAGTTGGTGGGTGGGAGGGGGTTGTTCAGTTGGTGGGTGGGAGGGGGTTGTTCAGTTGGTGGGTGGGAGGGTGTTGTTCAGTTGGGTGGGAGGGGGTTCAGTTGGTGGGTGGGAGGGTGTTGTTCAGTTGGGTGGGAGGGGGTTCAGTTGGTGGGTGGGAGGGGGTTCAGTTGGTGGGTGGGTGGGGGTTGTTCAGTTGGGTGGGAGGGGGTTCAGTTGGGTGGGAGGGGGTTCAGTTGGTGGGTGGGAGGGGGTTGTTCAGTTGGTGGGTGGGAGGGTGTTGTTCAGTTGGGTGGGAGGGGGTTCAGTTGGTGGGTGGGAGGGGGTTGTTCAGTTGGGTGGGAGGGGGTTCAGTTGGGTGGGAGGGGGTTCAGTTGGTGGGTGGGAGGGGGTTGTTCAGTTGGTGGGTGGGAGGGGGTTGTTCAGTTGGTGGGTGGGAGGGGGTTGTTCAGTTGGTGGTTGGGAGGGGGTTGTTCAGTTGGTGGGTGGGGGTTGTTCAGTTGGCGGGTGGGAGGGGGTTGTTCAGTTGGGTGGGAGGGGGTTGTTCAGTTGGTGGGTGGGAGGGGGTTGTTCAGTTGGTGGGTGGGAGGGGGTTGTTCAGTTGGTGGGTGGGAGGGGGTTGTTCAGTTGGGTGGGAGGGGGTTGTTCAGTTGGTGGGTGGGAGGGGTGTTGGTGTGTGGAGGTTTTCACTCTGTGGGAGCAGCTTTTAACGTGTGTTCCTTCCTTCCATGTTCTTTTTAATGATAGCTTCTTCATGGCACAAAATAGTTTTTTCTGCTTCAGGGCAGGGCAGATGAATTGTCCGATCTCCAGGTTGCGAAGGAGGATCTACTTCCTGAGACTTGCATTCCTCATGTCCACTTGCTGAATTTTCAGAAGGCCGTGTTTGGCCACGGCCAGCCGCAAGTGCCATTTAAACGGTTTGTTAACTTTCCTTTTTATTTATTTTTTGGTGTCAAGCCGCTTGCTGATTTTTCTTTACATTCACAGTTGGTTTTACGATGTGTTTTAAGAAGCTTTTCTTTCTAAAATTGAGTTAATTTAAGGGCTCCAGGTAATGAGAACATAGAAATAAGATTAAATGTAAGAGATTTAGGACAGAGAACAGGAGTATTGTGTGCAGTTTTGGTTGCCTTATCTGAGGAAGGATATTCTTGCCATGGAAGGAGTTCAGCGAAGATTCACCAGGCTGATACCTGGGATGGCGGGAATGACGTATGAGGAGAGATTGGGTCGATTGGGCTTGTACTCGCTGGCGTTTAGAAGAATGAGAGGGGATCTCATTGAAACTTATAAAATTCTGGCAGGACTGGACAGACTAGATGCAGGAAGGATGTTCCCGATGGTCGGGGAATCCAGAACCAGGGGTCACAGTCTAAGGATAAGGGGTAGGCCTTTTAGGACAGAAATGAGGAGGAATTTCTTCACCCAGAGAGTGGTGAACCTGTGGAATTCTCTACCACAGAAGGCAGTAGAGACCAATTTATTAAATATATTCAGGAAGGAGTTGGATATATTTCTTAAGGCTAAAGGGATCAAGGGGTATGGGGAGAAAGCAGGGACCGGGTACTGAACTTGGATGATCAGCCATGATCGCATTGAATGGCGGTGCAGGCTCGAGGGGCCAAATGGCCTACTCCTGCTCCTATCTTCTATGTAAACTTTTGTTACACAGAGAGTAGTGAGGATGTGGAATGCACGACCAGAGTTAATGATTGAAGCAGAGACCATGGCAATAAGGATCATGCCCTTATTTAGACGCAATCCAATTTATAAGCCAGTTTTTAATCCTGCAATAAAAGTAATCAAATGTTGGATACCCTGCAACTTAGGTTACATTAAGCCTATGTTCCACTCAACTTTTAATCTAACTCTTTATCTTAACTTGTCATAAGGCCTATATATAAACTGTCAGCTTTTTAGTACACTTTGCTATTTTCCTACATCAGCATGTATGTTGGAGGATTAAAGAACCTTATAAAATCTTGACATTTACAAGGTTAAAATTGGAGGACGCGATGACTAATTCCCATATGTGCAGGTTAGTTCATTAGTTACAGACAACTTTAATAGCAAAAGCTGATTCTGAGTTCTAAGAGATATTAGAAATTTGACAAAGAGCTTTGAAATGTATGCAAAATGATTTAGAAAATGGTGAAAATTCACACAACCATAAAAAATCATTAGAAAAATGAATTATCTTTACAGTTATGCAATCAAACTGACTTGGTAGCTCTGGGGACTTGCACAATATTTCTTCCTACACTTCCAAGCAAAGATACACATATCGCAAAAGGCATCAGAGATCCCCTTTTGAAATAAATTCTCCTGTTCTCACAATATAATCACTTAGCATATATTTTTTCAAAATAGAAGTTTTGATTCTATCAGTGTTTCGCTCTTCACAGATGCTGCAACACCTGCTGAGTATCTCCAGCATTTTCTGTTTTTAGATACTATGGGCTAGATTTTCAGTTGCTAGCGCCAGCAGTTAGCGCCTTAAGAGAAGTGATTTTCGGGCGCTATGCGTGTAGCGCCCGTGCGCAGCGCAGTTTGCGCCCCGCCCCAAATTAAGTTGCCCGTTAGCGCCGGCGCAAAGTTTGGCGCCCGCCCGGATGCGCGCGCAGAAAATGACGTCACATCCTCGTGCAACGCCCTTTGGCCGCCCCGATTCCAAACTTCAGTCGGACCGCCCCATTGTGCGGCTGGCGGCCGGAGCGTTTGGAAAAAGGAACGCAACACAACCAGCGCGGGCCCCGGGGGGCGCAAATTAAAGGGGACGTGCTCTCCAGTATAAAGGCCAGCCTTTTTTCAGAAAACACTCTTGTGCAACGCATTTCTGGAGACACAACAAGGAGGATAGCTAACTGGTTTCAAGCAGCAAGAACTCAGGTATTTTTGGACTCAGGCCAGAGCGCTGCAAGTGGCCTTTTGGAAATTTGAGTGTTTGCCAGGATTTGATGGGGGTTGCATGGGGTGCCAACGCGGAGCTGCAGCTCCATGTCCGTAGGGCTCGCAGACGCATTGTGAGAGGGGCAGCCCTGGCTAGAGGCAGAGGGGGCTACAGGCGTCGGCCACGTAGGCCTTACCGAGTCAGGCTATACCGCCAGCAGCGCTCCTACCTAAACATGAGTGCCGCGCGATGTGTTAAAAGGCTCCGATTCCGAAAGGAGGTGATTGCAGAGATCTGCCACCTGCTTCGCCGAGATCTGCGGCCAAAGCTCAGGTGCAGGACGTCTCTGTCGGTGGAAGTGAAGGTGACGGTGGCATTGAACTTCTATGCCACCGGCTCCTTCCAATACGTTGCTGGGGACATAGCAAACTTCTCCCAGTACGGCGCGCATCGCTGCATCCGCCAGGTGACCGAAGCACTGTTCAGAAGGAGAAGCCAATTCATCTCCTTCCCCATGGCCCTGGAGAGCCAGCATCAGCACGCATTGGGATTTTCCAGACTCGGGGAATTCCCCTTGGTGCAGGGCGCCATTGACTGTACGCATGTGGCTTTGCGGGCCCCTCTGGAGCATGGCGAGCAGTATCGCAACAGGAAGGGCTACCATTCTCTGAATGTGCAGCTGGTGTGTGACCACAAGCAGCGCATCATGGCAGTCAATGCCAGCTTCCCAGGCAGCAGCCACGATGCCTTTATCCTGCGGCAGAGTACTGTGCATGACATGTTCCAGGCACAGCCTCCCCCAAGAGGATGGCTACTCGGGGACAAAGGCTATCCTTTGTGCACCTGGCTCATGACCCCGCTCCGCGCGCCCAGGACCGCTGCTGAAGAGGCCTACAATGAGAGCCATCAAACCACCCGCAACATCATCGAGCAAACTATTGGGGTCCTCAAGCAGCGGTTCCGCTGCCTTGATCGCTCCGGAGGAGCTCTCCAGTATTCGCCGGACCGGGTCTCCCAATTTGTGGTGGTTTGCTGCATGCTACACAACCTGGCTATCCGCAGGACTCAGGCACTGCCACCTGACGTTGGACCAGCACCTCAGGAGGAGGAGCAGGAGGAGCATGAGGAGGAGGAGGAGGAGGAGCAGGAGTACGTTCCCAGGAGGGAGCGACCAGGGCCAAGGGCCGTACGACGCCACCTTATTACACGGTACTTCTAAGCCCCCTGTCAGGGAATGGCCAGGGGCCATGAGGGAAGATGAATGCAGCCGCTCCACAAGCCCTCAGCCGGCGAAGCCAACAAACACTAAGAAGAACAACCATGGAGACTGCATGAATAAAGATAATTATTTATTACACAAAAATGAAAAGCCCTTCCCACATGAATCCCCAAAAACAATAAACGGGCCCCACAAAATGCCCAACAAACGACTCACTCCCACAAACTGGGGAGGAGTCACTCCACATTTCTTCAAACCGGGCCTCAACATCGGCCTAACGCAAAAAATAAGCCCTCCAACAACACAACCATGGGCAAAATAAAGATGGCCACCGCCATATAAAAGGAAAGCTGGCCACACCCTCTACTGAGTGGCCCGCGAGGGCGAGACCTTGCCCAGCCTTTTGCCTCCCCTGCCCGGCCTGCTGCTCCTTCGCAAGCTCTGCCCAGTGGCTGCTGCGAGGCTGGGGGAAGGCGCCTGAGGCTCAGATGCCCTTCCGCCAGATGCCGCTGGGGGGCGGCCTACACGGCGTTTGGGCCTCGAGGGGCCGTCTACTGAGTGGCGCACCTGAGCCTGGCCACCATCAGCTGCAGCCGCTTGCCCTTGACGCCCCAGTGGGGGAATGGCGGCGACGGATGGCGCAATGTGGGCCAGCTGGTGTCTGGGATGCGCTGGCTGGTGCTGTGGCGCGGTGGCACTCGGCCGGGCCCGCACTGTAAGATCCACAACAATCAGCCGAGGGGCGGCTTGCTGGGATGGTCCAGCGCGGCGGCTGCCCTGGCGATGCCTGCCTGAGACAGCGCGTGTGGCAGCAGTGAGTGCCCCTGTTGTCCTGGTGTGCGCCCGCATCACATCCGCCAGGGTCTTGACGGCATCAGTCAGCATGCCGCCACTCGCGGCAGTTGCTGCCCCGAACTCGCGCACACTGGTCGCCAGTGACTCGATGGCCTCAGGCATGCGCCCCACCACGCTCATGAGCTCCGTGTGGCGCCGGTCCGAACCCTCGGCCATCTTATCCAGCTTCCGCACCTCCTCCGAGGTGAAGGTGTCCGGACTGGAGTCGCGACTCTCCCGCTGGGGAGGAGGGGGCCGAACTAGGGGACCCTTGCCATGTTGGTGGCGGCGAGTGTGCCGATCAGCAGCACTCCCCTCTGATCCTTGCCCCCTTTGGGGGGAAGGCCGCGGGCCACGCGCACGGCTCCTGGGTGGCTGGACGCCACTGGTCCCAGAAGCTGCATTGCCCTGCGACAGTTCCTCCAGGCACTCGTCCAGTGAGGAGGTGTCAAGCATTTCCTCCTCTCCTGCGGGACGTGACTGTTCCCCCGATGGTCCGGCTTGCTCCTCCTCCTCCTCCTGCTCGGAGGTGCTGTCACTGGCAGCTTCAGGGTCCTGGTCGTCACCAGCTGAAAGCAGGAATGCACAAGAGTAGCTTCAGAGTGAGGAGACGGCGTCAGCGAGGGAGTTAGGACTGGTGGCATTCAGCGCATTGGTGGGACAGTGGCAAAGGAGGTAGCTCCGATGGGCCAGTGCGACGCGAGAGGGCCAAAAGGCGAGGTCCTTACCATTGCCGGGCAGTGGAGGGTCAGCTACTCCGCACGCTGTGGGGACGAGCACACGGGCTCCCATGAGCACACACACGCGCTCCTCCAGCCGAGTGAGCTTCTGCAGCTTGGCGCGGCCACCCCTGGCACGGGCCTGGCAATTAAAGGCTACTTTAGCCTGCAAGAGAAAGGACGGGCTGTAAGTGCGCAGTGTAGCCCTGATGTAGTGTGCACTGCCTCCCATGGTGGAATAGCTTGGCCAGAGTGAAGCCCTGATGTAGTGTGCACAGCCTCCCATGGTGGAATAGCTTGGCCAGAGTGTAGAGTGCCGAATGGCCAATTGATGCTCATGACTGTCCCAATGCTGCTGGCTGAGGGCTGGCCAATAGGACTTTCAGCTCCCTTTGCCCATCATGTCAGGTGTACATGCAAGAATGAGGAGGAGACTGGAAAGGGTACTCACCCTGACAATCCTGGTCAGGTCGTTGTATTTTTTACGACATTGTTTGTGGGTCCTGGGGGCATCGCCGGTGAACGTCACCCTCTGGGCGATCTGCTTCCAGGCTTTGGTGTAGTCGTGGTGGGTTGGATTCCTCCCACTCTCTGGGAACAAGATCTTGCGCCTCACCTCCAGAGCTGTGACCATTATGTCCAGATCACCCTCTGAGAAGCGCAGGGCACGCTGACGGGCCTTCTCTGGCGTTGCCATGACTCCCTGGGGCTGAGCAGCAGTGTTGAGGCCTCTTTGCAAGGCTGCAGTGTGCAGGGCGTGGCAGCAGACCAATTCGTCCCTTCCCCCTTTAAGAGCTGGTCGGCGCCACGGGGTCTGCTGTCAGTCCAAAAATGACCGCACCCGCGCTGCGCCCCGCCTGGGCGCTATCCCTCTGGACCTCCAGCTTAGCACCTAAAGATAGTAGTGGAACGCCTCTTTTAGCGCTCCACCAACCTCTTAGGGCGAAGCCACTGAATTTCCGGCAACGGGGCGCTACTTTGGGGTGGGCGCTAACTTCGGGCGGGCGCTAAGGTTAGCGCCCCAAAACTGCCTATACTGAAAATCTAGCCCTATCAGTGGTAAGGATTACATCTAATGTATATTCCATTCAACCTACATCTATACTCGGATCAATTTTCTGTACACTCAGACCTAGACCTATGACATTCCCTCTATAATCAGACCTAGATCTATGAAATTCCCTCTATAATCAGACCTAGATCTATGACATTCCCTCTATTCTCAGGCCTAGATCTATGACATTCCCTCTATACTCAGGCCTAGATCTATGACATTCCCTCTATACTCAGACTTAGATCTATGACATTCCCTCTATACTCAGACCTACATCTATGACATTCCCTCTATAAGCAGGCCTAGATCTATGACATTCCCTCTATACTCAGACCTAGATCTATGACATTCGCTCTATACTCAGAACTAGATCTATGACATTCCATTATACTCAGGACTAGATCTATGACATTCCTCTCTAATTGGAACTAGATCTATGACATTCCCTCTCTACTCACACCGAGATCTATGACATTCCCTCTATACTCACACCTAAATCTATGACATTCCCTCTATACTCACACCTAGATCTATGACATTCCCTCTATACTCAGGCCTAGATCTATGACATTCCCTCTATATTCAGGCCTAGATCTATGACATTCCCTCTATACTCAGACCTAGATTAATCACATTCCCTCTATACTCAGGCCTAGATCTATGACATTCCCTCTATACTCAGGCCTAGATCTATGACATTCCCTCTATACGCAGCCCTAGATCTATGACATTCCCTCTATACTCAGACCTAGATCTATGACATTCCCTCCATACTCGGAACTAGATCTATGACATTCCCTCTCTACTCGGAACTAGATCTATGACATTCCCTCTGTACTCTGACCTAGATATATGACATTCCCTCTATATTCAGGTGTAGATCTATGACATTCCCTCTATACTCAGAGCTAGATCTATGACATTCCCTCTATAGTCAGACCTAGATCTGTGATATTCCCTCTATACTCAGGCCTAGATCTATGACATTCCCTCTATACTCAGACCTAGATCTATGACATTCCCTCTATACTCAGACCTAGATCTATGACATTCCCTCTATACTCCGACCTAGATCTATAACATTCCCTCTATAATCAGACCTAGATCTTTGACATTCCTCTCTAATTGGAACTAGATCTATGACATTCCCTCTCTACTCACACCTAGATCTATGACATTCCCTCTATAGTCACACCTAGATCTATGACATTCCCTCTATACTCACACCTAGATCTATGACATTCCCTCTATACTCAGGCCTAGATCTATGACATTCCCTCTATACTCAGGCCTAGATGTATGACATTCCCTCTATACTCAGACCTAGATCTATGACATTCCCTCTATACTCAGACCTAGATCTATAACATTCCCTCTATACTCAGGCCTAGATCTATGACATTCCCTCTATACTCAGACCTAGATCTATGACATTCCCTCTATACTCAGACCGAGATCTATAACATTCCCTCTATACTCCGACCTAGATCTATAACATTCCCTCTCTACTCAGGCCTAGACCTATGACATTCCACCTATACTCGGAACTAGATCTATGACATTCCCTCTATACTCAGACCTAGATCAATGACATTCCCTCTCTAATTGGAACTAGATCTATGACATTCCCTCTCTACTCACACCTAGATCTATGACATTCCCTCTATACTCTGACCTAGATCTATGACATTCCCTCTATACTCAGGCCTAGATCTATCACATTCCCTCTATTCTCAGGCCTAGATCTATGACATTCCCTCTATACTCAGGCCTAGATCAATGACATTCCCTCTATACTCAGACTTAGATCTATGACATTTCCTCTATACTCACACCTACATCTATGACATTCCCTCTATACGCAGGCCTAGATCTATGACATTCCCTCTATACTCAGACCTAGATCTATGACATTCCCTCTATACTCAGATCTAGATCTATGACATTCCCTCTATACTCAGGCCTAGATCTATGACATTCCCTCTATATTCGGACCTAGATCTATGACATTCCCTCTACACTCAGACTTAAATCTATGACATTCCCTCTATACTCAGACCTACATCTATGACATTCCCTCTATACGCAGGCCTAGATCAATGACATTCCCTCTCTACTCACACCTAGATCTATGACATTCCCTCTATACTCACACCTAGATCTGTGACATTCCCTCTATACTCACACCTAGATCTATGACATTCCCTCTATACTCAGGCCTAGATGTATGACATTCCCTCTATACTCAGGCCTAGATCTATGACATTCCCTCTATACGCAGGCCTAGATCTATGACATTCCCTCTATACTCACACCTAGATCTATGACATTCCCTCTATACTCACACCTAGATCTATGACATTCTCTCAAAATCAGGCCAAGATCTATGAAATTCCCTCTATACTCAGGCCTAGATCTATGACATTCCCTCTATATGCAGGCCTAGATCTATGACATTCCCTCTATACTCAGACCTAGATCTATGACATTCCCTCTATACTCAGACCTAGATCTATGACATTCCCTCTATACTCGGAACTAGATCTATGACATTCTCTCTATACTCAGACCTAGATCTATGACATTCCATTATACTCAGAACTAGATCTATGACATCACTCTCTAATTGGAACTAGATCTATGACATTCCCTCTCTACTCACACCTAGATCTATGACATTCCCTCTATACTCACACCTAGATCTATGACATTCCCTCTATACTCACACCTAGATCGATGATATTCCCTCTATACGCAGGCCTAGATCTATGACATTCCCTCTATACTCAGACCTAGATTAATGACATTCCCTCTATAAGCAGGCCTAGATCTATGACATTCCCTCTATACTCCGGCCTAGATATATGACATTCCCTCTCTACCTGAAACTAGATCTATGATATTCCCTCTATACGCAGGACTAGATCTATGACATTCCCTCTATACTCAGACCTACATCTATGACATTCCCTCTATAAGCAGGCCTAGATCTATGACATTCCCTCTATACTCCGGCCTAGATATATGACATTCCCTCTCTACCTGGAACTAGAACTATGACATTCGATCTATACTCTGGCCGAGATCTATGACATTCCCTCTATACTCAGGCCTAGATCTATGACATTCCTGCTATACTCGGAACTAGATCTATGACATTCCCTCTATACTCAGGCCTAGATCTATGGGATTCCCTCTATGCTCAGACCTAGATCTATGACATTCCCTCTATACTCAGGCCTAGATCTATGACATTCCCTCTATACTCGGAACTAGATCTATGACATTCCCTCTATACTCAGACCTACATCTATGACATTCCCTCTATAAGCAGGCCTAGATCTATGACATTCCCTCTATACTCAGACCTAGATCTATGACATTCGCTCTATACTCAGAACTAGATCCATGACATTCCATTATACTCAGGACTAGATCTATGACATTCCTCTCTAATTGGAACTAGATCTATGACATTCCCTCTCTACTCACACCGAGATCTATGACATTCCCTCAAGACGCACACCTAAATCTATGACATTCCCTCTATACTCACACCTAGATCTATGACATTCCCTCTATACTCAGGCCTAGATCAATGACATTCCCTCTATACTCAGGCCTAGATCTATGACATTCCCTCTATACTCAGACCTAGATTAATGACATTCCCTCTATACTCAGGCCTAGATCTATGACATTCCCTCTATACTCAGGCCTAGATCTATGACATTCCCTCTATACGCAGGCCTAGATCTATGACATTCCCTCTATACTCAGACCTAGATCTATGACATTCCCTCCATACTCGGAACTAGATCTATGACATTCCCTCTCTACTCGGAACTAGATCTATGACATTCCCTCTGTACTCTGACCTAGATATATGACATTCCCTCTATATTCAGGTGTAGATCTATGACATTCCCTCTATACTCAGAGCTAGATCTATGACATTCCCTCGATAGTCAGACCTAGCTCTGTGATATTCCCTCTATACTCAGGCCTAGATCTATGACATTCCCTCTATACTCAGACCTAGATCTATGACATTCCCTCTATACTCAGACCTAGATCTATGACATTCCCTCTATACTCCGACCTAGATCTATAACATTCCCTCTATAATCAGACCTAGATCTATGACATTCCCTCTATTCTCAGGCCTAGATCTATGACATTCCCTCTATACTCAGGCCTAGATCTATGACATTCCCTCTATACTCAGGCCTAGATCTATGACATTCCCTCTATACTCAGACCTAGATCTATGACATTCCATTATACTCAGAACTAGATCTTTGACATTCCTCTCTAATTGGAACTAGATCTATGACATTCCCTCTCTACTCACACCTAGATCTATGACATTCCCTCTATACTCACACCTAGATCTATGACATTCCCTCTATACTCACACCTAGATCTATGACATTCCCTCTATACTCAGGCCTAGATCTATGACATTCCCTCTATACTCAGGCCTAGATCTATGACATTCCCTCTATACTCAGGCCTAGATGTATGACATTCCCTCTATACGCAGACCTAGATCTATGACATTCCCTCTATACTCAGACCTAGATCTATAACATTCCCTCTATACTCAGGCCTAGATCTATGACATTCCCTCTATACTCAGACCTAGATCTATGACATTCCCTCTATACTCAGACCTAGATCTATAACATTCCCTCTATACTCCGACCTAGATCTATAACATTCCCTCTCTACTCAGGCCTAGATCTATGACATTCCACCTATACTCGGAACTAGATCTATGACATTGCCTCTATACTCAGACCTAGATCAATGACATTCCCTCTCTAATTGGAACTAGATCTATGACATTCCCTCTCTACTCACACCTAGATCTATGACATTCCCTCTATACTCTGACCTAGATCTATGACATTCCCTCTATACTCAGGCCTAGATCTATCACATTCCCTCTATTCTCAGGCCTAGATCTATGACATTCCCTCTATACTCAGGCCTAGATCAATGACATTCCCTCTATACTCAGACTTAGATCTATGACATTTCCTCTATACTCACACCTACATCTATGACATTCCCTCTATACGCAGGCCTAGATCTATGACATTCCCTCTATACTCAGACCTAGATCTATGACATTCCCTCTATACTCAGGCCTAGATCTATGACATTCCCTCTATATTCGGACCTAGATCTATGACATTCCCTCTATACTCAGACTTAAATCTATGACATTCCCTCTATACTCAGACCTACATCTATGACATTCCCTCTATACGCAGGCCTAGATCAATGACATTCCCTCTCTACTCACACCTAGATCTATGACATTCCCTCTATACTCACACCTAGATCTGTGACATTCCCTCTATACTCACACCTAGATCTATGACATTCCCTCTATACTCAGGCCTAGATGTATGACATTCCCTCTATACTCAGGCCTAGATCTATGACATTCCCTCTATATGCAGGCCTAGATCTATGACATTCCCTCTATACTCACACCTAGATCTATGACATTCCCTCTATACTCACACCTAGATCTATGACATTCTCTCAAAATCAGGCCTAGATCTATGAAATTCCCTCTATACTCAGGCCTAGATCTATGACATTCCCTCTATATGCAGGCCTAGATCTATGACATTCCCTCTATACTCAGACCTAGATTAATGACATTCCCTCTATACTTAGACCTAGATCTATGACATTCCCTCTATACTCAGACCTAGATCTATGACATTCCCTCTATACTCGGAACTAGATCTATGACATTCTCTCTATACTCAGACCTAGATCTATGACATTCCATTATACTCAGAACTAGGTCTATGACATCACTCTCTAATTGGAACTAGATCTATGACATTCCCTCTCTACTCACACCTAGATCTATGACATTCCCTCTATACTCACACCTAGATCTATGACATTCCCTCTATACTCACACCTAGATCTATGATATTCCCTCTATACGCAGGCCTAGATCTATGACATTCCCTCTATACTCAGACCTAGATTAATGACATTCCCTCTATACTTAGACCTAGATCTATGACATTCCCTCTATACTCAGACCTAGATCTATGACATTCCCTCTATACTCCGGCCCAGATATATGACATTCCCTCTCTACCTGGAACTAGATCTATGACATTCGATCTATACTCAGGCCGAGATCTATGACATTCCCTCTATACTCAGGCCTAGATCTATGACATTCCTGCTATACTCGGAACTAGATCTATGACATTCCCTCTATACTCAGGCCTAGATCTATGGGATTCCCTCTATACTCAGACCTAGATCTATGACATTCCCTCTATACTCAGGCCTAGATCTATGACATTCCCTCTATACTCGGAACTAGATCTATGACATTCCCTCTATACTCAGACCTACATCTATGACATTCCCTCTATAAGCAGGCCTAGATCTATGACATTCCCTCTATACTCAGACCTAGATCTATGACATTCGCTCTATACTCAGAACTAGATCTATGACATTCCATTATACTCAGGACTAGATCTATGACATTCCTCTCTAATTGGAACTAGATCTATGACATTCCCTCTCTACTCACACCGAGATCTATGACATTCCCTCTATACTCACACCTAAATCTATGACATTCCCTCTGTACTCACACCTAGATCTATGACATTCCCTCTATACTCAGGCCTAGATCTATGACATTCCCTCTATACTCAGACCTAGATTAATGACATTCCCTCTATACTCAGGCCTAGATCTATGACATTCCCTCTATACTCAGGCCTAGATCTATGACATTCCCTCTATACGCAGGCCTAGATCTATGACATTCCCTCTATACTCAGACCTAGATCTATGACATTCCCTCCATACTCGGAACTAGATCTATGACATTCCCTCTCTACTCGGAACTAGATCTATGACATTCCCTCTGTACTCTGACCTAGATATATGACATTCCCTCTATATTCAGGTGTAGATCTATGACATTCCCTCTATACTCAGAGCTAGATCTATGACATTCCCTCTATAGTCAGACCTAGCTCTGTGATATTCCCTCTATACTCAGGCCTAGATCTATGACATTCCCTCTATACTCAGACCTAGATCTATGACATTCCCTCTATTCTCAGGCCTAGATCTATGACATTCCCTCTATACTCAGGCCTAGATCTATGACATTCCCTCTATACTCAGGCCTAGATGTATGACATTCCCTCTATACTCAGACCTAGATCTATGACATTCCCTCTATACTCAGGCCTAGATGTATGACATTCCCTCTATACTCTGACCTAGATTAATGACATTCCCTCTATACTTAGACCTAGATCTATGACATTCCCTCTATACTCAGACCTAGATCTATGACATTCCCTCTATACTCGGAACTAGATCTATGACATTCTCTCTATACTCAGACCTAGATCTATGACATTCCATTATACTCAGAACTAGATCTATGACATCCCTCTCTACTCACACCTAGATCTATGACATTCCCTCTATACTCACACCTAGATCTATGACATTCCCTCTATACTCACACCTAGATCTATGATATTCCCTCTATACTCAGACCTAGATTAATGACATTCCCTCTATACTTAGACCTAGATATATGACATTCTCTCTATACTCAGACCTAGATCTATGACATTCCCTCTATACTCCGGCCTAGATATATGACATTCCCTCTCTACCTGGAACTAGATCTATGACATTCGATCTATACTCAGGCCGAGATCTATGACATTCCCTCTATACTCAGGCCTAGATCTATGACATTCCTGCTATACTCGGAACTAGATCTATGACATTCCCTCTATACTCAGGCCTAGATCTATGGGATTCCCTCTATACTCAGACCTAGATCTATGACATTCCCTCTATACTCAGGCCTAGATCTATGACATTCCCTCTATACTCGGAACTAGATCTATGACATTCCCTCTATACTCAGGCCTAGATCTATGGGATTCCCTCTATACTCAGACCTAGATCTATGACATTCCCTCTCTACTCAGGCCTAGATCTATGATATTCCCTCTCTACTTGGAAGTAGATCTATGACATTCCCTCTATACTCAGGCCTAGATCTATGACATTCCCTTTATACTCAGCCTAGATCTATGACATTCTCTCTATACTCAGACCTAGATCTGTGACGTAGAAACATAGAAGATAGGAGCAGGAGTAGGCCATTCAGCCCCTCGAGCCTACTCCGCCATTCAATGAGATCATGGCTGATCATGCAAACTCAATATCCTGTCCCTGCCTTCTCCTCATATCCCTTGATCCCTTTAGCCTTAAGAAATATATCTAACTCCTTCTTGAATATATTTAATGAATTTGCCTCAACTGCCTTCTGTGGTAAAGAATTCCACAGGTTCACCACTCTCTAGGTGAAGAAATTCCTCCTCATCTCTGTCCTAAATGGCTTACCCCTTATCCCCCACCATCGGGAACATCCTTCCTGCATCTAGTCTGTCTAGTCCTGTTAGAATTTTATAAGTTTCAATGAGATCCCCTCTCATTCTTCTAAACTCCAGCGAGTATAAGCCCAATCGACACAATCTCTCCTCATACGTCATTCCTGCCATCCCAGGTATTAGTCTGGTGAGTCTTCACTGCACTCCCTCCATGGCAAGAACATCCTTCCTCAGATAAAGCAACCAAAACTGCACACAATACTCAAGGTGTGGTCTCATCAAGACCCTGTACAACTGCAGCAAGATATCCTTGCTCTGGTACTTGAACCCTCTCGCTACGAAGGCCAACATACCATTTGCCTTCTGCTGCACCTGCATGCCTACCTTCAGCGACTGGTGCACAAGGACACCCAGGTCTTGTTGCACTGCCCCTTCTCCCAATCTATTGTCATTCAGATAATAATCTGCCTTCCTGTTTTTGCCACCAAAGTGGATAACCTCGCATTTATCCACATTATACTGCATCTGCCATGCTTCTGCCCAATCACCCAACCTGTCCAAATCATACTGGAGTTTCTCAGCATCCTCCTCACAGCACACACGCCCACCCAGCTTTGTGTCATCTGCAAACTTGGAGATATTACATCTAGTTCCCTTGGCTAGATCATTTATATATTGTGAATAGCTGGGGTTCTAGGACCGATCCCTGCAGTACCCCACTAGTCACTGCCTGCCACTCGGAAAAAGAGCCATTTATTCCAACTCTTTGCTTCCTGTCTGCCAACTAGTTCTCTATCCAAGTCAGTACCTTGCCCCCAATCCCATGTGCCTTAACTTTACATGCTAATCTCTTATGCGGGACCTTATCAAAAGCCTTATTAAAGTCCAAATACATCACATCCACTGGGTCTCCCTTATCTATTCTACCAGTTACATCCTCAAAAAATTCCAGTAGATTAGTCAAGCATGATTTACCTTTTGTAAATCCATGTTGACTTTGTCCGATCCTGTCACTGTTTCCAAGTGCTCTGCTATTACATCTTTTATAATGGACTCTAGCATTTTCCCACTACCGATGTCAGGCTTACCGGTCTATAATTCGCCGTTTTCTCCCTACCACCTTTTTTGAATAGTGGGGTAACATTAGCTACCCTCCAATCCATGGGAACTTTTCCAGAGTCTATAGAATTATGATAGATGACCAGCAATGCATCTATTATTTCTAGGGCCACTTCCTTAAGTACCCTAGGATGTAGATTATCAGGCCCTGGGGATTTATTGGCCTTCAATCCCGTCAATTTCCCTAACACCATTTCCCTAAAAATAATGATTTCATTCAGTTCCTCCCTCTCATTAGCCCCTATGTTCCCTGACATCTCTGGGAGGTTATTTGTGTCCTCCTTTGTGAAGACAGAACCAAAGTATGTATTTAATTGGTCTGCCATTTCTTTGTTCCCCATTATAAATTCCCCTGGTTCTGACTGCAAGGGATCTATGCTTGACTTCACCAATCTTTTTCTCTTCACATATCTATAGAAGCTTTTACAGTCAGTTTTTATGTTCCCTGCAAGCTTACTCTCATACTCTATTTTCCCCCTCTTAATTAATCCCTTTGTCCTCCTTTGCTGAATCCTAAACTGCTCCCAATCCTCAGGTTTACTGCTTTTTCTGGCCAATGTATCTGTCCTCTCCTTGGATATTATGCTATCCCTAATTTCCCTTGTTAGCCACGGTTGAATCACCTTTTTTGTTTTATTTTTATGCCAAACAGGGATGAACAAATTCCGTTGTTCATCCATGCGATCTTTAAATGTTTGCCATTGCCTATCCACTGTCAACCCTTTGAGTAACATTCCCCAATCAATCCTACCCAACTCGCGCCTCATACCATCATGACATTCCCTCTATACTCGGACCTAGATCTATGACTTTCCCTCTATACTCAGACCTAGGTCTATGACATTCCCTCTATACTGAGACCTAGGTCTATGACATTACCTCTATACTCAGACCTAGATCTATGACATTCCCTCTATACTCAGACCTAGATCTATGACATTCCCTCTATGCTCAGGCTTAGATCTATGACAATCACTCTATACTCAGAACTAGATCTATGACATTCCCTCTATACTCAGACCTAGAACTATGACATTCCCTCTATACTCTGACCTAGATCTATGACATTCCATCTATACTCAGACCTAGATCTATGACATTCCATCTATACTCAAACCTAGATCTATGACATGGCCTCTATATTCAGGCCTAGATCTATGACATTCCCTCTATACTCAGAACTAGATCTATGACATTCCCTCTATACTCAGGCCTAGATCTATGAAATTCCCTCTCTACTCGGAACTAGATCTATGACATTCCCTCTATACTCGGAACTAGATCTATGACATTCCCTCTATACTCGGAACTAGACCTATGATATTCCTTCCTCAGCAGATAAAGAACTAGATACTAAACTGCGCTTTTTAATAAACTGGATTTGTTTTCATTTGAGCAAAGGTGGTTGCGGGGTGATTTGATAGAGGTGTACAAGTTTATGATGGGTTTGGATAGGCTAGACGGGGATAGGCTGTTCCCACTAGTTGATGGTACAAGGAGTAAGGACTAGGGGACACAGATTTAAGGTTTTGGGCAAGAGTTACACGTGGTATGTGAGCAAAAACTTTTTTACGCAGCGAGTGGTGAGGACCTGGAACTCGCTGCTGACGGAAGTGGTGGAAGCGGAGACACTCTATGTTTTCAAGGGGAGACTGGATAGGCATTTGAAGGAAATAAACTTGCAGGGCTACGGGGATAGAGCGGGGGAATGGGACTGACTGGATTGCTCTGCAGAGAGCCGGCACGGACGCAATGGGCCGAATGGCCTCCTTCTGTGCCGTTATGATTCAATGACTCTATGGCCCATAATTTCCGATAGGAGGCTTCCTGCGTGCGGATGCCTCCTATCGGGAAAAAATCTACACCCTTACCTGAGGGCTCCCGAGGTGCGGCCATTTCCGACCCTGGGCCTGTCCACAATCGAAATGCCCAAGGGCGCATGTGGTTCGCAAGCATCCCTGAGATCACGTGGGCCAGGCGATCCAATAGGAGAAGGGAATCCCCGTTCATTCTTTTGACAGATAGATCCCAAAAACACATCAAAACATGAAATAAATTTTTAAAAAACCATCACATTTTTAAAATGAGTTAAAATTACAATTAAATTAAATATTTTAAACAAAAATTTAGTTTTTTGAAAAAAATAATTAAAGTTTTTTACACGGCTAAAAATAAACTTACCTTTATTAAAAGTATTTCAAAATTGTAAATGAGTGAAAAAAAATGATTTTTTAAACTTTTTTAAACTCTTAGGGGGTGAAATTCGGTATCGCCCCGTTTGGAGCGCAATTATCGGCTGGGCGCAAAGTTTTGCTCCTGGCGCTAATTATCGCCTCCGACAGCACAATCGGAGGTGATTGGAGCGCCAAATCAGGCGCTACACACCGCTCTTAAGGCGCAAAGGCCGAGACGCTAACTCAGAGCGTGGGCGAAACGCAGGTGATGTCAGTCAGCAATGGAACACAGACACACTGGTGCCGGCCAGTTCTTAAAGGGGAGGGTCGATCTTGCTCTCCAGCCACACCCTGCTCATTGCAGCCTTGAATCTCAGCCTGGACAGACCTGTGCCTAAATTTTCCAGCCAAGGACTATGGAGAGGGTGAAAGAACAAGCTCAGCACTTCAGCGACCGGGCCTTGGAGGCTCTGGTTGGCGCGGTGGAGCGCAGAAGAGCTATACTATACCCTGAGAGTGGCAGGAGGCCATTGCCGTGCGACTACAGAAGAGTGTGGAGGGAGGTGGCTCAGCACGTCTCCTCCAGGAGCATGGTGCCCAGAACCCATACACAATGTCGCAAAAAGTTCAATGACCTCACTCGGGTCATCAGGGTGAGTGGCTGTTTTTCAATACCTCTCCATCCCTCCATCTCAACTTCACTCTATGACCAGAGGGTGTAAAAACACCAATACCCAACACTCATCCAAGACCTATGGCCATCTCATAAAACACACACACACATTCCACACCTTGCATAGAGTAAGGGCGATTCAACCATGGGAGGTGTTGTGTCTGTACCTTTCTACCTAGACACAATTAGGACTCAATACCCAGAGATTCAAACATGAGGTTACTTTATTCAAAAAAAAGGTTCTGGAGAGTACAGAACAAAGAGAACAAAAACCCAACCAAGAGAACAAACCCAACCATTTATCTGCTGTGACAGCGCCACCGCAGGTGGGAGGAGAACACATAATACATAACATATTCCTCCCCTCTTATATGAAATGTCCACATTATTCCTCAACAGCTAAGTTACTAAGCCTACAGATCCAAGCGTCTTGGAGGCCGCCGCTCTCTGACAGAATACCGGCGGTCATCGCTGGCTTCCACAGCAGTAGGCATTGACACAGGCCTAGATAGAGAAGGTGCCTGTGTCAGTCGAAAGTCAGGAGTTTGCACAGGTGGAACAGTCTCTTTGACTTCCTGTGTTGGAGAAGAGCACTGTGGCAAAGGATGCTGGTTTGCGGTATCATCTGGAAACAGTTCAGGCCAACCAGCCGTTGGAGCCTCTGTGGCTCTCTCTGCTCCTAGCAACAGTTGATCAGTGTTTCTTCTCCAGACGACGTCCTCAGCAGTCTCAACCATGTAAGACACAGGGCCCATCTGCGTGATCACCGTAGCAGGAACCCATTTCGGTCCAGTGTTGTAGTTTCGAGCTAGGACGTGCTCTCCAGGATGAAACCGTCTCTCCTTGGCTCTTTTCTCTCTCCTTTCAACTTGAGCTTGTTGTTGACGTTGGACAACCTGCTCTGCCCTTGGAGGTTTGAGTAAGTCAAAACTTGTCCGCAACTGCCTCTTCATCATGAGCAAAGCGGGGGAAGTTTTGGTTGTGGCATGCGGCTCGTTCCTGTAGGACAACAGGAAGCTGTTCAGACGTTGGTGGATTGAGCCCTGACCTTGCGATGCCTCCAAGGCGTGCTTCAAAGTTTGCATGAACCTTTCTGCCAGGCCATTAGTAGAGGGATGATAGGGCACAGACCTGATGTGTTGGACATCATTCACTTGCAGGAAGGTTGCAAACTCCTGTGATACAAATTGTGGACCGTTGTCACTTACGAGTTGTTCCGGTGAGCCATAACGGCTGAACATCTCACCAAGTTTCTCAATTGTTTTCTCTGCCATGGTAGACCTCATCACAGTGACCTCCGGCCACTTGCTACGCACATCCACAACCACCATAAACATCTTCACTTCGAAAGGACCGGCGAAGTCCACATGTACTCGCTGCCACACTTCTTCAGGCCAATCCCAGGGGTGTAGGGTTGCCAGCGGTGGAACATTTGACATGGGGAACATGTTTTGGCTTTCTCCTCAATATTTCCATCGAGACCTGGCCACCAGAAGTAGCTTCTTGCCATTTCCTTCATCCGAACCATCCCGCTGTGGCCTGTATGAAGTTGTTGCAGTACAGGTTCCCTCAGAGGTGGCGGAATGATGACACGGCGTCCCCAGAGAAGACAACCTGCCTGGACGGAGAGATAATTTCTTTTTGAAACGTAAGATTTCAAACTAGGAGAATCTCCTTTAGCTCTCCCTCGAATGACATGAATGACATCATTCCACCACCTCTGAGGGAACCTATACTGCAACAACTTCATACAGGCCACAGTGGGATGGTTTGGATGAAGGAAATGGCAAGAAGCTACTTCTGGTGGCCAGGTCTCGATGGAAATATTGAGGAGAAAGCCAAAACATGTTCCCCATGTCAAAGGGTCCGGAATGTTCCACAGCTGGCAACCCTACACCCCTGGGATTGGCCTGAAGAAGTGTGGCAGCGAGTACATGTGGACTTCGCCGGTCCTTTCGAAGAGAAGATGTTTATGGTGGTTGTGGACGCTCGTAGCAAGTGGCCAGAGGTCACTGTGATGAGGTCTACCAAGGCAGAGAAAACAATTGAGAAACTTGGTGAGATGTTCAGCCGTTATGGCTCACCGGAACAACTCGTAAGTTACAACGGTCCACAATTTGTATCACAGGAGTTTGCAACCTTCCTGCAAGTGAATGGTGTCCAACACATCAGGTCTGCACCCTATCATCCCTCTACTAACGGCCTGGCAGAAAGGTTTGTGCAAACTTTGAAGCACGCCTTGAAGGTATCGCAAGGTCAGGGCTCAATCCACCAACGTCTGAACAGCTTCCTGTTGTCCTACAGGAACGAGCCGCATGCCACAACCAAAACTTCCCCCGCTTCGCTCATGATGAAGAGGCAGTTGCGGACAAGTTTTGACTTACTCAAACCTCCAAGGGCAGAGCAGGTTGTCCAACGTCAATAACAAGCTCAAGTTGAAAGGAGAGAGAAAAGAGTCAAGGAGAGACGGTTTCATCCTGGAGAGGCACGTCGCAGTAGAGATGGGTAATTTCCCTTTACCACATATAGTGGCAATTTCGCAGTCTGTCCGTTCAATTTAACTGTCACCTCAATGGCGCCTCTCATGGCCACAGGTTCGCCGGTATACGTCTTTAGCACAATGTTTGTTGGCTGAAGGGTCAGATGCTTTAGCATTTTGTTGTAGACAGTGTCTGAAACAGGGGACACAGCCGCGCCTGTGTCCACCTCCATCCGCACTGATTGTCCCTCCACCAGTGGTGACACCCAGTAGCCATTTGGACCACCTGCAACCATCAGTATGTGCACCTCTTCCTCCTCAGAGATGTCGCTCCCCTCTGTTTTGCTTGTTCCATCATACCGCACTGAATGAACACTCTTTTTCTTCTCTTGTCCAAATACAGACATTTTGCTTTCATGCTTCCCAGCTCTGTCTGTTCTTTTTTTACGTCTACAGGCACGTTCAATGTGACCCTTTTTGCCACAATTTCGGCATTCCAGCTCCGTACACCAGCAGTCATTAGCGTGATGGCCCGTTTTCCCACAACGGTAACATGCACCTTTAGGCTCAGACGACACCTTGTGAACTCTCCCTGTTGAACTAAACTGGTGAGCCTCCTTTTCCACCATCTCCATGGAGACACTAACTTCAATGGCCTTTTCAAGAGTAAGGTTGTCCTCAGTAAGAAGGCGCTTCTGTGTGGCTGCACTTTGCAGACCACACACAAGTCTGTCTCTAATGGTGTCATTCAGCACCTCCTTGAACTCGCAGTGTTCTGACAACCTTTATAAAGCAGCAACAAACATAGTCACTGTTTCCCCCCTCCTCTTGATTCCGTTTGTGAAATCTAAATCTCTCAGCAATAACTAGAGGTTTCGGTGAAAAATGTGCTCCAAGAATTTTCACTAGTTGTTTATATGTTTTAGTTCCTGGCTTAACTGGCTGTACAAGGCTTCGCATTAAATTGAATGTCTTTGCTCCCAGTATACTCAAAAAGGTAGGCACGACCTTATTGTTTGCCACCACATTCGCCAAAACAAAATAGTCAAAACGTTCCATATAAGCGCTCCATTGCTCCACATTTTCATCAAAATCACCGATGTTTCCGAATATAGTAGCCATCTCACGTTTCAAATTTTAATTTCTGTTTACTCACTGCACCCGTCTCTGTTCCAAGTGTTTTGTAGTCGAAAACAAGAAAGTTCCCACAACGCAGATTCATCCGATCCTCGTCGCCACTTTGTTGCGTCTGTACCTTTCTACCTAGACACAATTAGGACTCAATACCCAGAGATTCAAACATGAGGTTACTTTATTCAAAAAGAAGGTTCTGGAGAGTACAGAACAAAGAGAAAAACCCAACCAAGAGAACCAACCCAACCATTTATCTGCTGTGACAGCGCCACCGCAAGTGGGAGGAGAACACATAATACATAACAGGAGGCACATCAGGCAAGACCATGGCTGCATACATTGAGGGCTATTCAACTATGGGAGGCACATCAGGCAAGACCATGGCTGCATACAGTAAGGGCTATTCAACTATGGGAGGCACATCAGGCAAGACCATGGCTGTATATTTACTCAGACGCCATTCTTTTTCTTGCAGGCCAAGCTATCTCATAACAGGAGACAGCAGCAATGGACGGGTGGAGGGCCGCCTCAGCTGCAACCCCTCAGCGATCTTGAGGCGCGCGTCCACAGGATTCTGGCAAGCCAGGTGATCGGTCCCATCGCCCCTGGATAGGTCGACCCCATTCGGGACAGCAATGGTAAGGTCATCAGCTTTCTCTCTTCTCTCATTCCACTTGTCCCTCACAACAACAGCCTTTTACACTTTCAATCCAACTTACTAAATCGCTCCACTCCTTCCTCCCTTACTGCCCTCCTGTCCTGACGCTAAAGCCACTCTTGTACCTCCCTGCTTTCAGATGGTGATTCACCAGCTGAGGAGACGGGCCCTCAAGCTGCCAGTGGGAGCGAAGCCTCAGGCGAGGAGGAAGAGGAAGCTGGATCCTCAGCACCAGCGTCTCCCAAGGGAGCCCATGCACACACTGGGACCACATCTTCCCTGAGGGGAGCAGGGGGGAAGGGTCTGATGAGGGTGAAGCTCTGGGACCCAGCATGCTGCAGCAATGCCATGGGGGTAGGGAAGCTCGGGGGCCTTCTCCCCGGAGGGAGATTAGGCCAGCGAGTCCTGCTGCACTGGATGCAGAGGAGGAGCGGATCATTGCTGAAATGAACACCCAGGAGGTGGACATGCACACTCAGCTCATGGGTGCAGTGGGAAGGGTGCCTGAATGCACTGATGCACTGGCAAGGAGTGTGGAGCACTCCGCTGCAGTACAGGCGGACGCCACGCAAATGCTTAGTGCTGCATTTCAGTCACTGGCTGCCGTGATCCAATCTCAGACTGCTCTCATGCAGTCTCAGATTGAGGCAACGCAAGCACTGACTGCTGCCATCATCGCTGGTTCGGATACATTTCCCCGGGGCTCTCACCGTGCCACAGCAGGCCAGCAACCTGTGCTCCAGCAGATTGCTCCGGATGCTGATGTGCTGCCCCATGGGAGTGCCAGTGTGTCAGTCGAGCAGGGAGGTGCTGTCCTCTCTCAGGATGACAGCATTCCTGCTGCCACCACTGTCACTTCCCCATTGCACTTGCCACCGCCTGTAGCTCAGACTGCTGCCGCCCATGCAGAGTTGGTGCAGTCTGCAGCCAGGGCCTTCAGGCCCAGAGCTGGTCAAGGGCATCCTTCAAGGACATCTGTAGTCTCAGGATCTGATATTCAGCAGCCTCCCAGCAGCCTTGCTGCGGCCACTGGGGCCCCATTACGGAGGAGCAGTAGGGTGGGAAGGGGGGAAGTGGGCAAGCGAAGGGGATCACCCTCGAAGGGCAAAAAGTAGGAGGTCTGACAAAATGTTGGGAATGTTTTTATTAAAGGCCGAGGTTCATCTGATAACTTTTGTTTAGTGTTTTGGCCATTATCTCCAGTTATGTTAATTCATGATTTTTTGTGTTTGTTTCTATTAATTTGTCATGAATAAATGACACACACAGAGTTTATAAAATAAAAAAGTTGTTGTATTCAAAATGTACATGTTTGGCCTTTGGAATCATTGCTGCCTTGGCCGGCTGAAGGGGTTGTGGGTTGCTTGCCATCATGTTGTTCTCCATGCCCGAAGCCATTTCCTGAGTAGAGGCCTAGAAGCAGCTTGTTATCAGTCTTTGATGGACAGCCCTTGCAGTTTCAACATTGTGGGCCTCCCTCCCGCCTTGGTGTTGCTGCTGATCATACTCCTCCTCTTCCTCCTCCTCTTCCTCCGGTGCACCAAGGCCTGGTGGCATTGGCTGGGTCCTGAGGATTGCAAGGTTATGAAGAATGCAGCAAACAACTATGAAGAGGGAGACTCGCTCAGCCGAGTACTGCAGGGCTCCTCCTGAGTGGTCCAGACAGCAGAACCATTGCTTGAGCATGCCGATCGTCTGCTCAATGATGTTCCTGGTGGCGCGATCGCAGCTCAGCAGGGGTGTTGGGGTTACGGAGCGCTGTCATCAGCCAGGTGCAGAGTGGACAACCCTTGACCCCGAGGAGCCAACCACTTGGCTGATGCACTGCCTGGAAAAGCTCTGGCACACCTGTCTGGCGCAGGATGAAAGCATCGTGGTGCTGCCAGGATAGCGGGCATTGACAGCGAGTATCAGCTGTCTGTGGTCACAGACCAACTGGACATTTAAGGAGTGGAACCCCTTGCGGTTTCGGAAAACCTCTGCATTCTCCTGCAGTGCCCGCAATGCCACATGCGTGCAGTCAATGGCGCCCTGCACCATGGGGAAGCCTGCTATCCTCGCAAAGCCCAATGTGCATTCATACTGTTTGGCCCGGGTCATCGGGAAAGAGATGTACTGGTGTCTCCTTTTATAGAGGGCATTTGTGACCTCCCAGATACAGCAATGGACTGCGAACTATGAGATATTGGCGATGTCCCTAGTAGCTGCTTGAAACAAGCCGGTGGCAGAAAAATTCAGAGCCACTGTGACCTTCACTGCCACCGACAGAGACGTCCTGATCCTCAGTTGACCACCTCCTTGCTGAAGGGCAGCCTGCGCAAACACTGCTCCTCAGACAAATGAATGTAGGAGAATTGTTCCCGGAATACCCTGGGAGGGTAAGGTCTCCTGTACAGAGGCCTGTTGGCCCTCCTCCATCTGGCCATGATTGCCACTCTCTCTCTGCGTCTCTGATGCCTCCAATTCTGCAGGCGCAGGACGACACCCCCAATCAGTGCAGCCCCCAGAGTCTCTTGACAATCGAAGGTCAAATCCAAAAGAACCTGCAAAGTGATGCTCAGTAGCCAAAGCTACTTCACACAGCGTTGACCCTCTGCAGAAGTCTCTCTCTCTCTCTCTCAGAATCTCTCTCTCTGTCAGAATGAGTGGTGCAAAAATGTCTCCCACAAAAAAGGCAGGAAGAGGGCACCCTTTCAATAGCGCCCCCCCCAGCCCCTCACCGACTGGAAAATATTCCAGTCTCCCTGTCGTTGCTTACGGCAGGCGGAAAGGAAAGGGGCGCCACTCAATATCCGGTCCAGGGCGCCACCGGGGCGTTGCACGCTCGACTGACTTCACGATCTGCGGGTGCAGGAGATCATGGCGGTAGAGTTTAACACCACCACAAAAAACTGGTCAATTTCACGAGTGGCGCAAACATCGTCACTCCCGGGCGCTAGTTGTGTTGCGCCCCATTAGCGGCCTCTTAGGGCGCTAACAGGAGGCGCTAAGCAACCAAATTCTCCCCCCTTATGCTGGTAAAAGCGGGTCTTACATCTGCTTTTACCAGGCCTAAGATTTCTAAGTGATTTCAGAGGGCGGAGGTTCTGCAGAAAGGCATCCGATCTGTCCAGGATTCTTGACAGATTGGAAATACCGGTTTTTCTCTGTTTCTCTCTCCACGGATGCTGCCTGGCCTGCTGAATGCTTCCGGCATTTTCTGTTGTTATTTCCGATGTCCCTAGGTATTCATATTTATTTTCAATCGAGATTCGCTCCCATCCGGGAATTTCCCAACATCTCTATTATAATCCGACTCCTTCTACCTGTTGAGCCATTTAGACGGCAGCACTGACCCGGGGAGCACTGAGCTCTGGGGGTAAGTACAGCACTGTAACAGTTATAGAACCCAATCGTTCCACTGATGTTGTGTTGCTGGATCCCGAGGAAGCACTTTGATTTTATGCTTTAAGAATTTTCATACCGGAACGCTTGAAAAAAGTGAAATTGTTGCTCAGAAATCTGCAACGTGAGTTGCAGCCTTATTTTCGTTATTACCTTCAAAGGCGGCTTTTAACCTTAGATGATTCACCCTACTCTAGCTTGATTTATTGGAATCGCTTCTAGATTTTGAGAGCAATCTCAAAACATAGGGGCAAAGTTATTTTTTAAAGACGTAATCTATCGTTTTTAATAAGCAGGAAAGATAACTGTAGGGGTAAATTTTGGAGCTCTGTCTCTTTGGTTGTGCTGTATTTCTGGTGCCTTGTTTGGTTAACTGGCGGACTTTAGTCGTTTTATTTGTAGTTCCTGATGTGCCTCAATTATTCCGAGACTCAAAGTTAGCAGAACAAAAGTAAGGCTTTTATTAACTTAGAACATAACACGTAAACTAGAGAGATGTCTTCCTTCAGGAGGTTGATGCCCGACTGACTTAGATTACAAAGGAGCCAGGTATGGGCGGAGCCCTGCACACAACCAATTCCAGCACATTCCAATACATAATACATGAGGACTGGGGGAAGGGAAAAGACACAGAAAGCAGGCAGTTACAAGACACAGAAAACAGGCAGTGATGAATGGAATATATTTCATCACATTCACCCCTTCTATAGATTTAGTCTGTTCGGGGGTTTGATAGTCCTCTGCGACCGACGTGGCTGTTGTGGTGCCGCGGGTGTCGGCTGGGTGTCCCCGGTAGCCTCCTGGGTCTCTGCCGGGGGTGCCGCCGGGGTTGTTGAAGGGGTAGTTGGTGGGGGTGCCATTGGTCGATGTTCTGCCGGGGGTGATGAAAGAGTAGTGGGTGGGTAAGGGTTGCTGTGATCGTCGTCGCTGCTATTGCCGTAGTTGTTGTCGATGCCGGCTGGGGCGACGTCTTTTATGGACACGGTGTCCTCCCTTCCGTCGGCGTGCCGGACATATGCGTATTGGGGGTTGGCGTGGAGTAGGTGTACTGGCTCCACGAGAGGGTCCGTCTTGTGGCCCCTCACATGCCTTCGCACGAGTACCGGACCTGGGGTGGAGAGCCATGACGGCATGGATACGCCTGAGGTGGATTTCCGAGGAAAGACAAACATTCGTTCATGAGGCGTGGCATTAGTGGCCGTACACAATAGCGACCGTATCGAATGGAGCACATCCGAGAGGACTTCCTGCCAGCGGGAGATAGGGAGGCCCTTGGTCCTTAGAGCTAGAGTGACTGCTTTCCACACTGTCCCGTTCTCTCGCTCCACCTGGCCGTTACCCCGGGGGTTGTAGCTGGTGGTACGGCTCGTGGCGATCCCCTTGGACAGCATGTACTGGCGTAGCTCTTCGCTCATGAAGGACGCCCCCCTATCCGTGTGGATATAGCTCGGCATACCGAACAGGCAGAACAGGCTGTTGAGGCATTTAATGACCGTGGCGCTGGTCATGTCTGGGCAGGGGAAGGCGAATGGGAAACGGGAGTATTCGTCCACAATGTTCAGGAAGTAAACATTGCGGTCGACGGACGGGAGGGGGCCCTTGAAATCTAAGCTGAGCCGCTCGAAGGGCCGTGTAGCTTTGATTAAGTGGGCTCTATCTGGGCGGTAGAACCGAGGCTTGCACTCAGCGCAAGTGCGGCAGTTCCTGGTCAGAGACCGAACTTCCTCAATCGAGTAGGGTAAGTTACGGGACTTTATGAAGTGGAACAGCCGCGTAACCCCTGGGTGGCAGAGGTCGTTGTGGAGGGTCTGTAGCCGATCCTCGGTGGTGCTGGCACACATCCCTCGTGAGAGGGCGTCAGGGGATTCGTTAAGGGCCCCTGGCCGGTAAATGATGTCGTACTCGAAAGTGGAGAGCTCGATCCGCCACCTAAGAATCTTATCATTTTTAATCTTCCCCCTCTGTTTATTGTTGAACATAAACGCTACCGATCGCTGGTCGGTAAGTAGGGTGAAGCGTTTGCCGGCTAGGTAGTGGCGCCAGTGGCGCACTGCCTCCACGATGGCTTGGGCCTCCTTTTCCACGGAGGAGTGTCTGATCTCGGGGCCTTGGAGGGTCCTCGAGAAGAAAGCTACGGGCCGCCCCGCCTGGTTGAGGGTGGCCGCCAAGGCGAAGTCGGACGCATCACTTTCCACTTGAAATGGAGTGTTCTCGTCCACTGCCTGTAGCGTGGCCCGCTCAATATCCTGCTTAATGCTTTTGAAGGCGGCGTGGGCCTCAGCAGAGAGCGGAAAAGAGGATGCTTTCAAGAGGGGGCGGGCTTTGTCGGAGTAGTTGGGGACCCATTGGGAATAGTAAGAAAATAACCCCAGGCACCTTTTCAGGGCTTTGGGAGTGTTGGGCAGGGGCAGCTCCCGTAGGGGGCGCAATCGGTCGGGGTCTGGTCCGATTTCCCCATTCTCCACCACGCTGCCCAGTATGCAGAGGCGCGTGGTGTTGAAAACGCACTTGTCCTCGTTATAGGTGAGGTTGAGTTTTTGTGCGGTTTTCAGGAACCTCTCGAGGTTCGAGTCGTGATCCTGCTGGTTGTGACCGCAGATGGTGACGTTGTCGAGGTAGGGGAAGGTTGCCTGCAAGTGGTGGTCATCGACCATGCGATCCATCTCCCTCTGAAAGACCGAGACCCCGTTCGTCACCCCAAAGGGGACTCTGAGGAATTGGTAGAGGCGTCCGTTCGCCTCGAAGGCGGTGTACAGGCGGTCCTCTGGTCTGATAGGGAGCTGGTGGTACGCTGACTTGAGGTCGATGGTGGAGAACACCCGGTATTGGGCGATTTGGTTCACCATTTCTGATATGCGGGGTAGCGGGTAGGCGTCTAGTAGGGTGTACCTGTTGATCATTTGACTATAGTCGATCACCATCCGTTTCTTCTCGCTACCCCTTACCACTACCACTTGGGCGCGCCACGGGCTGTTGCTGTGTTCAATAATGCGCTCTTTCAGGAGCCTGTCTACCTCGGTCGCGATAAACCGCCTGTCCTCCCAGCTGTACCTCCTGCTTTTGGTCGCTATTGGCCGGCAGTTAGGGGTAAGGTTCGCGAATAGCGAAGGCGGCTTTACCTTCAGGGTAGCCAGACCGCACACTGTGAGGGGCGGCTGGGACCCACCGTACTTGAGCGTGATGCTTTGGTGGTTGTACTGGAAATCCAAACCCAAGATCACGCTCGCACATAGATTCTTCATGATTAATACTTTAAAATTATCATACACAGTTCCGTTAACGCACAATTGTACCGTGCAGTAACCCAGAATGGTTGATGTCTGGGTTTTATCGGCCATAGAGATGGTACCCTGAGCAGGGACCACCTTTAGGGAGAGTTGTTGTGCCAGTTCAGGGTGGATAAAACTCTCCGTGCTTCCACTGTCAATTAAGCATTTAACCCGGCACCCGTTTACCTCGATGTCCACCATTGATTTGGATAGCGGATGCGGCCTGGTCTGGTCCACTGTGACCGATGCCACTGTAGGGCCCTGATCGAGACAAGATGGCGTCCACGCTGTCTGCTCATAAGATGGCGGACCCCACGAGGTCGGGCAAGATGGCGTCCAAGATGGCCGCTCCCACGGCGCACACGCGGCGGTGGCGGGTTTTCCGGTGGTTGGTTTTCCGGCGGGGTTCCCTCTGCACACCTTCCCGAAGTGCCCCTTCTTACCGCACTTAAAGCAGGTGGTGCCTTTCGCCGGGCACAGGTTTCTGGTGTGCTTTGGCTGCCCGCAGAAGTAGCAGTTGGGTCCTTGACGCGTCGCGGCTGTCGTAGGGCTTCTGGGGGGAGAGCTGGGCCCCGCCGGTGTCGGGCTGCCGGGCGGGGAAGATGCCTTCCAAGATGGCGGCGCCCTCGGCACACACGTGGCGGCGTGGGCGGCGCGGGCTGAAGAGTAGGCGTCCGAGTTTCTCTGGGCCATCTCCAGGGGCCGCGCGGTGTCCGCAGCCTGTTTCAGGTCCAACTCCGTTTTTTCCAGCAGTCTTTGCCGGATGTGAGTGGAGCTGAGGCCTGTGATAAAGGCATCGCGAACAAGCTCGTCGGTGTACACTGCGGCTTTTACATCTCGGCACTTACAGTCCTTGCCAAGCTTTTTCAGGATGCTTAGGAACTCCTCCACCGATTCCCCAGGTCGCTGTGCGCGAGTAGCGAGTAGATGCCTAGCATACACCTCATTCGTAGGCTGCTGGTAATGCGCCTTTAAGATGTTGCAGGCGGCCAGGTACGTATCGGCGTCTTGGATGAGGGGGTAAACCCGGTGGCTTACCCAATTCCGTAGCATTCCGAGTCTCATCTTCGCAGTGTCCGTAGCGTCTTTGACGGCTGCGGAATTGTCCAGGAAGAATTCCATACAGTCAAACCAGTGTCCGAAGCGTGCTGATGCGTCCGGAGCATGTTGATCCAAATCCAAACGTTCGGGTTTCAGGAGTTGATTCTTAGTGTTGAAAATTAAGTTAATAAAATTGATGTGCCTCAATTATTCCGAGACTCGAAGTTAGCAGAACAAAAGTAAGGCTTTTATTAACTTAGAACATAACACGTAAACTAGAGAGATGTCTTCCTTCAGGAGGTTGATGCCCGACTGACTTAGATTACAAAGGAGCCAGGTATGGGCGGAGCCCTGCACACAACCAATTCCAGCACATTCCAATACATAATACATGAGGACTGGGGGAAGGGAAAAGACACAGAAAACAGGCAGTGATGAATGGAATATATTTCATCATCACAGTTCCCAGTAACAGGTTGGGTAACCTTGTCAGACGCGGGTCGGTGACCGTCAGAATAACTGGAAAAAAATAAGAATAAATCATTTCTGACAGAATAGCTTTCGGAATTATTTTGCCCGATGAGTTTTGCCGATATTCGCAGCCGATTCCTCAGCGACACAGAGACAACAATTGGGGCCACAAACTATTGGCAACAAAGGCAAACTCTCCGCAATCCAAAAAGCCCACGTGTGACACTCTGTGAAAGGGAAAGCGGTAACAAGACATTGATTACAGCCAAAACATGAATAAAGGCAATTCAAATATTGCAGTTCCAAGATGTGGGTAAAACAAATCCATGCGTGCAATTCAAATTGTGTTTTTATTGAAAAATAAATGTCAAAACAGGAAAATAAAATAATGCATTAACCATCAGCCATGTAAATCAAGACAATCTCTATCCGCTGATCATAGCATCACTTTTATTTATTTTGCTCACATTGAACCCTGATGGAAAGGAATCTTAAAGGAAAGTAGGTAAGATGTATTTTCCTGTCTCAATAGCTCGTGGCGTTGGAGCAGAACAAGGTCCGGGGTCCCAGAAAACCTATCAGACATACACAGCCAGACCTGCACCACTTCACGGTCGAACACCATCTTACTTTTAGACCAGCCTAAAATGAGCTGACTAAAAAAAACAAGCCTTGACCTCAGTTATATATTATATATATACATGAAATGAATTGGAGCAGGTTTTTCCGTTTGGTTATGGTGGGGTTGTGTTAGGCGCTCTCTTCGCCCATCTGAAATGAGCCCGAGAGAGGCTGCGTGTGCAGTGGAGCTCTTAGAGGTTCAGGAGCTTTTTACCCAGTTTTAGTTTCCCAGTTTTTACAGGATGTTTTTAGTACTGGTTTTTGTTACGTTTTGTTGCCATTTTTATGAAAACAAATTTTAAAAATCAGATTTTTGTTTTCCAAACTACCACACCTACTAGTGGGCCTTTGGCGTAGCGGTAGCATCCCCGCCGCTGGGCCAGAAGGCGTAGGGTTTCAAACCCCGCTGCAGACAGTCCCGGCAAGTGGAGTCGGAGCTCCAGCTCTAAATTCTGGGTTGACATCCAGCAGGATACTTGCGTCCGTGGGTGTGGGTGGCCCCCCCCCCCCTCGTATGGGTTGTGGGAGCCCGTAAAACCCTCCCGCCATAGGACTAACCACCCTAATGGCTGGTACGAAGATGGTTACGGTCACGGAAGGAGCATTAATCGCGGCCAGAAATCCTTCCACCAAAGGGAACAGTGTGAAGACACGTATGACGACGACCACACCTACCATTATGCCACCAATTGTATCTGCAAGCCCCGGCATGCCTATCTGGCAATAAATGAGGAGGTCCCTCCATAGGCTGCAGGCCAGAATTAAGTCATTTGAAGATCTGTGCTATCAGCTGCTATCAACTTTTTTGCCTCTGCCTTCTTCAAAACAAGCTGAGGGATCATGTTTTCCAGATAAGTGACTGATGCCTAGTCAGCATGGCTTACACCTTCATCTCCTTCTGAAAAATAACAGTAGTGTGACACAGCTGTTCAATGTCACTACACTGCCCTAGAGGAGTTATTGCTGGAGGCCATCCTGTGTGTTAGTAAATGTCATGAAAGTAGGGTGTGTTACAATGATTTTATGTATGAACTCCTTTGAAGATATAAGTATACCCAGGGGCAGACTGGCCATATGGAAGATTGGGAGATTTCCCAAGTGTCCCCATGTATGGTTCCATAGCACTGTATGATCAGTCCCCCTGCTCTTTTTCTGTGAGGCTCCCATGTTCTTTTGGGGGAGCCAGTCCACTGCTGAGTGTGCCAAGGATGTCAGTTGTAAGTTGCCCTATGAATATGTGCTCTGCTGGAGTATGAGCAGGCACATTAAGCAATGAGTGAACTGCAAGGTTGTGTGAGGGTTTGGTATGAGCAGGCAGTAAATGTGGAAAAGGTTAAACGGCAACACTTTGTGGCATACATACCTGGGCCATCTACCTGGTAAATTAGTCTAATATTGGCAACTTACTTAATCATAAAATCATTGGCCTATAAATTCCTTGAGCTTCTCCCAATCTCCTGCCATAACTTTTGTAGCTCATGACTCTATAATAGGGGAGTAAATTCGGTTGATTTGTGCCTCCCATTAGTGCCCTTAGAGAGCGTTAACGGGGCGCAACTCAACTAGCGCCTGGGCACGACACCGCTAACGCCTCCCGCGAAATTCAGCAGGAGGTTAGCTGCGGCGGTAACCATTAGCGCCGCGCTAACCATTAGCGTTGCGCCACTGGCAATGACATCATCAGTGTGCGCAGCGCCTCGCTCGCGCCTCGGCTGTAATATTGGGTGGTGCCCCCCCGACTTACTGCTGGACGCTATGTCCGCCGAGGTCAGGGGGCCCTATGTGCGGCCAGGGTGGTACTAGTTAAAAGGAGGTGGCGGGCGGCTATTTTTGTTGCTGGCCGCCTGCCAGCACTTGCCCCCGTTGCTGTCCTCAGCCCCCGTGAAGCCCCCCCCCCCCCCCCGCGGGGTGCTGGCTGCTCTCCGTGAGCCCAGCACACCTCTTGAGTGCCAGGTTTGTTTGCCGGCACTCCCGATCCCTAGTGGCCCAGCTGGGCACCGGGATGTGCTGCACCTGGCCCCTCCCCTTTAATAAGGGGAGGAAGGCCTGCAGTACCGCGGCACATAGCGCTGCGGTATTGGCTCACAGCGCCCCAAGAGGGATGTGGGTCGCTTCCAGTAGCACCCCTCCTCCCTCTCGGGGGCGCTACCTGAGAAAATCAGCTGCGGGGGTGCTAATGTTTTCGGGGCGCTACCCAATTTGCACACTGTCTGCACACTTTGTCCTTGAACCAGCAATCATTATGGTCGTGTGTTGTTCTGCTGCAGCGATAGCACTTCACTGTTCCGTATGACATTTCATTTGTGCCATATTCTTGCGGTCTCTGTTGTATCTCTGCAGCGCCCCGTGCGGCTGCTTCGTGTGATACTGCAATGCTGAAAGCCTTGTCCAGCGTAAGATCCTTTTCTGATAGAAGCCGTTTGTGGGTTCCTTCACTTTGAAGCCCACACACAAACTTGTCCCTTAAAGTATCTGCTAGTCCCGTTCCAAACTGGCAGTGTTTCGATAGCTTGCGCAGTTCCGTTAAATACTCAGCATTACTTTCATCTTTATGCTGGTTCCTTTTGTGAAACTTAAATCTTTCTGCTATCAGCAGCGGTGTGGGGTTTAAGTGGTCCTGTAGGATTGACACTATGTTTTCAAAATCCTTTTCTACTGGCTTCTCTGGGGTTACTAGGTTTCGTAATAAGCCATACGTTTTTGCACCCATTGAATTCAACAATACCAGCGCTTTCTTGTCACCTGGCACTTCATTCGCCTTGCAGTATACTTCGATGCGTTTGACATATGTCGTCCAATCTTCGACTTCATTGTCGAACGCTGTGATACTGCCACTCTTCGGCATTTTTGGGTGTGGTTAGACTGGCTTAAAATGGCGTCTCCCGCGCTTTCCTTTCTTCCTTGCTGCGGCTTAAAATGGCATCTCCCACGCTTTCCTTCCTTCCCCGCAGCGGCTTAAAATGGCGTCTCCTGCGCTGCTGCCAACGCCACTCTCGGCGGTCCGCCTGGCAAATGGCGACGCCCTGTGGGTTTCGTGCGCTGCTCCTGCGCTGCTGCCAATGCCGCTCTCTGCGGTCCTCATGGCAATGGCAGTGCCTCGCGTTTTCCTGCGCGCCTCTCTCCCCCATTGACGCTGCTCGGCCCTTGAACACCGGCTACGCTCTGCTCTCTCTCGCCTCTCTCCCCCATTGACGCCGCTCAGTCCTGAACACCGGCTGCGCTCTGCTCTCTCTCGTTGAAGCTGCTCGGCCCTTGAACACCGGCTGCGCTCTGCTCTCTCTCGCCTCTCTCCCCCATTGACGCTGCTCGGCCCTTGAACACCGGCTGCGCTCTGCTCTCTCTCGCCTCTCTCCCCCATTGACGCCGCTCGGCCCTTGAACACCAGCTGCGCCCTGTGCGCTCTGCCCACTCTCTCTCCCCCGTCGACGCTGCTCAGCCTTTTTCTGTGCCGCTCGGTCGGCTCTAGCCGCCGCTGTCCGGGAAGGGTCTGCGCAGTACCTGTTGCCAGACCGTTTCGCTGGACCTCCGTGGCTGGAAAGCCAAGCCTAGCTCTCGACAGCCTCCCCTGCGATGCCCGTGCTTCTGGACTCGACCTCCTTCCACTGTTCCCCAGGAGCGAATCCCTGGGAGGTGATGCAGAGTTGCAGGTAGGTTCGAATCTTTCTCGTCGCCAATGTTAGATCCGGGTATCTTAATGTGGTGTCCTTCAATAATCAGACAAAGACTGCAGGGAACGATCAACAGGTGTTTACTGAATGAGGGTTCAAACTGCAACTGACTGTACAGAGCACTACTGAAGGTTTATATACAGGTGTGGTCACTGCCGGTACTACAGGATACAGGAGCTGTAAAAAGTAGTTCTCCCCCTTAAAGGTACATACATTACAAAACTGAGGCCCCGTCTGCCCCTCAGGTGGATGTAAAAGATCCCATGGCACTATTTCGAAGAAGTGCAGGGGAGTTATCCCTGGTGTCCTGGCCAATATTTATCCCTTAACCAACATAACAAAAAAAGCAGATTATCTAGTCATTATCACATTGTTGTTTGTAGGACCTTGCTGCGCGCAAATTGGCTGCTGCGTTTCCCACATTACAACGGTGACTCCACTTCAAAAAATACTTCATTGGCTGTAAAGCGCTTTGAGATGTCCGGTGGTCGTGAAAGGCGCAATATAAATGCAAGTCTTTCTTTTACATTCACCACACGGACTGCAGCGGTTCAAGAAGAAGGCCCACCACCCCCATCTCAACGATAACTAGAGACAGGCAATAAATGCCAGCCTTGCCAGTAGCGCCCTTATCCCAAGAATTAATAAAAGAAAAATGACGTTGGGGTGTCTTGGAGGGGGTTGTTCAGTTGGCGGGTGGGAGGGGGTTGTTCAGTTGGCGGGTGGGAGGGGGTTGTTAAGTTGGTGGGTGGGAGGGGGTTGTTCAGTTGGTGGGTGGGAGGGGGTTGTTCAGTTGGTGGGTGGGAGGGGGTTGTTCAGTTGGTGGGTGGGAGGGGGTTGTTCAGTTGGCGGGTGGGAGGGGGTTGTTCAGTTGGCGGGTGGGAGGGGGTTGTTCAGTTGGTGGGTGGGAGGGGGTTGTTCAGTTGGTGGGTGGGAGGGGGTTGTTCAGTTGGTGGGTGGGTGGGGGTTGTTCAGTTGGTGGGAGGGGGTTGTTCAGTTGGTGGGTGGGAGGGGGTTGTTCAGTTGGGTGGGAGGGGGTTGTTCAGTTGGTGGGTGGGAGGGGGTTTTCAGTTGGTGGGTGGGAGGGGGTTGTTCAGTTGGTGGGTGGGAGGGGGTTGTTCAGTTGGCGGGTGGGAGGGGGTTGTTCAGTTGGTGGGTGGGAGGGGGTTGTTCAGTTGGCGGGTGGGAGGGGGTTCTTCAGTTGGTGGGTGGGAGGGGGTTGTTCAGTTGGTGGGTGGGAGGGGGTTGTTCAGTTGGTGGGTGGGAGGGGGTTGTTCAGTAGTTGGTGGGTGGGAGGGGGTTGTTCAGTTGGCGGGTGGGAGGGGGTTTTTCAGTTGGTGGGTGGGAGGGGGTTGTTCAGTTGGTGGGTGGGAGGGGGTTGTTCAGTAGTTGGTGTGGGAGGGGGTTGTTCAGTTGGGTGGGAGGGGGTTGTTCAGTTGGTGGGTGGGAGGGGGTTGTTCAGTTGGTGGGTGGGAGGGGGTTGTTCAGTTGGTGGGTGGGAGGGGGTTGTTCAGTTGGTGGGTGGGAGGGGGTTGTTCAGTTGGCGGGTGGGTGGGGGTTGTTCAGTTGGTGGGAGGGGGTTGTTCAGTTGGTGGGTGGGAGGGGGTTGTTCAGTTGGGTGGGAGGGGGTTGTTCAGTTGGTGGGTGGGAGGGGGTTGTTCAGTTGGTGGGTGGGAGGGGGTTGTTCAGTTGGTGGGTGGGAGGGGGTTGTTCAGTTGGTGGGTGGGAGGGGGTTGTTCAGTTGGTGGGTGGGAGGGGGTTGTTCAGTTGGTGGGTGGGAGGGGGTTGTTCAGTTGGTGGGTGGGAGGGGGTTGTTCAGTTGGTGGGTGGGAGGGGGTTGTTCAGTTGGTGGGTGGGAGGGGGTTGTTCAGTTGGCGGGTGGGTGGGGGTTGTTCAGTTGGTGGGTGGGAGGGGGTTGTTCAGTTGGTGGGTGGGAGGGGGTTGTTCAGTTGGTGGGTGGGAGGGGGTTGTTCAGTTGGTGGGTGGGAGGGGGTTGTTCAGTTGGTGGGTGGGAGGGGGTTGTTCAGTTGGGTGGGAGGGGTGTTGTTCAGTTGGCGGGTGGGAGGGGGTTGTTCAGTTGGGTGGGAGGGGGTTGTTCAGTTGGTGGGTGGGAGGGGTGTTGGTGTGTGGAGGTTTTCACTCTGTGGGAGCAGCTTTTAACGTGTGTTCCTTCCTTCCATGTTCTTTTTAATGATAGCTTGTTCATGGCACAAAATAGTTTTTTCTGCTTCAGGGCAGGGCAGATGAATTGTCCGATCTCCAGGTTGCGAAGGAGGATCTACTTCCTGAGACTTGCATTCCTCATGTCCACTTGCTGAATTTTCAGAAGGCCGTGTTTGGCCACGGCCAGCCGCAAGTGCCATTTAAACGGTTTGTTAACTTTCCTTTTTATTTATTTTTTGGTGTCAAGCCGCTTGCTGATTTTTCTTTACATTCACAGTTGGTTTTACGATGTGTTTTAAGAAGCTTTTCTTTCTAAAATTGAGTTAATTTAAGGGCTCCAGGTAATGAGAACATAGAAATAAGATTAAATGTAAGAGATTTAGGACAGAGAGCAGGAGTATTGTGTGCAGTTTTGGTTGCCTTATCTGAGGAAGGATATTCTTGCCATGGAAGGAGTTCAGCGAAGATTCACCAGGCTGATACCTGGGATGGCGGGAATGACGTATGAGGAGAGATTGGGTCGATTGGGCTTGTACTCGCCGGCATTTAGAAGAATGAGAGGGGATCTCATTGAAACTTATAAAATTCTGGCAGGACTGGACAGACTAGATGCAGGAAGGATGTTCCCGATGGTCGGGGAATCCAGAACCAGGGGTCACAGTCTAAGGATAAGGGGTAGGCCTTTTAGGACAGAAATGAGGAGGAATTTCTTCACCCAGAGAGTGGTGAACCTGTGGAATTCTCTACCACAGAAGGCAGTAGAGACCAATTTATTAAATATATTCAAGAAGGAGTTGGATATATTTCTTAAGGCTGAAGGGATCAAGGGGTATGGGGAGAAAGCAGGGACCGGGTACTGAACTTGGATGATCAGCCATGATCGCATTGAATGGCGGTGCAGGCTCGAGGGGCCAAATGGCCTACTCCTGCTCCTATCTTCTATGTAAACTTTTGTTACACAGAGAGTAGTGAGGATGTGGAATGCACGACCAGAGTTAATGATTGAAGCAGAGACCATGGCAATAAGGATCATGCCCTTATTTAGACGCAATCCAATTTATAAGCCAGTTTTTAATCCTGCAATAAAAGTAATCAAATGTTGGATACCCTGCAACTTAGGTTACATTAAGCCTATGTTCCACTCAACTTTTAATCTAACTCTTTATCTTAACTTGTCATAAGGCCTATATATAAACTGTCAGCTTTTTAGAACACTTTGCTATTTTCCTACATCAGCATGTATGTTGGAGGATTAAAGAACCTTATAAAATCTTGACATTTACAAGGTTAAAATTGGAGGACGCGATGACTAATTCCCATATGTGCAGGTTAGTTCATTAGTTACAGACAACTTTAATAGCAAAAGCTGATTCTGAGTTCTAAGAGATATTAGAAATTTGACAAAGAGCTTTGAAATGTATGCAAAATGATTTAGAAAATGGTGAAAATTCACACAACCATAAAAAATCATTAGAAAAATGAATTATCTTTACAGTTATGCAATCAAACTGACTTGGTAGCTCTGGGGACTTGCACAATATTTCTTCCTACACTTCCAAGCAAAGATACACATATCGCAAAAGGCATCAGAGATCCCCTTTTGAAATAAATTCTCCTGTTCTCACAATATAATCACTTAGTATATATTTTTTCAAAATAGAAGTTTTGATTCTATCAGTGTTTCGCTCTTCACAGATGCTGCAACACCTGCTGAGTATCTCCAGCATTTTCTGTTTTTAGATACTATGGGCTAGATTTTCAGTTGCTAGCGCCAGCAGTTAGCGCCTTAAGAGAAGTGATTTTCGGGCGCTATGCGTGTAGCGCCCGTGCGCAGCGCAGTTTGCGCCCCGCCCCAAATTAAGTTGCCCGTTAGCGCCGGCGCAAAGTTTAGCGCCCGCCCGGATGCGCGCGCAGAAAATGACGTCACATCCTCGTGCAACGCCCTTTGGCCGCCCCGATTCCAAACTTCAGTCGGACCGCCCCATTGTGCGGCTGGCGGCCGGAGCGTTTGGAAAAAGGAACGCAACACAACCAGCGCGGGCCCCGGGGGGCGCAAATTAAAGGGGACGTGCTCTCCAGTATAAAGGCCAGCCTTTTTTCAGAAAACACTCTTGCGCAACGCATTTCTGGAGACACAACAAGGAGGATAGCTAACTGGTTTCAAGCAGCAAGAACTCAGGTATTTTTGGACTCAGGCCAGAGCGCTGCAAGTGGCCTTTTGGAAATTTGAGTGTTTGCCAGGATTTGATGGGGGTTGCATGGGGTGCCAACGCGGAGCTGCAGCTCCATGTCCGTAGGGCTCGCAGACGCATTGTGAGAGGGGCAGCCCTGGCTAGAGGCAGAGGGGGCTACAGGCGTCGGCCACGTAGGCCTTACCGAGTCAGGCTATACCGCCAGCAGCGCTCCTACCTAAACATGAGTGCCGCGCGATGTGTTAAAAGGCTCCGATTCCGAAAGGAGGTGATTGCAGAGATCTGCCACCTGCTTCGCCGAGATCTGCGGCCAAAGCTCAGGTGCAGGACGTCTCTGTCGGTGGAAGTGAAGGTGACGGTGGCATTGAACTTCTATGCCACCGGCTCCTTCCAATACGCTGCTGGGGACATAGCAAACTTCTCCCAGTACGGCGCGCATCGCTGCATCCGCCAGGTGACCGAAGCACTGTTCAGAAGGAGAAGCCAATTCATCTCCTTCCCCATGGCCCTGGAGAGCCAGCATCAGCACGCATTGGGATTTTCCAGACTCGGGGAATTCCCCTTGGTGCAGGGCGCCATTGACTGTACGCATGTGGCTTTGCGGGCCCCTCTGGAGCATGGCGAGCAGTATCGCAACAGGAAGGGCTACCATTCTCTGAATGTGCAGCTGGTGTGTGACCACAAGCAGCGCATCATGGCAGTCAATGCCAGCTTCCCAGGCAGCAGCCACGATGCCTTTATCCTGCGGCAGAGTACTGTGCATGACATGTTCCAGGCACAGCCTCCCCCAAGAGGATGGCTACTCGGGGACAAAGGCTATCCTTTGTGCACCTGGCTCATGACCCCGCTCCGCGCGCCCAGGACCGCTGCTGAAGAGGCCTACAATGAGAGCCATCAAACCACCCGCAACATCATCGAGCAAACTATTGGGGTCCTCAAGCAGCGGTTCCGCTGCCTTGATCGCTCCGGAGGAGCTCTCCAGTATTCGCCGGACCGGGTCTCCCAATTTGTGGTGGTTTGCTGCATGCTACACAACCTGGCTATCCGCAGGACTCAGGCACTGCCACCTGACGTTGGACCAGCACCTCAGGAGGAGGAGCAGGAGGAGCATGAGGAGGAGGAGGAGGAGGAGCAGGAGTACGTTCCCAGGAGGGAGCGACCAGGGCCAAGGGCCGTACGACGCCACCTTATTACACGGTACTTCTAAGCCCCCTGTCAGGGAATGGCCAGGGGCCATGAGGGAAGATGAATGCAGCCGCTCCGCAAGCCCTCAGCCGGCGAAGCCAACAAACACTAAGAAGAACAACCATGGAGACTGCATGAATAAAGATAATTATTTATTACACAAAAATGAAAAGCCCTTCCCACATGAATCCCCAAAAACAATAAACGGGCCCCACAAAAAGCCCAACAAACGACTCACTCCCACAAACTGGGGAGGAGTCACTCCACATTTCTTCAAACCGGGCCTCAACGTCGGCCTAACGCAAAAAATAAGCCCTCCAACAACACAACCATGGGCAAAATAAAGATGGCCACCGCCATATAAAAGGAAAGCTGGCCACACCCTCTACTGAGTGGCCCGCGAGGGCGAGACCTTGCCCAGCCTTTTGCCTCCCCTGCCCGGCCTGCTGCTCCTTCGCAAGCTCTGCCCAGTGGCTGCTGCGAGGCTGGGGGAAGGCGCCTGAGGCTCAGATGCCCTTCCGCCAGATGCCGCTGGGGGGCGGCCTACACGGCGTTTGGGCCTCGAGGGGCCGTCTACTGAGTGGCGCACCTGAGCCTGGCCACCATCAGCTGCAGCCGCTTGCCCTTGACGCCCCAGTGGGGGAATGGCGGCGACGGATGGCGCAATGTGGGCCAGCTGGTGTCTGGGATGCGCTGGCTGGTGCTGTGGCGCGGTGGCACTCGGCCGGGCCCGCACTGTAGGATCCACAACAATCAGCCGAGGGGCGGCTTGCTGGGATGGTCCAGCGCGGCGGCTGCCCTGGCGATGCCTGCCTGAGACAGCGCGTGTGGCAGCAGTGAGTGCCCCTGTTGTCCTGGTGTGCGCCCGCATCACATCCGCCAGGGTCTTGACGGCATCAGTCAGCATGCCGCCACTCGCGGCAGTTGCTGCCCCGAACTCGCGCACACTGGTCGCCAGTGACTCGATGGCCTCAGGCATGCGCCCCACCACGCTCATGAGCTCCGTGTGGCGCCGGTCCGAATCCTCGGCCATCTTATCCAGCTTCCGCACCTCCTCCGAGGTGAAGGTGTCCGGACTGGAGTCGCGACTCTCCCGCTGGGGAGGAGGGGGCCGAACTAGGGGACCCTTGCCATGTTGGTGGCGGCGAGTGTGCCGATCAGCAGCACTCCCCTCTGATCCTTGCCCCCTTTGGGGGGAAGGCCGCGGGCCACGCGCACGGCTCCTGGGTGGCTGGACGCCACTGGTCCCAGAAGCTGCATTGCCCTGCGACAGTTCCTCCAGGCACTCGTCCAGTGAGGAGGTGTCAAGCATTTCCTCCTCTCCTGCGGGACGTGACTGTTCCCCCGATGGTCCGGCTTGCTCCTCCTCCTCCTCCTGCTCGGAGGTGCTGTCACTGGCAGCTTCAGGGTCCTGGTCGTCACCAGCTGAAAGCAGGAATGCACAAGAGTAGCTTCAGAGTGAGGAGACGGCGTCAGCGAGGGAGTTAGGACTGGTGGCATTCAGCGCATTGGTGGGACAGTGGCAAAGGAGGTAGCTCGGATGGGCCAGTGCGACGCGAGAGGGCCAAAAGGCGAGGTCCTTACCATTGCAGGGCAGTGGAGGGTCGGCTACTCCGCACGCTGTGGGGACGAGCACACGGGCTCCCATGAGCACACACACGCGCTCCTCCAGCCGAGTGAGCTTCTGCAGCTTGGCGCGGCCACCCCTGGCACGGGCCTGGCAATTAAAGGCTACTTTAGCCTGCAAGAGAAAGGACGGGCTGTAAGTGCGCAGTGTAGCCCTGATGTAGTGTGCACTGCCTCCCATGGTGGAATAGCTTGGCCAGAGTGAAGCCCTGATGTAGTGTGCACAGCCTCCCATGGTGGAATAGCTTGGCCAGAGTGTAGAGTGCCGAATGGCCAATTGATGCTCATGACTGTCCCAATGCTGCTGGCTGAGGGCTGGCCAATAGGACTTTCAGCTCCCTTTGCCCATCATGTCAGGTGTACATGCAAGAATGAGGAGGAGACTGTAAAGGGTACTCACCCTGACAATCCTGGTCAGGTCGTTGTATTTTTTACGACATTGTTTGTGGGTCCTGGGGGCATCGCCGGTGAACGTCACCCTCTGGGCGATCTGCTTCCAGGCTTTGGTGTAGTCGTGGTGGGTTGGATTCCTCCCACTCTCTGGGAACAAGATCTTGCGCCTCACCTCCAGAGCTGTGACCATTATGTCCAGATCACCCTCTGAGAAGCGCAGGGCACGCTGACGGGCCTTCTCTGGCGTTGCCATGACTCCCTGGGGCTGAGCAGCAGTGTTGAGGCCTCTTTGCAAGGCTGCAGTGTGCAGGGCGTGGCAGCAGACCAATTCGTCCCTTCCCCCTTTAAGAGCTGGTCGGCGCCACGGGGTCTGCTGTCAGTCCAAAAATGACCGCACCCGCGCTGCGCCCCGCCTGGGCGCTATCCCTCTGGACCTCCGGCTTAGCGCCTAAAGATAGTAGTGGAACGCCTCTTTTAGCGCTCCACCAACCTCTTAGGGCGAAGCCACTGAATTTCCGGCAACGGGGCGCTACTTTGGGGCGGGCGCTAACTTCGGGCGGGCGCTAAGGTTAGCGCCCCAAAACTGCCTATACTGAAAATCTAGCCCTATCAGTGGTAAGGATTACATCTAATGTATATTCCATTCAACCTACATCTATACTCGGATCAATTTTCTGTACACTCAGACCTAGACCTATGACATTCCCTCTATAATCAGACCTACATCTATGAAATTCCCTCTATAATCAGACCTAGATCTATGACATTCCCTCTATTCTCAGGCCTAGATCTATGACATTCCCTCTATACTCAGGCCTAGATCTATGACATTCCCTCTATACTCAGACTTAGATCTATGACATTCCCTCTATACTCAGACCTACATCTATGACATTCCCTCTATAAGCAGGCCTAGATCTATGACATTCCCTCTATACTCAGACCTAGATCTATGACATTCGCTCTATACTCAGAACTAGATCTATGACATTCCATTATACTCAGGACTAGATCTATGACATTCCTCTCTAATTGGAACTAGATCTATGACATTCCCTCTCTACTCACACCGAGATCTATGACATTCCCTCTATACTCACACCTAAATCTATGACATTCCCTCTATACTCACACCTAGATCTATGACATTCCCTCTATACTCAGGCCTAGATCTATGACATTCCCTCTATACTCAGGCCTAGATCTATGACATTCCCTCTATACTCAGACCTAGATTAATGACATTCCCTCTATACTCAGGCCTAGATCTATGACATTCCCTCTATACTCAGGCCTAGATCTATGACATTCCCTCTATACGCAGGCCTAGATCTATGACATTCCCACTATACTCAGACCTAGATCTATGACATTCCCTCCATACTCGGAACTAGATCTATGACATTCCCTCTCTACTCGGAACTAGATCTATGACATTCCCTCTGTACTCTGACCTAGATATATGACATTCCCTCTATATTCAGGTGTAGATCTATGACATTCCCTCTATACTCAGAGCTAGATCTATGACATTCCCTCTATAGTCAGACCTAGCTCTGTGATATTCCCTCTATACTCAGGCCTAGATCTATGACATTCCCTCTATACTCAGACCTAGATCTATGACATTCCCTCTATACTCAGACCTAGATCTATGACATTCCCTCTATACTCCGACCTAGATCTATAACATTCCCTCTATAATCAGACCTAGATCTATGACATTCCCTCTATTCTCAGGCCTAGATCTATGACATTCCCTCTATACTCAGGCCTAGATCTATGACATTCCCTCTATACTCAGGCCTAGATCTATGACATTCCCTCTATACTCAGACCTAGATCTATGACATTCCATTATACTCAGAACTAGATCTTTGACATTCCTCTCTAATTGGAACTAGATCTATGACATTCCCTCTCTACTCACACCTAGATCTATGACATTCCCTCTACACTCACACCTAGATCTATGACATTCCCTCTATACTCACACCTAGATCTATGACATTCCCTCTATACTCAGGCCTAGATCTATGACATTCCCTCTATGCTCAGGCCTAGATCTACGACATTCCCTCTATACTCAGGCCTAGATGTATGACATTCCCTCGATACTCAGACCTAGATCTATGACATTCCCTCTATACTCAGACCTAGATCTATAACATTCCCTCTATACTCAGGCCTAGATCTATGACATTCCCTCTATACTCAGACCTAGATCTATGACATTCCCTCTATACTCAGACCTAGATCTATAACATTCCCTCTATACTCCGACCTAGATCTATATCATTCCCTCTCTACTCAGGCCTAGATCTATGACATTCCACCTATGCTCGGAACTAGATCTATGACATTCCCTCTATACTCAGACCTAGATCAATGACATTCCCTCTCTAATTGGAACTAGATCTATGACATTCCCTCGCTACTCACACCTAGATCTATGACATTCCCTCTATACTCTGACCTAGATCTATGACATTCCCTCTATACTCAGGCCTAGATCTATCACATTCCCTCTATTCTCAGGCCTAGATCTATGACATTCCCTCTATACTCAGGCCTAGATCAATGACATTCCCTCTATACTCAGACTTAGATCTATGACATTTCCTCTATACTCACACCTACATCTATGACATTCCCTCTATACGCAGGCCTAGATCTATGACATTCCCTCTATACTCAGACCTAGATCTATGACATTCCCTCTATACTCAGATCTAGATCTATGACATTCCCTCTATACTCAGGCCTAGATCTATGACATTCCCTCTATATTCGGACCTAGATCTATGACATTCCCTCTATACTCAGACTTAAATCTATGACATTCCCTCTATACTCAGACCTACATCTATGACATTCCCTCTATACGCAGGCCTAGATCAATGACATTCCCTCTCTACTCACACCTAGATCTATGACATTCCCTCTATACTCACACCTAGATCTGTGACATTCCCGCTATACTCACACCTAGATCTATGACATTCCCTCTATACTCAGGCCTAGATGTATGACATTCCCTCTATACTCAGGCCTAGATCTATGACATTCCCTCTATACGCAGGCCTAGATCTATGACATTCCCTCTATACTCACACCTAGATCTATGACATTCCCTCTGTACTCACACCTAGATCTATGACATTCTCTCAAAATCAGGCCTGGATCTATGAAAGTCCCTCTATACTCAGGCCTAGATCTATGACATTCCCTCTATATGCAGGCCTAGATCTATGACATTCCCTCTATACTCAGACCTAGATTAATGACATTCCCTCTATACTTAGACCTAGATCTATGACATTCCCTCTATACTCAGACCTAGATCTATGACATTCCCTCTATACTCGGAACTAGATCTATGACATTCTCTCTATACTCAGACCTAGATCTATGACATTCCATTATACTCAGAACTAGATCTATGACATCCCTCTCTAATTGGAACTAGATCTATGACATTCCCTCTCTACTCACACCTAGATCTATGACATTCCCTCTATACTCACACCTAGATCTATGACATTCCCTCTATACTCACACCTAGATCTATGATATTCCCTCTATACGCAGGCCTAGATCTATGACATTCCCTCTATACTCAGACCTAGATTAATGACATTCCCTCTATACTTAGACCTAGATCTATGACATTCCCTCTATACTCAGACCTAGATCTATGACATTCGATCTATACTCAGGCCGAGATCTATGACATTCCCTCTATACTCAGGCCTAGATCTATGACATTCCTGCTATACTCGGAACTAGATCTATGACATTCCCTCTATACTCAGGCCTAGATCTATGGGATTCCCTCTATACTCAGGCCTAGATCTATGACATTCCCTCTATACTCAGGCCTAGATCTATGACATTCCCTCTATACTCGGAACTAGATCTATGACATTCCCTCTATACTCAGGCCTAGATCTATGGGATTCCCTCTATACTCAGACCTAGATCTATGACATTCCCTCTCTACTCAGGCCTAGATCTATGACGTTCCCTCTATACTCTGGCCTAGATCTATGATATTCCCTCTCTACTTGGAAGTAGATCTATGACATTTCCTCTATACTCAGACCTAGATCTATGACATTCCCTCTATACTCAGGCCTAGATCTATGACATTCCCTTTATACTCAGCCTAGATCTATGACATTCTCTCTATACTCAGACCTAGATCTATGACTTAGAAACATAGAAGATAGGAGCAGGAGTAGGCCATTCAGCCCCTCGAGCCTACTCCGCCATTCAATGAGATCATGGCTGATCATGCAAACTCAGTATCCTGTCCCTGCCTTCTCCTCATATCCCTTGATCCCTTTAGCCTTAAGAAATATATCTAACTCCTTCTTGAATATATTTAATGAATTTGCCTCAACTGCCTTCTGTGGTAAAGAATTCCACAGGTTCACCACTCTCTAGGTGAAGAAATTCCTCCTCATCTCTGTCCTAAATGGCTTACCCCTTATCCCCCACCATCGGGAACATCCTTCCTGCATCTAGTCTGTCTAGTCCTGTTAGAATTTTATAAGTTTCAATGAGATCCCCTCTCATTCTTCTAAACTCCGGCGAGTATAAGCCCAATCGACACAATCTCTCCTCATACGTCATTCCTGCCATCCCAGGTATTAGTCTGGTGAGTCTTCACTGCACTCCCTCCATGGCAAGAACATCCTTCCTCAGATAAAGCAACCAAAACTGCACACAATACTCAAGGTGTGGTCTCATCAAGACCCTGTACAACTGCAGCAAGATATCCTTGCTCCGGTACTTGAACCCTCTCGCTACGAAGGCCAACATACCATTTGCCTTCTGCTGCACCTGCATGCTTACCTTCAGCGACTGGTGCACAAGGACACCCAGGTCTTGTTGCACTGCCCCTTCTCCCAATCTATTGTCATTCAGATAATAATCTGCCTTCCTGTTTTTGCCACCAAAGTGGATAACCTCGCATTTATCCACATTATACTGCATCTGCCATGCTTCTACCCAATCACCCAACCTGTCCAAATCATACTGGAGTTTCTCAGCATCCTCCTCACAGCACACACGCCCACCCAGCTTTGTGTCATCTGCAAACTTGGAGATATTACATCTAGTTCCCTTGGCTAGATCATTTATATATTGTGAATAGCTGGGGTTCTAGGACCGATCCCTGCAGTACCCCACTAGTCACTGCCTGCCACTCGGAAAAAGAGCCATTTATTCCAACTCTTTGCTTCCTGTCTGCCAACTAGTTCTCTATCCAAGTCAGTACCTTGCCCCCAATCCCATGTGCCTTAACTTTACATGCTAATCTCTTATGCGGGACCTTATCAAAAGCCTTATTAAAGTCCAAATACATCACATCCACTGGGTCTCCCTTATCTATTCTACCAGTTACATCCTCAAAAAATTCCAGTAGATTAGTCAAGCATGATTTACCTTTTGTAAATCCATGTTGACTTTGTCCGATCCTGTCACTGTTTCCAAGTGCTCTGCTATTACATCTTTTATAATGGACTCTAGCATTTTCCCACTACCGATGTCAGGCTTACCGGTCTATAATTCGCCGTTTTCTCCCTACCACCTTTTTTGAATAGTGGGGTAACATTAGCTACCCTCCAATCCATGGGAACTTTTCCAGAGTCTATAGAATTATGATAGATGACCAGCAATGCATCTATTATTTCTAGGGCCACTTCCTTAAGTACCCTAGGATGTAGATTATCAGGCCCTGGGGATTTATTGGCCTTCAATCCCGTCAATTTCCCTAACACCATTTCCCTAAAAATAATGATTTCATTCAGTTCCTCCCTCTCATTAGACCCCATGTTCCCTGACATCTCTGGGAGGTTATTTGTGTCCTCCTTTGTGAAGACAGAACCAAAGTATGTATTTAATTGGTCTGCCATTTCTTTGTTCCCCATTATAAATTCCCCTGGTTCTGACTGCAAGGGATCTATGCTTGACTTCACCAATCTTTTTCTCTTCACATATCTATAGAAGCTTTTACAGTCAGTTTTTATGTTCCCTGCAAGCTTACTCTCATACTCTATTTTCCCCCTCTTAATTAATCCCTTTGTCCTCCTTTGCTGAATCCTAAACTGCTCCCAATCCTCAGGTTTACTGCTTTTTCTGGCCAATGTATCTGTCCTCTCCTTGGATATTATGTTATCCCTAATTTCCCTTGTTAGCCACGGTTGAATCACCTTTTTTGTTTTATTTTTATGCCAAACAGGGATGAACAAATTCCGTTGTTCATCCATGCGATCTTTAAATGTTTGCCATTGCCTATCCACTGTCAACCCTTTGAGTAACATTCCCCAATCAATCCTACCCAACTCGCGCCTCATACCATCATGACATTCCCTCTATACTCGGACCTAGATCTATGACTTTCCCTCTATACTCAGACCTAGGTCTATGACATTCCCTCTATACTGAGACCTAGGTCTATGACATTACCTCTATACTCAGACCTAGATCTATGACATTCCCTCTATACTCAGACCTAGATCTATGACATTCCCTCTATGCTCAGGCTTAGATCTATGACAATCACTCTATACTCAGAACTAGATCTATGACATTCCCTCTATACTCAGACCTAGAACTATGACATTCCCTCTATACTCTGACCTAGATCTATGACATTCCATCTATACTCAGACCTAGATCTATGACATTCCATCTATACTCAAACCTAGATCTATGACATGGCCTCTATATTCAGGCCTAGATCTATGACATTCCCTCTATACTCAGAACTAGATCTATGACATTCCCTCTATACTCAGGCCTAGATCTATGAAATTCCCTCTCTACTCGGAACTAGATCTATGACATTCCCTCTATACTCGGAACTAGATCTATGACATTCCCTCTATACTCGGAACTAGACCTATGATATTCCTTCCTCAGCAGATAAAGAACTAGATACTAAACTGCGCTTTTTAATAAACTGGATTTGTTTTCATTTGAGCAAAGGTGGTTGCGGGGTGATTTGATAGAGGTGTACAAGTTTATGATGGGTTTGGATAGGCTAGACGGGGATAGGCTGTTCCCACTAGTTGATGGTACAAGGAGTAAGGACTAGGGGACACAGATTTAAGGTTTTGGGCAAGAGTTACACGTGGTATGTGAGCAAAAACTTTTTTACGCAGCGAGTGGTGAGGACCTGGAACTCGCTGCTGACGGAAGTGGTGGAAGCGGAGACACTCTATGTTTTCAAGGGGAGACTGGATAGGCATTTGAAGGAAATAAACTTGCAGGGCTACGGGGATAGAGCGGGGGAATGGGACTGACTGGATTGCTCTGCAGAGAGCCGGCACGGACGCAATGAGCCGAATGGCCTCCTTCTGTGCCGTTATGATTCAATGACTCTATGGCCCATAATTTCCGATAGGAGGCTTCCTGCGTGCGGATGCCTCCTATCGGGAAAAAATCTACACCCTTACCTGAGGGCTCCCGAGGTGCGGCCATTTCCGACCCTGGGCCTGTCCACAATCGAAATGCCCAAGGGCGCATGTGGTTCGCAAGCATCCCTGAGATCACGTGGGCCAGGCGATCCAATAGGAGAAGGGAATCCCCGTTCATTCTTTTGACAGATAGATCCCAAAAACACATCAAAACATGAAATAAATGTTTAAAAAACCATCACATTTTTAAAATGAGTTAAAATTACAATTGAATTAAATATTTTAAACAAAAATTTAGTTTTTTGAAGAAAATAATTAAAGTTTTTTACACGGCTAAAAATAGACTTACCTTTATTAAAAGTATTTCAAAATTGTAAATGAGTGGAAAAAAATGATTTTTTAAACTTTTTTAAACTCTTAGGGGGTGAAATTCGGTATCGCCCCGTTTGGAGCGCAATTATCAGCTGGGCACAAAGTTTTGCTCCTGGCGCTAATTATCGCCTCCGACTGCAAACTCGGAGGTGATTGGAGCGCCAAATCAGACGCTACACACCGCTCTTAAGGCGCAAAGGCCAAGGCGCTAACTCAGAGCGTGGGCAAAACGCAGGTGATGTCAGTCAGCAATGGAACACAGACACACTGGTGCCGGCCAGTTCTTAAAGGGGAGGGTCGATCTTGCTCTCCAGCCACACCCTGCTCATTGCAGCCTTGAATCTCGGCCTGGACAGACCTGTGCCTAAATTTTCCAGCCAAGGACTATGGAGAGGGTGAGAGAACAAGCTCAGCGCTTCAGCGACCAGGCCTTGGAGGCTCTGGTTGGCGCGGTGGAGCGCAGAAGAGCTATACTATACCCTGAGAGTGGCAGGAGGCCATTGCCGCGCGACTACAGAAGAGTGTGGAGGGAGGTGGCTCAGCACATCTCCTCCAGGAGCATGGTGCCCAGAACCCATACACAATGTCGCAAAAAGTTCAATGACCTCACTCGGGTCATCAGGGTGAGTGGCTGTTTTTCAATACCTCTCCATCCCTCCATCTCAACCTCACTCTATGACCAGAGGGTGTAAAAACACCAATACCCAACACTCATCCAAGACCTATGGCCATCTCATAAAACACACACACACATTCCACACCTTGCATAGAGTAAGGGCGATTCAACCATGGGAGGTGTTGTGTCTGTACCTTTCTACCTAGACACAATTAGGACTCAATACCCAGAGATTCAAACATGAGGTTACTTTATTCAAAAAAAAGGTTCTGGAGAGTACAGAACAAAGAGAACAAAAACCCAACCAAGAGAACAAACCCAACCATTTATCTGCTGTGACAGCGCCACCGCAGGTGGGAGGAGAACACATAATACATAACATATTCCTCCCCTCTTATATGAAATGTCCACATTATTCCTCAACAGCTAAGTTCCTAAGCCTACAGATCCAAGCGTCTTGGAGGCCGCCGCTCTCTGACAGGATACCGGCGGTCATCGCTGGCTTCCACAGCAGTAGGCATTGACACAGGCCTAGATAGAGAAGGTGCCTGTGTCAGTCGAAAGTCAGGAGTTTGCACAGGTGGAACAGTCTCTTTGACTTCCTGTGTTGGAGAAGAGCACTGTGGCAAAGGATGCTGGTTTGCGGTATCATCTGGAAACAGTTCAGGCCAACCAGCCGTTGGAGCATCTGTGGCTCTCTCTGCTCCTAGCAACAGTTGATCAGTGTGTCTTCTCCAGACGACGTCCTCAGCAGTCTCAACTGTGTAAGACACAGGGCCCATCTGCGCGATCACCGTAGCAGGAACCCATTTCGGTCCAGTGTTGTAGTTTCGAGCTAGGACGTGCCTCTCCAGGATGAAACCGTCTCGCCTTGGCTCTTTTCTCTCTCCTTTCAACTTGAGCTTGTTGTTGACGTTGGACAACCTGCTCTGCCCTTGGAGGTTTGAGTAAGTCAAAACTTGTCCGCAACTGCCTCTTCATCATGAGCAAAGCGGGGGAAGTTTTGGTTGTGGCATGCGGCTCGTTCCTGTAGGACAACAGGAAGCTGTTCAGACGTTGGTGGATTGAGCCCTGACCTTGCGATGCCTCCAAGGCGTGCTTCAAAGTTTGCATGAACCTTTCTGTGAGGCCATTAGTAGAGGGATGATAGGGCACAGACCTGATGTGTTGGACACCATTCACTTGCAGGAAGGTTGCAAACTCCTGTGATACAAATTGTGGACCGTTGTCACTTCCGAGTTGTTCCGGTGAGCCATAGCAGCTGAACATCTCACCAAGTTTCTCAATTGTTTTCTCTGCCATGGTAGACCTCATCACAGTGACCTCCGGCCACTTGCTACGCACATCCACAACCACCATAAACATCTTCACTTCGAAAGGACCGGCGAAGTCCACATGTACTCGCTGCCACACTTCTTCAGGCCAATCCCAGGGGTGTAGGGTTGCCAGCGGTGGAACATTTGACATGGGGAACATGTTTTGGCTTTCTCCTCAATATTTCCATCGAGACCTGGCCACCAGAAGTAGCTTCTTGCCATTTCCTTCATCCGAACCATCCCGCTGTGGCCTGTATGAAGTTGTTGCAGTACAGGTTCCCTCAGAGGTGGCGGAATGATGACACGGCGTCCCCAGAGAAGACAACCTGCCTGGACGGAGAGCTAATTTCTTTTTGAAACGTAAGATTTCAAACTAGGAGAATCTCCTATAGCTCTCCCTCGAATGACATGAATGACATCATTCCACCACCTCTGAGGGAACCTATACTGCAACAACTTCATACAGGCCACAGTGGGATGGTTTGGATGAAGGAAATGGCAAGAAGCTACTTCTGGTGGCCAGGTCTCGATGGGAATATTGAGGAGAAAGCCAAAACATGTTCCCCATGTCAAAGGGTCCGGAATGTTCCACAGCTGGCAACCCTACACCCCTGGGATTGGCCTGAAGAAGTGTGGCAGCGAGTACATGTGGACTTCGCCGGTCCTTTCGAAGAGAAGATGTTTATGGTGGTTGTGGACGCTCATAGCAAGTGGCCGGAGGTCACTGTGATGAGGTCTACCAAGGCAGAGAAAACAATTGAGAAACTTGGTGAGATGTTCAGCTGTTTTGGCTCACCGGAACAACTCGTAAGTGACAACGGTCCACAATTTGTATCACAGGAGTTTGCAACCTTCCTGCAAGTGAATGGTGTCCAACACATCAGGTCTGCACCCTATCATCCCTCTACTAACGGCCTGGCAGAAAGGTTTGTGCAAACTTTGAAGCACGCCTTGAAGGCATCGCAAGGTCAGGGCTCAATCCACCAACGTCTGAACAGCTTCCTGTTGTCCTACAGGAACGAGCCACATGCCACAACCAAAACTTCCCCCGCTTCGCTCATGATGAAGAGGCAGTTGCGGACAAGTTTTGACTTACTCAAACCTCCAAGGGCAGAGCAGGTTGTCCAACGTCAATAACAAGCTCAAGTTGAAAGGAGAGAGAAAAGAGCCAAGGAGAGACGGTTTCATCCTGGAGAGGCACGTCGCAGTAGAGATGGGTAATTTCCCTTTACCACATATAGTGGCAATTTCGCAGTCTGTCCGTTCAATTTAACTGTCACCTCAATGGCGCCTCTCATGGCCACAGGTTTGCCGGTATACATCTTTAGCACAATGTTTGTTGGCTGAAGGGTCAGATGCTTTAGCATTTTGTTGTAGACAGTGTCTGAAACAAGGGACACAGCCGCGCCTGTGTCCACCTCCATCCGCACTGATTGTCCCTCCACCAGTGGGGACACCCAGTAGCCATTTGGACCACCTGCAACCATCAGTATGTGCACCTCTTCCTCCTCAGAGATGTCGCACCCCTCTGTTTTGCTTGTTCCATCATACCGCACTGAATGAACACTCTTTTTCTTCTCTTGTCCAAATACAGACATTTTCCTTTCATGCTTCCCAGCTCTGTCTGTTCTTTTTTTACGTCTACAGGCACGTTCAATGTGACCCTTTTTGCCACAATTTCGGCATTCCAGCTCCGTACACCAGCAGTCATTAGCGTGATGGCCCGTTTTCCCACAACGGTAACATGCACCTTTAGGCTCAGACGACACCTTGTGAACTCTCCCTGTTGAACTAAACTGGTGGGCCTCCTTTTCCACCATCTCCATGGAGACACTAACTTCAATGGCCTTTTCAAGAGTAAGGTTGTCCTCAGTAAGAAGGCGCTTCTGTGTGGCTGCACTTTGCAGACCACACACAAGTCTGTCTCTAATGGTGTCATTCAGCACCTCCTTGAACTCGCAGTGTTCTGACAACCTTTATAAAGCAGCAACAAACATAGTCACTGTTTCCCCCCTCCTCTTGATTCCGTTTGTGAAATCTAAATCTCTCAGCAATAACTAGAGGTTTCGGTGAAAAATGTGCTCCAAGAATTTTCACTAGTTGTTTATATGTTTTAGTTCCTGGCTTAACTGGCTGTACAAGGCTTCGCATTAAATTGAATGTCTTTGCTCCCAGTATACTCAAAAAGGTAGGCACGACCTTATTGTTTGCCACCACATTCGCCAAAACAAAATAGTCAAAACGTTCCATATAAGCGCTCCATTGCTCCACATTTTCATCAAAATCACCGATGTTTCCGAATATAGTAGCCATCTCACGTTTCAAATTTTAATTTCTGTTTACTCACTGCACCCGTCTCTGTTCCGAGTGTTTTGTAGTCGAAAACAAGAAAGTTCCCACAACGCAGATTCATCCGATCCTCGTCGCCACTTTGTTGCGTCTGTACCTTTCTACCTAGACACAATTAGGACTCAATACCCAGAGATTCAAACATGAGGTTACTTTATTCAAAAAGAAGGTTCTGGAGAGTACAGAACAAAGAGAAAAACCCAACCAAGAGAACCAACCCAACCATTTATCTGCTGTGACAGCGCCACCGCAAGTGGGAGGAGAACACATAATACATAACAGGAGGCACATCAGGCAAGACCATGGCTGCATACATTGAGGGCTATTCAACTATGGGAGGCACATCAGGCAAGACCATGGCTGCATACAGCAAGGGCTATTCAACTATGGGAGGCACATCAGGCAAGACCATGGCTGTATATTTACTCAGACGCCATTCTTTTTCTTGCAGGCCAAGCTATCTCATAACAGGAGACAGCAGCAATGGACGGGTGGAGGGCCGCCTCAGCTGCAACCCCTCAGCGATCTTGAGGCGCGCGTCCACAGGATTCTGGCAAGCCAGGTGATCGGTCCCATCGCCCCTGGATAGGTCGACCCCATTCGGGACAGCAATGGTAAGGTCATCAGCTTTCTCTCTTCTCTCATTCCACTTGTCCCTCACAACAACAGCCTTTTACACTTTCAATCCAACTTACTAAATCGCTCCACTCTTTCCTCCCTTACTGCCCTCCTGTCCTGACGCTAAAGCCACTCTTGTACCTCCCTGCTTTCAGATGGTGATTCACCAGCTGAGGAGACGGGCCCTCAAGCTGCCAGTGGGAGCGAAGCCTCAGGCGAGGAGGAAGAGGAAGCTGGATCCTCAGCACCAGCGTCTCCCAAGGGAGCCCATGCACACACTGGGACCACATCTTCCCTGAGGGGAGCAGGGGGGAAGGGTCTGATGAGGGTGAAGCTCTGGGACCCAGCATGCTGCAGCAATGCCATGGGGGTAGGGAAGCTCGGGGGCCTTCTCCCCGGAGGGAGATTAGGCCAGCGAGTCCTGCTGCACTGGATGCAGAGGAGGAGCGGATCATTGCTGAAATGAACACCCAGGAGGTGGACATGCACACTCAGCTCATGGGTGCAGTGGGAAGGGTGCCTGAATGCACTGATGCACTGGCAAGGAGTGTGGAGCACTCCGCTGCAGTACAGGCGGACGCCACGCAAATGCTTAGTGCTGCATTTCAGTCACTGGCTGCCGTGATCCAATCTCAGACTGCTCTCATGCAGTCTCAGATTGAGGCAACGCAAGCACTGACTGCTGCCATCATCGCTGGTTCGGATACATTTCCCCGGGGCTCTCACCGTGCCGCAGCAGGCCAGCAACCTGTGCTCCAGCAGATTGCTCCGGATGCTGAGGTGCTGCCCCATGGGAGTGCCAGTGTGTCAGTCGAGCAGGGAGGTGCTGTCCTCTCTCAGGATGACAGCATTCCTGCTGCCACCACTGTCACTTCCCCATTGCACTTGCCACCGCCTGTAGCTCAGACTGCTGCCGCCCATGCAGAGTTGGTGCAGTCTGCAGCCAGGGCCTCCAGGCCCAGAGCTGGTCAAGGGCATCCTTCAAGGACATCTGTAGTCTCAGGATCTGATATTCAGCAGCCTCCCAGCAGCCTTGCTGCGGCCACTGGGGCCCCATTACGGAGGAGCAGTAGGGTGGGAAGGGGGGAAGTGGGCAAGGGAAGGGGATCACCCTCGAAGGGCAAAAAGTAGGAGGTCTGACAAAATGTTGGGAATGTTTTTATTAAAGGCCAAGGTTCATCTGATAACTTTTGTTTAGTGTTTTGGCCATTATCTCCAGTTATGTTAATTCATGATTTTTTGTGTTTGTTTCTATTAATTTGTCATGAATAAATGACACACACAGAGTTTATAAAATAAAAAAGTTGTTGTATTCAAAATGTACATGTTTGGCCTTTGGAATCATTGCTGCTTTGGCCGGCTGAAGGGGTTGTGGGTTGCTTGCCATCATGTTGTTCTCCATGCCCGAAGCCATTTCCTGAGTAGAGGCCTAGAAGCAGCTTGTTATCAGTCTTTGATGGACAGCCCTTGCAGTTTCAACATTGTGGGCCTCCCTCCCGCCTTGGTGTTGCTGCTGATCATACTCCTCCTCTTCCTCCTCCTCTTCCTCCGGTGCACCAAGGCCTGGTGGCATTGGCTGGGTCCTGAGGATTGCAAGGTTATGAAGAATGCAGCAAACAACTATGAAGAGGGAGACTCGCTCAGCCGAGTACTGCAGGGCTCCTCCTGAGTGGTCCAGACAGCAGAACCATTGCTTGAGCATGCCGATCGTCTGCTCAATGATGTTCCTGGTGGCGCGATCGCAGCTCAGCAGGGGTGTTGGGGTTACGGAGCGCTGTCATCAGCCAGGTGCAGAGTGGACAACCCTTGACCCCGAGGAGCCAACCACTTGGCTGATGCACTGCCTGGAAAAGCTCTGGCACACCTGTCTGGCGCAGGATGAAAGCATCGTGGTGCTGCCAGGGTAGCGGGCATTGACAGCGAGTATCAGCTGTCTGTGGTCACAGACCAACTGGACATTTAAGGAGTGGAACCCCTTGCGGTTTCGGAAAACCTCTGCATTCTCCTGCAGTGCCCGCAATGCCACATGCGTGCAGTCAATGGCGCCCTGCACCATGGGGAAGCCTGCTATCCTCGCAAAGCCCAATGTGCATTCATACTGTTTGGCCCGGGTCATCGGGAAAGAGATGTACTGGTGTCTCCTTTTATAGAGGGCATTTGTGACCTCCCAGATACAGCAATGGACTGCGAACTATGAGATATTGGCGATGTCCCTAGTAGCTGCTTGAAACAAGCCGGTGGCATAAAAATTCAGAGCCACTGTGACCTTCACTGCCACCGACAGAGACGTCCTGATCCTCAGTTGACCACCTCCTTGCTGAAGGGCAGCCTGCGCAAACACTGCTCCTCAGACAAATGAATGTAGGAGAATTGTTCCCGGAATACCCTGGGAGGGTAAGGTCTCCTGTACAGAGGCCTGTTGGCCCTCCTCCATCTGGCCATGATTGCCACTCTCTCTCTGCGTCTCTGATGCCTCCAATTCTGCAGGCGCAGGACGACACCCCCAATCAGTGCAGCCCCCAGAGTCTCTTGACAATCGAAGGTCAAATCCAAAAGAACCTGCAAAGTGATGCTCAGTAGCCAAAGCTACTTCACACAGCGTTGACCCTCTGCAGAAGTCTCTCTCTCTCTCTCTCAGAATCTCTCTCTCTGTCAGAATGAGTGGTGCAAAAATGTCTCCCACAAAAAAGGCAGGAAGAGGGCACCCTTTCAATAGCGCCCCCCCCCCCAGCCCCTCACCGACTGGAAAATATTCCAGTCTCCCTGTCGTTGCTTAAGGCAGGCGGAAAGGAAAGGGGCGCCACTCAATATCCGGTCCAGGGCGCCACCGGGGCGTTGCACGCTCGACTGACTTCACGATCTGCGGGTGCAGGAGATCATGGCGGTAGAGTTTAACACCACCACAAAAAACTGGTCAATTTCACGAGTGGCGCAAACATCGTCACTCCCGGGCGCTAGTTGTGTTGCGCCCCATTAGCGGCCTCTTAGGGCGCTAACAGGAGGCGCTAAGCAACCAAATTCTCCCCCCTTATGCTGGTAAAAGCGGGTCTTACATCTGCTTTTACCAGGCCTAAGATTTCTAAGTGATTTCAGAGGGCGGAGGTTCTGCAGAAAGGCATCCGATCTGTCCAGGATTCTTGACAGATTGGAAATACCGGTTTTTCTCTGTTTCTCTCTCCACGGATGCTGCCTGGCCTGCTGAATGCTTCCGGCATTTTCTGTTGTTATTTCCGATGTCCCTAGGTATTCATATTTATTTTCAATCGAGATTCGCTCCCATCCGGGAATTTCCCAACATCTCTATTATAATCCGACTCCTTCTACCTGTTGAGCCATTTAGACGGCAGCACTGACCCGGGGAGCACTGAGCTCTGGGGGTAAGTACAGCACTGTAACAGTTATAGAACCCAATCGTTCCACTGATGTTGTGTTGCTGGATCCCGAGGAAGCACTTTGATTTTATGCTTTAAGAATTTTCATACCGGAACGCTTGAAAAAAGTGAAATTGTCGCTCAGAAATCTGCAACGTGAGTTGCAGCCTTATTTTCGTTATTACCTTCAAAGGCGGCTTTTAACCTTAGATGTTTCACCCTACTCTAGCTTGATTTATTGGAATCGCTTCTAGATTTTGAGAGCAATCTCAAAACATAGGGGCAAAGTTATTTTTTAAAGACGTAATCTATCGTTTTTAATAAGCAGGAAAGATAACTGTAGGGGTAAATTTTGGAGCTCTGTCTCTTTGGTTGTGCTGTATTTCTGGTGCCTTGTTTGGTTAACTGGCGGACTTTAGTCGTTTTATTTGTAGTTCCTGATGTGCCTCAATTATTCCGAGACTCGAAGTTAGCAGAACAAAAGTAAGGCTTTTATTAACTTAGAACATAACACGTAAACTAGAGAGATGTCTTCCTTCAGGAGGTTGATGCCCGACTGACTTAGATTACAAAGGAGCCAGGTATGGGCGGAGCCCTGCACACAACCAATTCCAGCACATTCCAATACATAATACATGAGGACTGGGGGAAGGGAAAAGACACAGAAAGCAGGCAGTTACAAGACACAGAAAACAGGCAGTGATGAATGGAATATATTTCATCACATTCACCCCTTCTATAGATTTAGTCTGTTCGGGGGTTTGATAGTCCTCTGCGACCGACGTGGCTGTTGTGGTGCCGCGGGTGTCGGCTGGGTGTCCCCGGTAGCCTCCTGGGTCTCTGCCGGGGGTGCCGCCGGGGTTGTTGAAGGGGTAGTTGGTGGGGGTGCCATTGGTCGATGTTCTGCCGGGGGTGATGAAAGAGTAGTGGGTGGGTAAGGGTTGCTGTGATCGTCGTCGCTGCTATTGCCGTAGTTGTTGTCGATGCCGGCTGGGGCGACGTCTTTTATGGACACGGTGTCCTCCCTTCCGTCGGCGTGCCGGACATATGCGTATTGGGGGTTGGCGTGGAGTAGGTGTACTGGCTCCACGAGAGGGTCCGTCTTGTGGCCCCTCACATGCCTTCGCACGAGTACCGGACCTGGGGTGGAGAGCCATGACGGCATGGATACGCCTGAGGTGGATTTCCGAGGAAAGACAAACATTCGTTCATGAGGCGTGGCATTAGTGGCCGTACACAATAGCGACCGTATCGAATGGAGCACATCCGAGAGGACTTCCTGCCAGCGGGAGATAGGGAGGCCCTTGGTCCTTAGAGCTAGAGTGACTGCTTTCCACACTGTCCCGTTCTCTCGCTCCACCTGGCCGTTACCCCGGGGGTTGTAGCTGGTGGTACGGCTCGTGGCGATCCCCTTGGACAGCATGTACTGGCGTAGCTCTTCACTCATGAAGGACGCCCCCCTATCCGTGTGGATATAGCTCGGCATACCGAACAGGCAGAACAGGCTGTTGAGGCATTTAATGACCGTGGCGCTGGTCATGTCTGGGCAGGGGAAGGCGAATGGGAAACGGGAGTATTCGTCCACAATGTTCAGGAAGTAAACATTGCGGTCGACGGACGGGAGGGGGCCCTTGAAATCTAAGCTGAGCCGCTCGAAGGGCCGTGTAGCTTTGATTAAGTGGGCTCTATCTGGGCGGTAGAACCGAGGCTTGCACTCAGCGCAAGTGCGGCAGTTCCTGGTCAGAGACCAAACTTCCTCAATCGAGTAGGGTAAGTTACGGGACTTTATGAAGTGGAACAGCCGCGTGACCCCTGGGTGGCAGAGGTCGTTGTGGAGGGTCTGTAGCCGATCCTCGGTGGCGCTGGCACACATCCCTCGTGAGAGGGCGTCAGGGGATTCGTTAAGGGCCCCTGGCCGGTAAATGATGTCGTACTCGAAAGTGGAGAGCTCGATCCGCCACCTAAGAATCTTATCATTTTTAATCTTCCCCCTCTGTTTATTGTTGAACATAAACGCTACCGATCGCTGGTCGGTAAGTAGGGTGAAGCGTTTGCCGGCTAGGTAGTGGCGCCAGTGGCGCACTGCCTCCATGATGGCTTGGGCCTCCTTTTCCACGGAGGAGTGTCTGATCTCGGGGCCTTGGAGGGTCCTCGAGAAGAAAGCTACGGGCCGCCCCGCCTGGTTGAGGGTGGCCGCCAAGGCGAAGTCGGACGCATCACTTTCCACTTGAAATGGAGTGTTCTCGTCCACTGCCTGTAGCGTGGCCCGCTCAATATCCTGCTTAATGCTTTTGAAGGCGGCGTGGGCCTCAGCAGAGAGCGGAAAAGAGGATGCTTTCAAGAGGGGGCGGGCTTTGTCGGAGTAGTTGGGGACCCATTGGGAATAGTAAGAAAATAACCCCAGGCACCTTTTCAGGGCTTTGGGAGTGTTGGGCAGGGGCAGCTCCCGTAGGGGGCGCAATCGGTCGGGGTCTGGTCCGATTTCCCCATTCTCCACCACGCTGCCCAGTATGCAGAGGCGCGTGGTGTTGAAAATGCACTTGTCCTCGTTATAGGTGAGGTTGAGTTTTTGTGCGGTTTTCAGGAACCTCTCGAGGTTCGAGTCGTGATCCTGCTGGTTGTGACCGCAGATGGTGACGTTGTCGAGGTAGGGGAAGGTTGCCTGCAAGTGGTGGTCATCGACCATGCGATCCATCTCCCTCTGAAAGACCGAGACCCCGTTCGTCACCCCAAAGGGGACTCTGAGGAATTGGTAGAGGCGTCCGTTCGCCTCGAAGGCGGTGTACAGGCGGTCCTCTGGTCTGATAGGGAGCTGGTGGCACGCTGACTTGAGGTCGATGGTGGAGAACACCCGGTATTGGGCGATTTGGTTCACCATTTCTGATATGCGGGGTAGCGGGTAGGCGTCTAGTAGGGTGTACCTGTTGATCATTTGACTATAGTCGATCACCATCCGTTTCTTCTCGCTACCCCTTACCACTACCACTTGGGCGCGCCACGGGCTGTTGCTGTGTTCAATAATGCGCTCTTTCAGGAGCCTGTCTACCTCGGTCGCGATAAACCGCCTGTCCTCCCAGCTGTACCTCCTGCTTTTGGTCGCTATTGGCCGGCAGTTAGGGGTAAGGTTCGCGAATAGCGAAGGCGGCTTTACCTTCAGGGTAGCCAGACCGCACACTGTGAGGGGCGGCTGGGACCCACCGTACTTGAGCGTGATGCTTTGGTGGTTGTACTGGAAATCCAAACCCAAGATCACGCTCGCACATAGATTCTTCATGATTAATACTTTAAAATTATCATACACAGTTCCGTTAACGCACAATTGTACCGTGCAGTAACCCAGAATGGTTGATGTCTGGGTTTTATCGGCCATAGAGATGGTACCCTGAGCAGGGACCACCTTTAGGGAGAGTTGTTGTGCCAGTTCAGGGTGGATAAAACTCTCCGTGCTTCCACTGTCAATTAAGCATTTAACCCGGCACCCGTTTACCTCGATGTCCACCATTGATTTGGATAGCGGATGCGGCCTGGTCTGGTCCACTGTGACCGATGCCACTGTAGGGCCCTGATCGAGACAAGATGGCGTCCACGCTGTCTGCTCATAAGATGGCGGACCCCACGAGGTCGGGCAAGATGGCGTCCAAGATGGCCGCTCCCACGGCGCACACGCGGCGGTGGCGGGTTTTCCGGTGGTTGGTTTTCCGGCGGGGTTCCCTCTGCACACCTTCCCGAAGTGCCCCTTCTTACCGCACTTAAAGCAGGTGGTGCCTTTCGCCGGGCACAGGTTTCTGGTGTGCTTTGGCTGCCCGCAGAAGTAGCAGTTGGGTCCTTGACGCGTCGCGGCTGTCGTAGGGCTTCTGGGGGGAGAGCTGGGCCCCGCCGGTGTCGGGCTGCCGGGCGGGGAAGATGCCTTCCAAGATGGCGGCGCCCTCGGCACACACGTGGCGGCGTGGGCGGCGCGGGCTGAAGAGTAGGCGTCCGAGTTTCTCTGGGCCATCTCCAGGGACCGCGCGGTGTCCGCAGCCTGTTTCAGGTCCAACTCCGTTTTTTCCAGCAGTCTTTGCCGGATGTGAGTGGAGCTGAGGCCTGTGATAAAGGCATCGCGAACAAGCTCGTCGGTGTACACTGCGGCTTTTACATCTCGGCACTTACAGTCCTTGCCAAGCTTTTTCAGGATGCTTAGGAACTCCTCCACCGATTCCCCAGGTCGCTGTGCGCGAGTAGCGAGTAGATGCCTAGCATACACCTCATTCGTAGGCTGCTGGTAATGCGCCTTTAAGATGTTGCAGGCGGCCAGGTACGTATCGGCGTCTTGGATGAGGGGGTAAACCCGGTGGCTTACCCAATTCCGTAGCATTCCGAGTCTCATCTTCGCAGTGTCCGTAGCGTCTTTGACGGCTGCGGAATTGTCCAGGAAGAATTCCATACAGTCAAACCAGTGTCCGAAGCGTGCTGATGCATCCGGAGCATGTTGATCCAAATCCAAACGTTCGGGTTTCAGGAGTTGATCCATAGTGTTGAAAATTAAGTTAATAAAATTGATGTGCCTCAATTATTCCGAGACTCGAAGTTAGCAGAACAAAAGTAAGGCTTTTATTAACTTAGAACATAACACGTAAACTAGAGAGATGTCTTCCTTCAGGAGGTTGATGCCCGACTGACTTAGATTACAAAGGAGCCAGGTATGGGCGGAGCCCTGCACACAACCAATTCCAGCACATTCCAATACATAATACATGAGGACTGGGGGAAGGGAAAAGACACAGAAAACAGGCAGTGATGAATGGAATATATTTCATCATCACAGTTCCCAGTAACAGGTTGGGTAACCTTGTCAGACGCGGGTCGGTGACCGTCAGAATAACTGGAAAAAAATAAGAATAAATCATTTCTGACAGAATAGCTTTCGGAATTATTTTGCCCGATGAGTTTTGCCGATATTCGCAGCCGATTCCTCAGCGACACAGAGACAACAATTGGGGCCACAAACTATTGGCAACAAAGGCAAACTCTCCGCAATCCAAAAAGCCCACATGTGACACTCTGTGAAAGGGAAAGCGGTAACAAGACATTGATTACAGCCAAAACATGAATAAAGGCAATTCAAATATTGCAGTTCCAAGATGTGGGTAAAACAAATCCATGCGTGCAATTCAAATTGTGTTTTTATTGAAAAATAAATGTCAAAACAGGAAAATAAAATAATGCATTAACCATCAGCCATGTAAATCAAGACAATCTCTATCCGCTGATCATAGCATCACTTTTATTTATTTTGCTCACATTGAACCCTGATGGAAAGGAATCTTAAAGGAAAGTAGGTAAGATGTATTTTCCTGTCTCAATAGCTCGTGGCGTTGGAGCAGAACAAGGTCCGGGGTCCCAGAAAACCTATCAGACATACACAGCCAGACCTGCACCACTTCACGGTCGAACACCATCTTACTTTTAGACCAGCCTAAAATGAGCTGACTAAAAAAAACAAGCCTTGACCTCAGTTATATATTATATATATACATGAAATGAATTGGAGCAGGTTTTTCCGTTTGGTTATGGTGGGGTTGTGTTAGGCGCTCTCTTCGCCCATCTGAAATGAGCCCGAGAGAGGCTGCGTGTGCAGTGGAGCTCTTAGAGGTTCAGGAGCTTTTTACCCAGTTTTAGTTTCCCAGTTTTTACAGGATGTTTTTAGTACTGGTTTTTGTTACGTTTTGTTGCCATTTTTATGAAAACAAATTTTAAAAATCAGATTTTTGTTTTCCAAACTACCACACCTACTAGTGGGCCTTTGGCGTAGCGGTAGCATCCCCGCCGCTGGGCCAGAAGGCGTAGGGTTTCAAACCCCGCTCCAGACAGTCCCGGCAAGTGGAGTCGGAGCTCCAGCTCTAAATTCTGGGTTGACATCCAGCAGGATACTTGCGTCCGTGGGTGTGGGTGGCCCCCCCCCCCCTCGTATGGGTTGTGGGAGCCCGTAAAACCCTCCCGCCATAGGACTAACCACCCTAATGGCTGGTACGAAGATGGTTACGGTCACGGAAGGAGCATTAATCGCGGCCAGAAATCCTTCCACCAAAGGGAACAGTGTGAAGACACGTATGACGACGACCACACCTACCATTATGCCACCAATTGTATCTGCAAGCCCCGGCATGCCTATCTGGCAATAAATGAGGAGGTCCCTCCATAGGCTGCAGGCCAGAATTAAGTCATTTGAAGATCTGTGCTATCAGCTGCTATCAACTTTTTTGCCTCTGCCTTCTTCAAAACAAGCTGAGGGATCATGTTTTCCAGATAAGTGACTGATGCCTAGTCAGCATGGCTTACACCTTCATCTCCTTCTGAAAAATAACAGTAGTGTGACACAGCTGTTCAATGTCACTACACTGCCCTAGAGGAGTTATTGCTGGAGGCCATCCTGTGTGTTAGTAAATGTCATGAAAGTAGGGTGTGTTACAATGATTTTATGTATGAACTCCTTTGAAGATATAAGTATACCCAGGGGCAGACTGGCCATATGGAAGATTGGGAGATTTCCCAAGTGTCCCCATGTATGGTTCCATAGCACTGTATGATCAGTCCCCCTGCTCTTTTTCTGTGAGGCTCCCATGTTCTTTTGGGGGAGCCAGTCCACTGCTGAGTGTGCCAAGGATGTCAGTTGTAAGTTGCCCTATGAATATGTGCTCTGCTGGAGTATGAGCAGGCACATTAAGCAATGAGTGAACTGCAAGGTTGTGTGAGGGTTTGGTATGAGCAGGCAGTAAATGTGGAAAAGGTTAAACGGCAACACTTTGTGGCATACATACCTGGGCCATCTACCTGGTAAATTAGTCTAATATTGGCAACTTACTTAATCATAAAATCATTGGCCTATAAATTCCTTGAGCTTCTCCCAATCTCCTGCCATAACTTTTGTAGCTCATGACTCTATAATAGGGGAGTAAATTCGGTTGATTTGTGCCTCCCATTAGTGCCCTTAGAGAGCGTTAACGGGGCGCAACTCAACTAGCGCCTGGGCACGACACCGCTAACGCCTCCCGCGAAATTCAGCAGGAGGTTAGCTGCGGCGGTAACCATTAGCGCCGCGCTAACCATTAGCGTTGCGCCACTGGCAATGACATCATCAGTGTGCGCAGCGCCTCGCTCGCGCCTCGGCTGTAATATTGGGTGGTGCCCCCCCGACTTACTGCTGGACGCTATGTCCGCCGAGGTCAGGGGGCCCTATGTGCGGCCAGGGTGGTACTAGTTAAAAGGAGGTGGCGGGCGGCTATTTTTGTTGCTGGCCGCCTGCCAGCACTTGCCCCCGTTGCTGTCCTCAGCCCCCGTGAAGCCCCCCCCCCCCCCCGCGGGGTGCTGGCTGCTCTCCGTGAGCCCAGCACACCTCTTGAGTGCCAGGTTTGTTTGCCGGCACTCCCGATCCCTAGTGGCCCAGCTGGGCACCGGGATGTGCTGCACCTGGCCCCTCCCCTTTAATAAGGGGAGGAAGGCCTGCAGTACCGCGGCACATAGCGCTGCGGTATTGGCTCACAGCGCCCCAAGAGGGATGTGGGTCGCTTCCAGTAGCACCCCTCCTCCCTCTCGGGGGCGCTACCTGAGAAAATCAGCTGCGGGGGTGCTAATGTTTTCGGGGCGCTACCCAATTTGCACACTGTCTGCACACTTTGTCCTTGAACCAGCAATCATTATGGTCGTGTGTTGTTCTGCCGCAGCGATAGCACTTCACTGTTCCGTATGACATTTCATTTGTGCCATATTCTTGCGGTCTCTGTTGTATCTCTGCAGCGCCCCGTGCGGCTGCTTCGTGTGATACTGCAATGCTGAAAGCCTTGTCCAGCGTAAGATCCTTTTCTGATAGAAGCCGTTTGTGGGTTCCTTCACTTTGAAGCCCACACACAAACTTGTCCCTTAAAGTATCTGCTAGTCCCGTTCCAAACTGGCAGTGTTTCGATAGCTTGCGCAGTTCCGTTAAATACTCAGCATTACTTTCATCTTTATGCTGGTTCCTTTTGTGAAACTTAAATCTTTCTGCTATCAGCAGCGGTGTGGGGTTTAAGTAGTCCTGTAGGATTGACACTATGTTTTCAAAATCCTTTTCTACTGCCTTCTCTGGGGTTACTAGGTTTCGTAATAAGCCATACGTTTTTGCACCCATTGAATTCAACAATACCAGCACTTTCTTGTCATCTGGCACTTCATTCGCCTTGCAGTATACTTCTATGCGTTTGACATATGTTGTCCAATCTTCGACTTCATTGTCGAACGCTGTGATACTGCCACTCTTCGGCATTTTTGGGTGTGGTTAGACTGGCTTAAAATGGCGTCTCCCGCGCTTTCCTTTCTTCCTTGCTGCGGCTTAAAATGGCGTCTCCCACGCTTTCCTTCCTTCCCCGCAGCGGCTTAAAATGGCGTCTCCTGCGCTGCTGCCAACGCCACTCTCGGCGGTCCGCCTGGCAAATGGCGACGCCCTGTGGGTTTCGTGCGCTGCTCCTGCGCTGCTGCCAATGCCGCTCTCTGCGGTCATCATGCCAATGGCAGTGCCTCGCGTTTTCCTGCGCGCCTCTCTCCCCCATTGACGCTGCTCGGCCCTTGAACACCGGCTACGCTCTGCTCTCTCTCGCCTCTCTCCCCCATTGACGCCGCTCAGTCCTGAACACCGGCTGCGCTCTGCTCTCTCTCGTTGAAGCTGCTCGGCCCTTGAACACCGGCTGCGCTCTGCTCTCTCTCGCCTCTCTCCCTCATTGACGCTGCTCGGCCCTTGAACACCGGCTGCGCTCTGCTCTCTCTCGCCTCTCTCCCCATTGACGCCGCTCGGCCCTTGAACACCAGCTGCGCCCTGTGCACTCTGCCCACTCTCTCTCCCCCGTCGACGCTGCTCAGCCTTTTTCTGTGCCGCTCGGTCGGCTCTAGCCGCCGCTGTCCGGGAAGGGTCTGCGCAGTACCTGTTGCCAGACCGTTTCGCTGGACCTCCGTGGCTGGAAAGCCAAGCCTAGCTCTCGACAGCCTCCCCTGCGATGCCCGTGCTTCTGGACTCGACCTCCTTCCACTGTTCTCCAGGAGCGAATCCCTGGGAGGTGATGCAGAGTTGCAGGTAGGTTCGAATCTTTCTCGTCGCCAATGTTAGATCCGGGTATCTTAATGTGGTGTCCTTCAATAATCAGACAAAGACTGCAGGGAACGATCAACAGGTGTTTACTGAATGAGGGTTCAAACTGCAACTGACTGTACAGAGCACTACTCAAGGTTTATATACAGGTGTGGTCACTGCCGGTACTACAGGATACAGGAGCTGTAAAAAGTAGTTCTCCCCCTTAAAGGTACATACATTACAAAACCGAGGCCCCGTCTGCCCCTCAGGTGGATGTAAAAGATCCCATGGCACTATTTCGAAGAAGTGCAGGGGAGTTATCCCTGGTGTCCTGGCCAATATTTATCCCTTAACCAGCATAACAAAAAAAGCAGATTATCTAGTCATTATCACATTGTTGTTTGTAGGACCTTGCTGCGCGCAAATTGGCTGCTGCGTTTCCCACATTACAACGGTGACTCCACTTCAAAAAATACTTCATTGGCTGTAAAGCGCTTTGAGATGTCCGGTGGTCGTGAAAGGCGCAATATAAATGCAAGTCTTTCTTTTACATTCACCACACGGACTGCAGCGGTTCAAGAAGAAGGCCCACCACCCCCATCTCAACGATAACTAGAGACAGGCAATAAATGCCAGCCTTGCCAGTGGCGCCCTTATCCCAAGAATTAATAAAAGAAAAATGACGTTGGGGTGTCTTGGAGGGGGTTGTTCAGTTGGCGGGTGGGAGGGGGTTGTTCAGTTGGTGGGTGGGAGGGGGTTGTTCAGTTGGCGGGTGGGAGGGGGTTGTTCAGTTGGTGGGTGGGAGGGGGTTGTTCAGTTGGTGGGTGGGAGGGGGTTGTTCAGTTGGTGGGTGGGAGGGGGTTGTTCAGTTGGCGGGTGGGAGGGGGTTGTTCAGTTGGGTGGGAGGGGGTTGTTCAGTTGGTGGGTGGGAGGGGGTTGTTCAGTTGGTGGGTGGGAGGGGGTTGTTCAGTTGGTGGGTGGGAGGGGGTTGTTCAGTTGGTGGGTGGGAGGGTGTTGTTCAGTTGGGTGGGAGGGGGTTCAGTTGGTGGGTGGGAGGGGGTTGTTCAGTTGGTGGGTGGGAGGGGGTTGTTCAGTTGGTGGGTGGGAGGGGGTTGTTCAGTTGGTGGGTGGGAGGGGGTTGTTCAGTTGGTGGGTGGGAGGGTGTTGTTCAGTTGGGTGGGAGGGGGTTCAGTTGGTGGGTGGGAGGGTGTTGTTCAGTTGGGTGGGAGGGGGTTCAGTTGGTGGGTGGGAGGGGGTTCAGTTGGTGGGTGGGTGGGGGTTGTTCAGTTGGGTGGGAGGGGGTTCAGTTGGGTGGGAGGGGGTTCAGTTGGTGGGTGGGAGGGGGTTGTTCAGTTGGTGGGTGGGAGGGTGTTGTTCAGTTGGGTGGGAGGGGGTTCAGTTGGTGGGTGGGAGGGGGTTGTTCAGTTGGGTGGGAGGGGGCTCAGTTGGGTGGGAGGGGGTTGTTCAGTTGGTGGGTGGGAGGGGGTTGTTCAGTTGGGTGGGAGGGGGTTGTTCAGTTGGTGGGTGGGGGTTGTTCAGTTGGCGGGTGGGAGGGGGTTGTTCAGTTGGGTGGGAGGGGGTTGTTCAGTTGGTGTGGGAGGGGGTTGTTCAGTTGGCGGGTGGGAGGGGGTTGTTCAGTTGGTGGGTGGGAGGGGGTTGTTCAGTTGGTGGGTGGGAGGGGGTTGTTCAGTTGGTGGGTGGGAGGGGGTTGTTCAGTTGGGTGGGAGGGGGTTGTTCAGTTGGTGGGTGGGGGTTGTTCAGTTGGCGGGTGGGAGGGGGTTGTTCAGTTGGGTGGGAGGGGGTTGTTCAGTTGGTGGGTGGGAGGGGGTTGTTCAGTTGGGTGGGAGGGGGTTGTTCAGTTGGTGTGGGAGGGGGTTGTTCAGTTGGTGGGTGGGAGGGGGTTGTTCAGTTGGTGGGTGGGAGGGGGTTGTTCAGTTGGTGGGTGGGAGGGGGTTGTTCAGTTGGTGGGTGGGGGTTGTTCAGTTGGTGGGTGGGAGGGGGTTGTTCAGTTGGTGGGTGGGAGGGGGTTGTTCAGTTGGGTGGGAGGGGGTTGTTCAGTTGGTGGGTGGGAGGGGGTTGTTCAGTTGGTGGGTGGGAGGGGGTTGTTCAGTTGGGTGGGAGGGGGTTGTTCAGTTGGTGGGTGGGAGGGGGTTGTTCAGTTGGGTGGGAGGGGGTTGTTCAGTTGGTGGGTGGGAGGGGGTTGTTCAGTTGGTGGGTGGGAGGGGGTTGTTCAGTTGGTGGGTGGGAGGGGGTTGTTCAGTTGGTGGGTGGGAGGGGGTTGTTCAGTTGGTGGGTGGGAGGGGGTTGTTCAGTTGGTGGGTGGGAGGGGGTTGTTCAGTTGGGTGGGAGGGGGTTGTTCAGTTGGTGGGTGGGAGGGGTGTTGGTGTGTGGAGGTTTTCACTCTGTGGGAGCAGCTTTTAACGTGTGTTCCTTCCTTCCATGTTCTTTTTAATGATAGCTTGTTCATGGCACAAAATAGTTTTTTCTGCTTCAGGGCAGGGCAGATGAATTGTCCGATCTCCAGGTTGCGAAGGAGGATCTACTTCCTGAGACTTGCATTCCTCATGTCCACTTGCTGAATTTTCAGAAGGCCGTGTTTGGCCACGGCCAGCCGCAAGTGCCATTTAAACGGTTTGTTAACTTTCCTTTTTATTTATTTTTTGGTGTCAAGCCGCTTGCTGATTTTTCTTTACATTCACAGTTGGTTTTACGATGTGTTTTAAGAAGCTTTTCTTTCTAAAATTGAGTTAATTTAAGGGCTCCAGGTAATGAGAACATAGAAATAAGATTAAATGTAAGAGATTTAGGACAGAGAACAGGAGTATTGTGTGCAGTTTTGGTTGCCTTATCTGAGGAAGGATATTCTTGCCATGGAAGGAGTTCAGCGAAGATTCACCAGGCTGATACCTGGGATGGCGGGAATGACGTATGAGGAGAGATTGGGTCGATTGGGCTTGTACTCGCTGGCGTTTAGAAGAATGAGAGGGGATCTCATTGAAACTTATAAAATTCTGGCAGGACTGGACAGACTAGATGCAGGAAGGATGTTCCCGATGGTCGGGGAATCCAGAACCAGGGGTCACAGTCTAAGGATAAGGGGTAGGCCTTTTAGGACAGAAATGAGGAGGAATTTCTTCACCCAGAGAGTGGTGAACCTGTGGAATTCTCTACCACAGAAGGCAGTAGAGACCAATTTATTAAATATATTCAGGAAGGAGTTGGATATATTTCTTAAGGCTAAAGGGATCAAGGGGTATGGGGAGAAAGCAGGGACCGGGTACTGAACTTGGATGATCAGCCATGATCGCATTGAATGGCGGTGCAGGCTCGAGGGGCCAAATGGCCTACTCCTGCTCCTATCTTCTATGTAAACTTTTGTTACACAGAGAGTAGTGAGGATGTGGAATGCACGACCAGAGTTAATGATTGAAGCAGAGACCATGGCAATAAGGATCATGCCCTTATTTAGACGCAATCCAATTTATAAGCCAGTTTTTAATCCTGCAATAAAAGTAATCAAATGTTGGATACCCTGCAACTTAGGTTACATTAAGCCTATGTTCCACTCAACTTTTAATCTAACTCTTTATCTTAACTTGTCATAAGGCCTATATATAAACTGTCAGCTTTTTAGAACACTTTGCTATTTTCCTACATCAGCATGTATGTTGGAGGATTAAAGAACCTTATAAAATCTTGACATTTACAAGGTTAAAATTGGAGGACGCGATGACTAATTCCCATATGTGCAGGTTAGTTCATTAGTTACAGACAACTTTAATAGCAAAAGCTGATTCTGAGTTCTAAGAGATATTAGAAATTTGACAAAGAGCTTTGAAATGTATGCAAAATGATTTAGAAAATGGTGAAAATTCACACAACCATAAAAAATCATTAGAAAAATGAATTATCTTTACAGTTATGCAATCAAACTGACTTGGTAGCTCTGGGGACTTGCACAATATTTCTTCCTACACTTCCAAGCAAAGATACACATATCGCAAAAGGCATCAGAGATCCCCTTTTGAAATAAATTCTCCTGTTCTCACAATATAATCACTTAGCATATATTTTTTCAAAATAGAAGTTTTGATTCTATCAGTGTTTCGCTCTTCACAGATGCTGCAACACCTGCTGAGTATCTCCAGCATTTTCTGTTTTTAGATACTATGGGCTAGATTTTCAGTTGCTAGCGCCAGCAGTTAGCGCCTTAAGAGAAGTGATTTTCGGGCGCTATGCGTGTAGCGCCCGTGCGCAGCGCAGTTTGCGCCCCGCCCCAAATTAAGTTGCCCGTTAGCGCCGGCGCAAAGTTTGGCGCCCGCCCGGATGCGCGCGCAGAAAATGACGTCACATCCTCGTGCAACGCCCTTTGGCCGCCCCGATTCCAAACTTCAGTCGGACCGCCCCATTGTGCGGCTGGCGGCCGGAGCGTTTGGAAAAAGGAACGCAACACAACCAGCGCGGGCCCCGGGGGGCGCAAATTAAAGGGGACGTGCTCTCCAGTATAAAGGCCAGCCTTTTTTCAGAAAACACTCTTGTGCAACGCATTTCTGGAGACACAACAAGGAGGATAGCTAACTGGTTTCAAGCAGCAAGAACTCAGGTATTTTTGGACTCAGGCCAGAGCGCTGCAAGTGGCCTTTTGGAAATTTGAGTGTTTGCCAGGATTTGATGGGGGTTGCATGGGGTGCCAACGCGGAGCTGCAGCTCCATGTCCGTAGGGCTCGCAGACGCATTGTGAGAGGGGCAGCCCTGGCTAGAGGCAGAGGGGGCTACAGGCGTCGGCCACGTAGGCCTTACCGAGTCAGGCTATACCGCCAGCAGCGCTCCTACCTAAACATGAGTGCCGCGCGATGTGTTAAAAGGCTCCGATTCCGAAAGGAGGTGATTGCAGAGATCTGCCACCTGCTTCGCCGAGATCTGCGGCCAAAGCTCAGGTGCAGGACGTCTCTGTCGGTGGAAGTGAAGGTGACGGTGGCATTGAACTTCTATGCCACCGGCTCCTTCCAATACGCTGCTGGGGACATAGCAAACTTCTCCCAGTACGGCGCGCATCGCTGCATCCGCCAGGTGACCGAAGCACTGTTCAGAAGGAGAAGCCAATTCATCTCCTTCCCCATGGCCCTGGAGAGCCAGCATCAGCACGCATTGGGATTTTCCAGACTCGGGGAATTCCCCTTGGTGCAGGGCGCCATTGACTGTACGCATGTGGCTTTGCGGGCCCCTCTGGAGCATGGCGAGCAGTATCGCAACAGGAAGGGCTACCATTCTCTGAATGTGCAGCTGGTGTGTGACCACAAGCAGCGCATCATGGCAGTCAATGCCAGCTTCCCAGGCAGCAGCCACGATGCCTTTATCCTGCGGCAGAGTACTGTGCATGACATGTTCCAGGCACAGCCTCCCCCAAGAGGATGGCTACTCGGGGACAAAGGCTATCCTTTGTGCACCTGGCTCATGACCCCGCTCCGCGCGCCCAGGACCGCTGCTGAAGAGGCCTACAATGAGAGCCATCAAACCACCCGCAACATCATCGAGCAAACGATTGGGGTCCTCAAGCAGCGGTTCCGCTGCCTTGATCGCTCCGGAGGAGCTCTCCAGTATTCGCCGGACCGGGTCTCCCAATTTGTGGTGGTTTGCTGCATGCTACACAACCTGGCTATCCGCAGGACTCAGGCACTGCCACCTGACGTTGGACCAGCACCTCAGGAGGAGGAGCAGGAGGAGCATGAGGAGGAGGAGGAGGAGGAGCAGGAGTACGTTCCCAGGAGGGAGCGACCAGGGCCAAGGGCCGTACGACGCCACCTTATTACACGGTACTTCTAAGCCCCCTGTCAGGGAATGGCCAGGGGCCATGAGGGAAGATGAATGCAGCCGCTCCACAAGCCCTCAGCCGGCGAAGCCAACAAACACTAAGAAGAACAACCATGGAGACTGCATGAATAAAGATAATTATTTATTACACAAAAATGAAAAGCCCTTCCCACATGAATCCCCAAAAACAATAAACGGGCCCCACAAAATGCCCAACAAACGACTCACTCCCACAAACTGGGGAGGAGTCACTCCACATTTCTTCAAACCGGGCCTCAACATCGGCCTAACGCAAAAAATAAGCCCTCCAACAACACAACCATGGGCAAAATAAAGATGGCCACCGCCATATAAAAGGAAAGCTGGCCACACCCTCTACTGAGTGGCCCGCGAGGGCGAGACCTTGCCCAGCCTTTTGCCTCCCCTGCCCGGCCTGCTGCTCCTTCGCAAGCTCTGCCCAGTGGCTGCTGCGAGGCTGGGGGAAGGCGCCTGAGGCTCAGATGCCCTTCCGCCAGATGCCGCTGGGGGGCGGCCTACACGGCGTTTGGGCCTCGAGGGGCCGTCTACTGAGTGGCGCACCTGAGCCTGGCCACCATCAGCTGCAGCCGCTTGCCCTTGACGCCCCAGTGGGGGAATGGCAGCGACGGATGGCGCAATGTGGGCCAGCTGGTGTCTGGGATGCGCTGGCTGGTGCTGTGGCGCGGTGGCACTCGGCCGGGCCCGCACTGTAAGATCCACAACAATCAGCCGAGGGGCGGCTTGCTGGGATGGTCCAGCGCGGCGGCTGCCCTGGCGATGCCTGCCTGAGACAGCGCGTGTGGCAGCAGTGAGTGCCCCTGTTGTCCTGGTGTGCGCCCGCATCACATCCGCCAGGGTCTTGACGGCATCAGTCAGCATGCCGCCACTCGCGGCAGTTGCTGCCCCGAACTCGCGCACACTGGTCGCCAGTGACTCGATGGCCTCAGGCATGCGCCCCACCACGCTCATGAGCTCCGTGTGGCGCCGGTCCGAACCCTCGGCCATCTTATCCAACTTCCGCACCTCCTCCGAGGTGAAGGTGTCCGGACTGGAGTCGCGACTCTCCCGCTGGGGAGGAGGGGGCCGAACTAGGGGACCCTTGCCATGTTGGTGGCGGCGAGTGTGCCGATCAGCAGCACTCCCCTCTGATCCTTGCCCCCTTTGGGGGGAAGGCCGCGGGCCACGCGCACGGCTCCTGGGTGGCTGGACGCCACTGGTCCCAGAAGCTGCATTGCCCTGCGACAGTTCCTCCAGGCACTCGTCCAGTGAGGAGGTGTCAAGCATTTCCTCCTCTCCTGCGGGACGTGACTGTTCCCCCGATGGTCCGGCTTGCTCCTCCTCCTCCTCCTGCTCGGAGGTGCTGTCACTGGCAGCTTCAGGGTCCTGGTCGTCACCAGCTGAAAGCAGGAATGCACAAGAGTAGCTTCAGAGTGAGGAGACGGCGTCAGCGAGGGAGTTAGGACTGGTGGCATTCAGCGCATTGGTGGGACAGTGGCAAAGGAGGTAGCTCCGATGGGCCAGTGCGACGCGAGAGGGCCAAAAGGCGAGGTCCTTACCATTGCCGGGCAGTGGAGGGTCAGCTACTCCGCACGCTGTGGGGACGAGCACACGGGCTCCCATGAGCACACACACGCGCTCCTCCAGCCGAGTGAGCTTCTGCAGCTTGGCGCGGCCACCCCTGGCACGGGCCTGGCAATTAAAGGCTACTTTAGCCTGCAAGAGAAAGGACGGGCTGTAAGTGCGCAGTGTAGCCCTGATGTAGTGTGCACTGCCTCCCATGGTGGAATAGCTTGGCCAGAGTGAAGCCCTGATGTAGTGTGCACAGCCTCCCATGGTGGAATAGCTTGGCCAGAGTGTAGAGTGCCGAATGGCCAATTGATGCTCATGACTGTCCCAATGCTGCTGGCTGAGGGCTGGCCAATAGGACTTTCAGCTCCCTTTGCCCATCATGTCAGGTGTACATGCAAGAATGAGGAGGAGACTGGAAAGGGTACTCACCCTGACAATCCTGGTCAGGTCGTTGTATTTTTTACGACATTGTTTGTGGGTCCTGGGGGCATCGCCGGTGAACGTCACCCTCTGGGCGATCTGCTTCCAGGCTTTGGTGTAGTCGTGGTGGGTTGGATTCCTCCCACTCTCTGGGAACAAGATCTTGCGCCTCACCTCCAGAGCTGTGACCATTATGTCCAGATCACCCTCTGAGAAGCGCAGGGCACGCTGACGGGCCTTCTCTGGCGTTGCCATGACTCCCTGGGGCTGAGCAGCAGTGTTGAGGCCTCTTTGCAAGGCTGCAGTGTGCAGGGCGTGGCAGCAGACCAATTCGTCCCTTCCCCCTTTAAGAGCTGGTCGGCGCCACGGGGTCTGCTGTCAGTCCAAAAATGACCGCACCCGCGCTGCGCCCCGCCTGGGCGCTATCCCTCTGGACCTCCGGCTTAGCACCTAAAGATAGTAGTGGAACGCCTCTTTTAGCGCTCCACCAACCTCTTAGGGCGAAGCCACTGAATTTCCGGCAACGGGGCGCTACTTTGGGGTGGGCGCTAACTTCGGGCGGGCGCTAAGGTTAGCGCCCCAAAACTGCCTATACTGAAAATCTAGCCCTATCAGTGGTAAGGATTACATCTAATGTATATTCCATTCAACCTACATCTATACTCGGATCAATTTTCTGTACACTCAGACCTAGACCTATGACATTCCCTCTATAATCAGACCTAGATCTATGAAATTCCCTCTATAATCAGACCTAGATCTATGACATTCCCTCTATTCTCAGGCCTAGATCTATGACATTCCCTCTATACTCAGGCCTAGATCTACGACATTCCCTCTATACTCAGACTTAGATCTATGACATTCCCTCTATACTCAGACCTACATCTATGACATTCCCTCTATAAGCAGGCCTAGATCTATGACATTCCCTCTATACTCAGACCTAGATCTATGACATTCGCTCTATACTCAGAACTAGATCTATGACATTCCATTATACTCAGGACTAGATCTATGACATTCCTCTCTAATTGGAACTAGATCTATGACATTCCCTCTCTACTCACACCGAGATCTATGACATTCCCTCTATACTCACACCTAAATCTATGACATTCCCTCTATACTCACACCTAGATCTATGACATTCCCTCTATATTCAGGCCTAGATCTATGACATTCCCTCTATATTCAGGCCTAGATCTATGACATTCCCTCTATACTCAGACCTAGATTAATCACATTCCCTCTATACTCAGGCCTAGATCTATGACATTCCCTCTATACTCAGGCCTAGATCTATGACATTCCCTCTATACGCAGCCCTAGATCTATGACATTCCCTCTATACTCAGACCTAGATCTATGACATTCCCTCCATACTCGGAACTAGATCTATGACATTCCCTCTCTACTCGGAACTAGATCTATGACATTCCCTCTGTACTCTGACCTAGATATATGACATTCCCTCTATATTCAGGTGTAGATCTATGACATTCCCTCTATACTCAGAGCTAGATCTATGACATTCCCTCTATAGTCAGACCTAGATCTGTGATATTCCCTCTATACTCAGGCCTAGATCTATGACATTCCCTCTATACTCAGACCTAGATCTATGACATTCCCTCTATACTCAGACCTAGATCTATGACATTCCCTCTATACTCCGACCTAGATCTATAACATTCCCTCTATAATCAGACCTAGATCTTTGACATTCCTCTCTAACTGGAACTAGATCTATGACATTCCCTCTCTACTCACACCTAGATCTATGACATTCCCTCTATAGTCACACCTAGATCTATGACATTCCCTCTATACTCACACCTAGATCTATGACATTCCCTCTATACTCAGGCCTAGATCTATGACATTCCCTCTATACTCAGGCCTAGATGTATGACATTCCCTCTATACTCAGACCTAGATCTATGACATTCCCTCTATACTCAGACCTAGATCTATAACATTCCATCTATACTCAGGCCTAGATCTATGACATTCCCTCTATACTCAGACCTAGATCTATGACATTCCCTCTATACTCAGACCTAGATCTATAACATTCCCTCTATACTCCGACCTAGATCTATAACATTCCCTCTCTACTCAGGCCTAGACCTATGACATTCCACCTATACTCGGAACTAGATCTATGACATTCCCTCTATACTCAGACCTAGATCAATGACATTCCCTCTCTAATTGGAACTAGATCTATGACATTCCCTCTCTACTCACACCTAGATCTATGACATTCCCTCTATACTCTGACCTAGATCTATGACATTCCCTCTATACTCAGGCCTAGATCTATCACATTCCCTCTATTCTCAGGCCTAGATCTATGACATTCCCTCTATACTCAGGCCTAGATCAATGACATTCCCTCTGTACTCAGACTTAGATCTATGACATTTCCTCTATACTCACACCTACATCTATGACATTCCCTCTATACGCAGGCCTAGATCTATGACATTCCCTCTATACTCAGACCTAGATCTATGACATTCCCTCTATACTCAGATCTAGATCTATGACATTCCCTCTATACTCAGGCCTAGATCTATGACATTCCCTCTATATTCGGACCTAGATCTATGACATTCCCTCTACACTCAGACTTAAATCTATGACATTCCCTCTATACTCAGACCTACATCTATGACATTCCCTCTATACGCAGGCCTAGATCAATGACATTCCCTCTCTACTCACACCTAGATCTATGACATTCCCTCTATACTCACACCTAGATCTGTGACATTCCCTCTATACTCACACCTAGATCTATGACATTCCCTCTATACTCAGGCCTAGATGTATGACATTCCCTCTATACTCAGGCCTAGATCTATGACATTCCCTCTATACGCAGGCCTAGATCTATGACATTCCCTCTATACTCACACCTAGATCTATGACATTCCCTCTATACTCACACCTAGATCTATGACATTCTCTCAAAATCAGGCCAAGATCTATGAAATTCCCTCTATACTCAGGCCTAGATCTATGACATTCCCTCTATATGCAGGCCTAGATCTATGACATTCCCTCTATACTCAGACCTAGATTAATGACATTCCCTCTATACTTAGACCTAGATCTATGACATTCCCTCTATACTCAGACCTAGATCTATGACATTCCCTCTATACTCGGAACTAGATCTATGACATTCTCTCTATACTCAGACCTAGATCTATGACATTCCATTATACTCAGAACTAGATCTATGACATCACTCTCTAATTGGAACTAGATCTATGACATTCCCTCTCTACTCACACCTAGATCTATGACATTCCCTCTATACTCACACCTAGATCTATGACATTCCCTCTATACTCACACCTAGATCGATGATATTCCCTCTATACGCAGGCCTAGATCTATGACATTCCCTCTATACTCAGACCTAGATTAATGACATTCCCTCTATAAGCAGGCCTAGATCTATGACATTCCCTCTATACTCACACCTAGATCTATGACATTCCCTCTATACTCACACCTAGATCTATGACATTCTCTCAAAATCAGGCCAAGATCTATGACATTCCCTCTGTACTCTGACCTAGATATATGACATTCCCTCTATATTCAGGTGTAGATCTATGACATTCCCTCTATACTCAGAGCTAGATCTATGACATTCCCTCTATAGTCAGACCTAGATCTGTGATATTCCCTCTATACTCAGGCCTAGATCTATGACATTCCCTCTATACTCAGACCTAGATCTATGACATTCCCTCTATACTCAGACCTAGATCTATGACATTCCCTTTATACTCCGACCTAGATCTATAACATTCCCTCTATAATCAGACCTAGATCTTTGACATTCCTCTCTAACTGGAACTAGATCTATGACATTCCCTCTCTACTCACACCTAGATCTATGACATTCCCTCTATAGTCACACCTAGATCTATGACATTCCCTCTATACTCACACCTAGATCTATGACATTCCCTCTATACTCAGGCCTAGATCTATGACATTCCCTCTCTACTCAGGCCTAGATGTATGACATTCCCTCTATACTCAGACCTAGATCTATGACATTCCCTCTATACTCAGACCTAGATCTATAACATTCCATCTATACTCAGGCCTAGATCTATGACATTCCCTCTATACTCAGACCTAGATCTATGACATTCCCTCTATACTCAGACCTAGATCTATAACATTCCCTCTATACTCCGACCTAGATCTATAACATTCCCTCTCTACTCAGGCCTAGACCTATGACATTCCACCTATACTCGGAACTAGATCTATGACATTCCCTCTATACTCAGACCTAGATCAATGACATTCCCTCTCTAATTGGAACTAGATCTATGACATTCCCTCTCTACTCACACCTAGATCTATGACATTCCCTCTATACTCTGACCTAGATCTATGACATTCCCTCTATACTCAGGCCTAGATCTATCACATTCCCTCTATTCTCAGGCCTAGATCTATGACATTCCCTCTATACTCAGGCCTAGATCAATGACATTCCCTCTGTACTCAGACTTAGATCTATGACATTTCCTCTATACTCACACCTACATCTATGACATTCCCTCTATACGCAGGCCTAGATCTATGACATTCCCTCTATACTCAGACCTAGATCTATGACATTCCCTCTATACTCAGATCTAGATCTATGACATTCCCTCTATACTCAGGCCTAGATCTATGACATTCCCTCTATATTCGGACCTAGATCTATGACATTCCCTCTACACTCAGACTTAAATCTATGACATTCCCTCTATACTCAGACCTACATCTATGACATTCCCTCTATACGCAGGCCTAGATCAATGACATTCCCTCTCTACTCACACCTAGATCTATGACATTCCCTCTATACTCACACCTAGATCTGTGACATTCCCTCTATACTCACACCTAGATCTATGACATTCCCTCTATACTCAGGCCTAGATGTATGACATTCCCTCTATACTCAGGCCTAGATCTATGACATTCCCTCTATACGCAGGCCTAGATCTATGACATTCCCTCTATACTCACACCTAGATCTATGACATTCCCTCTATACTCACACCTAGATCTATGACATTCTCTCAAAATCAGGCCAAGATCTATGAAATTCCCTCTATACTCAGGCCTAGATCTATGACATTCCCTCTATATGCAGGCCTAGATCTATGACATTCCCTCTATACTCAGACCTAGATTAATGACATTCCCTCTATACTTAGACCTAGATCTATGACATTCCCTCTATACTCAGACCTAGATCTATGACATTCCCTCTATACTCGGAACTAGATCTATGACATTCTCTCTATACTCAGACCTAGATCTATGACATTCCATTATACTCAGAACTAGATCTATGACATCACTCTCTAATTGGAACTAGATCTATGACATTCCCTCTCTACTCACACCTAGATCTATGACATTCCCTCTATACTCACACCTAGATCTATGACATTCCCTCTATACTCACACCTAGATCGATGATATTCCCTCTATACGCAGGCCTAGATCTATGACATTCCCTCTATACTCAGACCTAGATTAATGACATTCCCTCTATAAGCAGGCCTAGATCTATGACATTCCCTCTATACTCCGGCCTAGATATATGACATTCCCTCTCTACCTGAAACTAGATCTATGATATTCCCTCTATACGCAGGACTAGATCTATGACATTCCCTCTATACTCAGACCTACATCTATGACATTCCCTCTATAAGCAGGCCTAGATCTATGACATTCCCTCTATACTCCGGCCTAGATATATGACATTCCCTCTCTACCTGGAACTAGATCTATGATATTCCCTCTATACTCAGGCCTAGATGTATGACATTCCCTCTATACTCAGACCTAGATCTATGACATTCCCTCTATACTCAGACCTAGATCTATAACATTCCATCTATACTCAGGCCTAGATCTATGACATTCCCTCTATACTCAGACCTAGATCTATGACATTCCCTCTATACTCAGACCTAGATCTATAACATTCCCTCTATACTCCGACCTAGATCTATAACATTCCCTCTCTACTCAGGCCTAGACCTATGACATTCCACCTATACTCGGAACTAGATCTATGACATTCCCTCTATACTCAGACCTAGATCAATGACATTCCCTCTCTAATTGGAACTAGATCTATGACATTCCCTCTCTACTCACACCTAGATCTATGACATTCCCTCTATACTCTGACCTAGATCTATGACATTCCCTCTATACTCAGGCCTAGATCTATCACATTCCCTCTATTCTCAGGCCTAGATCTATGACATTCCCTCTATACTCAGGCCTAGATCAATGACATTCCCTCTGTACTCAGACTTAGATCTATGACATTTCCTCTATACTCACACCTACATCTATGACATTCCCTCTATACGCAGGCCTAGATCTATGACATTCCCTCTATACTCAGACCTAGATCTATGACATTCCCTCTATACTCAGATCTAGATCTATGACATTCCCTCTATACTCAGGCCTAGATCTATGACATTCCCTCTATATTCGGACCTAGATCTATGACATTCCCTCTACACTCAGACTTAAATCTATGACATTCCCTCTATACTCAGACCTACATCTATGACATTCCCTCTATACGCAGGCCTAGATCAATGACATTCCCTCTCTACTCACACCTAGATCTATGACATTCCCTCTATACTCACACCTAGATCTGTGACATTCCCTCTATACTCACACCTAGATCTATGACATTCCCTCTATACTCAGGCCTAGATGTATGACATTCCCTCTATACTCAGGCCTAGATCTATGACATTCCCTCTATACGCAGGCCTAGATCTATGACATTCCCTCTATACTCACACCTAGATCTATGACATTCCCTCTATACTCACACCTAGATCTATGACATTCTCTCAAAATCAGGCCAAGATCTATGAAATTCCCTCTATACTCAGGCCTAGATCTATGACATTCCCTCTATATGCAGGCCTAGATCTATGACATTCCCTCTATACTCAGACCTAGATTAATGACATTCCCTCTATACTTAGACCTAGATCTATGACATTCCCTCTATACTCAGACCTAGATCTATGACATTCCCTCTATACTCGGAACTAGATCTATGACATTCTCTCTATACTCAGACCTAGATCTATGACATTCCATTATACTCAGAACTAGATCTATGACATCACTCTCTAATTGGAACTAGATCTATGACATTCCCTCTCTACTCACACCTAGATCTATGACATTCCCTCTATACTCACACCTAGATCTATGACATTCCCTCTATACTCACACCTAGATCGATGATATTCCCTCTATACGCAGGCCTAGATCTATGACATTCCCTCTATACTCAGACCTAGATTAATGACATTCCCTCTATAAGCAGGCCTAGATCTATGACATTCCCTCTATACTCCGGCCTAGATATATGACATTCCCTCTCTACCTGAAACTAGATCTATGATATTCCCTCTATACGCAGGACTAGATCTATGACATTCCCTCTATACTCAGACCTACATCTATGACATTCCCTCTATAAGCAGGCCTAGATCTATGACATTCCCTCTATACTCCGGCCTAGATATATGACATTCCCTCTCTACCTGGAACTAGATCTATGACATTCGATCTATACTCTGGCCGAGATCTATGACATTCCCTCTATACTCAGGCCTAGATCTATGACATTCCTGCTATACTCGGAACTAGATCTATGACATTCCCTCTATACTCAGGCCTAGATCTATGGGATTCCCTCTATACTCAGACCTAGATCTATGACATTCCCTCTATACTCAGGCCTAGATCTATGACATTCCCTCTATACTCGGAACTAGATCTATGACATTCCCTCTATACTCAGACCTACATCTATGACATTCCCTCTATAAGCAGGCCTAGATCTATGACATTCCCTCTATACTCAGACCTAGATCTATGACATTCGCTCTATACTCAGAACTAGATCCATGACATTCCATTATACTCAGGACTAGATCTATGACATTCCTCTCTAATTGGAACTAGATCTATGACATTCCCTCTCTACTCACACCGAGATCTATGACATTCCCTCAAGACGCACACCTAAATCTATGACATTCCCTCTATACTCACACCTAGATCTATGACATTCCCTCTATACTCAGGCCTAGATCAATGACATTCCCTCTATACTCAGGCCTAGATCTATGACATTCCCTCTATACTCAGACCTAGATTAATGACATTCCCTCTATACTCAGGCCTAGATCTATGACATTCCCTCTATACTCAGGCCTAGATCTATGACATTCCCTCTATACGCAGGCCTCGATCTATGACATTCCCTCTATACTCAGACCTAGATCTATGACATTCCCTCCATACTCGGAACTAGATCTATGACATTCCCTCTCTACTCGGAACTAGATCAATGACATTCCCTCTGTACTCTGACCTAGATATATGACATTCCCTCTATATTCAGGTGTAGATCTATGACATTCCCTCTATACTCAGAGCTAGATCTATGACATTCCCTCTATAGTCAGACCTAGCTCTGTGATATTCCCTCTATACTCAGGCCTAGATCTATGACATTCCCTCTATACTCAGACCTAGATCTATGACATTCCCTCTATACTCAGACCTAGATCTATGACATTCCCTCTATACTCCGACCTAGATCTATAACATTCCCTCTATAATCAGACCTAGATCTATGACATTCCCTCTATTCTCAGGCCTAGATCTATGACATTCCCTCTATACTCAGGCCTAGATCTATGACATTCCCTCTATACTCAGGCCTAGATCTATGACATTCCCTCTATACTCAGACCTAGATCTATGACATTCCATTATACTCAGAACTAGATCTTTGACATTCCTCTCTAATTGGAACTAGATCTATGACATTCCCTCTCTACTCACACCTAGATCTATGACATTCCCTCTATACTCACACCTAGATCTATGACATTCCCTCTATACTCACACCTAGATCTATGACATTCCCTCTATACTCAGGCCTAGATCTATGACATTCCCTCTATACTCAGGCCCACATCTATGACATTCCCTCTATACTCAGGCCTAGATGTATGACATTCCCTCTATACGCAGACCTAGATCTATGACATTCCCTCTATACTCAGACCTAGATCTATAACATTCCCTCTATACTCAGGCCTAGATCTATGACATTCCCTCTATACTCAGACCTAGATCTATGACATTCCCTCTATACTCAGACCTAGATCTATAACATTCCCTCTATACTCCGACCTAGATCTATAACATTCCCTCTCTACTCAGGCCTAGATCTATGACATTCCACCTATACTCGGAACTAGATCTATGACATTGCCTCTATACTCAGACCTAGATCAATGACATTCCCTCTCTAATTGGAACTAGATCTATGACATTCCCTCTCTACTCACACCTAGATCTATGACATTCCCTCTATACTCTGACCTAGATCTATGACATTCCCTCTATACTCAGGCCTAGATCTATCACATTCCCTCTATTCTCAGGCCTAGATCTATGACATTCCCTCTATACTCAGGCCTAGATCAATGACATTCCCTCTATACTCAGACTTAGATCTATGACATTTCCTCTATACTCACACCTACATCTATGACATTCCCTCTATACGCAGGCCTAGATCTATGACATTCCCTCTATACTCAGACCTAGATCTATGACATTCCCTCTATACTCAGATCTAGATCTATGACATTCCCTCTATACTCAGGCCTAGATCTATGACATTCCCTCTATATTCGGACCTAGATCTATGACATTCCCTCTATACTCAGACTTAAATCTATGACATTCCCTCTATACTCAGACCTACATCTATGACATTCCCTCTATACGCAGGCCTAGATCAATGACATTCCCTCTCTACTCACACCTAGATCTATGACATTCCCTCTATACTCACACCTAGATCTGTGACATTCCCTCTATACTCACACCTAGATCTATGACATTCCCTCTATACTCAGGCCTAGATGTATGACATTCCCTCTATACTCAGGCCTAGATCTATGACATTCCCTCTATATGCAGGCCTAGATCTATGACATTCCCTCTATACTCACACCTAGATCTATGACATTCCCTCTATACTCACACCTAGATCTATGACATTCTCTCAAAATCAGGCCTAGATCTATGAAATTCCCTCTATACTCAGGCCTAGATCTATGACATTCCCTCTATATGCAGGCCTAGATCTATGACATTCCCTCTTTACTCAGACCTAGATTAATGACATTCCCTCTATACTTAGACCTAGATCTATGACATTCCCTCTATACTCAGACCTAGATCTATGACATTCCCTCTATACTCGGAACTAGATCTATGACATTCTCTCTATACTCAGACCTAGATCTATGACATTCCATTATACTCAGAACTAGGTCTATGACATCACTCTCTAATTGGAACTAGATCTATGACATTCCCTCTCTACTCACACCTAGATCTATGACATTCCCTCTATACTCACACCTAGATCTATGACATTCTCTCTATACTCACACCTAGATCTATGATATTCCCTCTATACGCAGGCCTAGATCTATGACATTCCCTCTATACTCAGACCTAGATTAATGACATTCCCTCTATACTTAGACCTAGATCTATGACATTCCCTCTATACTCAGACCTAGATCTATGACATTCCCTCTATACTCCGGCCCAGATATATGACATTCCCTCTCTACCTGGAACTAGATCTATGACATTCGATCTATACTCAGGCCGAGATCTATGACATTCCCTCTATACTCAGGCCTAGATCTATGACATTCCTGCTATACTCGGAACTAGATCTATGACATTCCCTCTATACTCAGGCCTAGATCTATGGGATTCCCTCTATACTCAGACCTAGATCTATGACATTCCCTCTATACTCAGGCCTAGATCTATGACATTCCCTCTATACTCGGAACTAGATCTATGACATTCCCTCTATACTCAGACCTACATCTATGACATTCCCTCTATAAGCAGGCCTAGATCTATGACATTCCCTCTATACTCAGACCTAGATCTATGACATTCGCTCTATACTCAGAACTAGATCTATGACATTCCATTATACTCAGGACTAGATCTATGACATTCCTCTCTAATTGGAACTAGATCTATGACATTCCCTCTCTACTCACACCGAGATCTATGACATTCCCTCTATACTCACACCTAAATCTATGACATTCCCTCTGTACTCACACCTAGATCTATGACATTCCCTCTATACTCAGGCCTAGATCTATGACATTCCCTCTATACTCAGACCTAGATTAATGACATTCCCTCTATACTCAGGCCTAGATCTATGACATTCCCTCTATACTCAGGCCTAGATCTATGACATTCCCTCTATACTCAGACCTAGATCTATGACATTCCCTCCATACTCGGAACTAGATCTATGACATTCCCTCTCTACTCGGAACTAGATCTATGACATTCCCTCTGTACTCTGACCTAGATATATGACATTCCCTCTATATTCAGGTGTAGATCTATGACATTCCCTCTATACTCAGAGCTAGATCTATGACATTCCCTCTATAGTCAGACCTAGCTCTGTGATATTCCCTCTATACTCAGGCCTAGATCTATGACATTCCCTCTATACTCAGACCTAGATCTATGACATTCCCTCTATACTCAGGCCTAGATGTATGACATTCCCTCTATACTCCGACCTAGATCTATAACATTCCCTCTATAATCAGACCTAGATCTATGACATTCCCTCTATTCTCAGGCCTAGATCTATGACATTCCCTCTATACTCAGGCCTAGATCTATGACATTCCCTCTATACTCAGGCCTAGATGTATGACATTCCCTCTATACTCAGACCTAGATCTATGACATTCCCTCTATACTCGGAACTAGATCTATGACATTCTCTCTATACTCAGACCTAGATCTATGACATTCCATTATACTCAGAACTAGATCTATGACATCCCTCTCTACTCACACCTAGATCTATGACATTCCCTCTATACTCACACCTAGATCTATGACATTCCCTCTATACTCACACCTAGATCTATGATATTCCCTCTATACTCAGACCTAGATTAATGACATTCCCTCTATACTTAGACCTAGATCTATGACATTCCCTCTATACTCAGACCTAGATCTATGACATTCCCTCTATACTCCGGCCTAGATATATGACATTCCCTCTCTACCTGGAACTAGATCTATGACATTCGATCTATACTCAGGCCGAGATCTATGACATTCCCTCTATACTCAGGCCTAGATCTATGACATTCCTGCTATACTCGGAACTAGATCTATGACATTCCCTCTATACTCAGGCCTAGATCTATGGGATTCCCTCTATACTCAGACCTAGATCTATGACATTCCCTCTATACTCAGGCCTAGATCTATGACATTCCCTCTATACTCGGAACTAGATCTATGACATTCCCTCTATACTCAGGCCTAGATCTATGGGATTCCCTCTATACTCAGACCTAGATCTATGACATTCCCTCTCTACTCAGGCCTAGATCTATGACGTTCCCTCTATACTCTGGCCTAGATCTATGATATTCCCTCTCTACTTGGAAGTAGATCTATGACATTTCCTCTATACTCAGACCTAGATCTATGACATTCCCTCTATACTCAGGCCTAGATCTATGACATTCCCTTTATACTCAGCCTAGATCTATGACATTCTCTCTATACTCAGACCTAGATCTGTGACGTAGAAACATAGAAGATAGGAGCAGGAGTAGGCCATTCAGCCCCTCGAGCCTACTCCGCCATTCAATGAGATCATGGCTGATCATGCAAACTCAATATCCTGTCCCTGCCTTCTCCTCATATCCCTTGATCCCTTTAGCCTTAAGAAATATATCTAACTCCTTCTTGAATATATTTAATGAATTTGCCTCAACTGCCTTCTGTGGTAAAGAATTCCACAGGTTCCCCACTCTCTAGGTGAAGAAATTCCTCCTCATCTCTGTCCTAAATGGCTTACCCCTTATCCCCCACCATCGGGAACATCCTTCCTGCATCTAGTCTGTCTAGTCCTGTTAGAATTTTATAAGTTTCAATGAGATCCCCTCTCATTCTTCTAAACTCCAGCGAGTATAAGCCCAATCGACACAATCTCTCCTCATACGTCATTCCTGCCATCCCAGGTATTAGTCTGGTGAGTCTTCACTGCACTCCCTCCATGGCAAGAACATCCTTCCTCAGATAAAGCAACCAAAACTGCACACAATACTCAAGGTGTGGTCTCATCAAGACCCTGTACAACTGCAGCAAGATATCCTTGCTCCGGTACTCGAACCCTCTCGCTACGAAGGCCAACATACCATTTGCCTTCTGCTGCACCTGCATGCCTACCTTCAGCGACTGGTGCACAAGGACACCCAGGTCTTGTTGCACTGCCCCTTCTCCCAATCTATTGTCATTCAGATAATAATCTGCCTTTCTGTTTTTGCCACCAAAGTGGATAACCTCGCATTTATCCACATTATACTGCATCTGCCATGCTTCTGCCCAATCACCCAACCTGTCCAAATCATACTGGAGTTTCTCAGCATCCTCCTCACAGCACACACGCCCACCCAGCTTTGTGTCATCTGCAAACTTGGAGATATTACATCTAGTTCCCTTGGCTAGATCATTTATATATTGTGAATAGCTGGGGTTCTAGGACCGATCCCTGCAGTACCCCACTAGTCACTGCCTGCCACTCGGAAAAAGAGCCATTTATTCCAACTCTTTGCTTCCTGTCTGCCAACTAGTTCTCTATCCAAGTCAGTACCTTGCCCCCAATCCCATGTGCCTTAACTTTACATGCTAATCTCTTATGCGGGACCTTATCAAAAGCCTTATTAAAGTCCAAATACATCACATCCACTGGGTCTCCCTTATCTATTCTACCAGTTACATCCTCAAAAAATTCCAGTAGATTAGTCAAGCATGATTTACCTTTTGTAAATCCATGTTGACTTTGTCCGATCCTGTCACTGTTTCCAAGTGCTCTGCTATTACATCTTTTATAATGGACTCTAGCATTTTCCCACTACCGATGTCAGGCTTACCGGTCTATAATTCGCCGTTTTCTCCCTACCACCTTTTTTGAATAGTGGGGTAACATTAGCTACCCTCCAATCCATGGGAACTTTTCCAGAGTCTATAGAATTATGATAGATGACCAGCAATGCATCTATTATTTCTAGGGCCACTTCCTTAAGTACCCTAGGATGTAGATTATCAGGCCCTGGGGATTTATTGGCCTTCAATCCCGTCAATTTCCCTAACACCATTTCCCTAAAAATAATGATTTCATTCAGTTCCTCCCTCTCATTAGCCCCTATGTTCCCTGACATCTCTGGGAGGTTATTTGTGTCCTCCTTTGTGAAGACAGAACCAAAGTATGTATTTAATTGGTCTGCCATTTCTTTGTTCCCCATTATAAATTCCCCTGGTTCTGACTGCAAGGGATCTATGCTTGACTTCACCAATCTTTTTCTCTTCACATATCTACAGAAGCTTTTACAGTCAGTTTTTATGTTCCCTGCAAGCTTACTCTCATACTCTATTTTCCCCCTCTTAATTAATCCCTTTGTCCTCCTTTGCTGAATCCTAAACTGCTCCCAATCCTCAGGTTTACTGCTTTTTCTGGCCAATGTATCTGTCCTCTCCTTGGATATTATGCTATCCCTAATTTCCCTTGTTAGCCACGGTTGAATCACCTTTTTTGTTTTATTTTTATGCCAAACAGGGATGAACAAATTCCGTTGTTCATCCATGCGATCTTTAAATGTTTGCCATTGCCTATCCACTGTCAACCCTTTGAGTAACATTCCCCAATCAATCCTACCCAACTCGCGCCTCATACCATCATGACATTCCCTCTATACTCGGACCTAGATCTATGACTTTCCCTCTATACTCAGACCTAGGTCTATGACATTCCCTCTATACTGAGACCTAGGTCTATGACATTACCTCTATACTCAGACCTAGATCTATGACATTCCCTCTATACTCAGACCTAGATCTATGACATTCCCTCTATGCTCAGGCTTAGATCTATGACAATCACTCTATACTCAGAACTAGATCTATGACATTCCCTCTATACTCAGACCTAGAACTATGACATTCCCTCTATACTCTGACCTAGATCTATGACATTCCATCTATACTCAGACCTAGATCTATGACATTCCATCTATACTCAAACCTAGATCTATGACATGGCCTCTATATTCAGGCCTAGATCTATGACATTCCCTCTATACTCAGAACTAGATCTATGACATTCCCTCTATACTCAGGCCTAGATCTATGAAATTCCCTCTCTACTCGGAACTAGATCTATGACATTCCCTCTATACTCGGAACTAGATCTATGACATTCCCTCTATACTCGGAACTAGACCTATGATATTCCTTCCTCAGCAGATAAAGAACTAGATACTAAACTGCGCTTTTTAATAAACTGGATTTGTTTTCATTTGAGCAAAGGTGGTTGCGGGGTGATTTGATAGAGGTGTACAAGTTTATGATGGGTTTGGATAGGCTAGACGGGGATAGGCTGTTCCCACTAGTTGATGGTACAAGGAGTAAGGACTAGGGGACACAGATTTAAGGTTTTGGGCAAGAGTTACACGTGGTATGTGAGCAAAAACTTTTTTACGCAGCGAGTGGTGAGGACCTGGAACTCGCTGCTGACGGAAGTGGTGGAAGCGGAGACACTCTATGTTTTCAAGGGGAGACTGGATAGGCATTTGAAGGAAATAAACTTGCAGGGCTACGGGGATAGAGCGGGGGAATGGGACTGACTGGATTGCTCTGCAGAGAGCCGGCACGGACGCAATGGGCCGAATGGCCTCCTTCTGTGCCGTTATGATTCAATGACTCTATGGCCCATAATTTCCGATAGGAGGCTTCCTGCGTGCGGATGCCTCCTATCGGGAAAAAATCTACACCCTTACCTGAGGGCTCCCGAGGTGCGGCCATTTCCGACCCTGGGCCTGTCCACAATCGAAATGCCCAATGGCGCATGTGGTTCGCAAGCATCCCTGAGATCACGTGGGCCAGGCGATCCAATAGGAGAAGGGAATCCCCGTTCATTCTTTTGACAGATAGATCCCAAAAACACATCAAAACATGAAATAAATTTTTAAAAAACCATCACATTTTTAAAATGAGTTAAAATTACAATTAAATTAAATATTTTAAACAAAAATTTAGTTTTTTGAAAAAAATAATTAAAGTTTTTTACACGGCTAAAAATAAACTTACCTTTATTAAAAGTATTTCAAAATTGTAAATGAGTGAAAAAAAATGATTTTTTAAACTTTTTTAAACTCTTAGGGGGTGAAATTCGGTATCGCCCCGTTTGGAGCGCAATTATCGGCTGGGCGCAAAGTTTTGCTCCTGGCGCTAATTATCGCCTCCGACTCAAACTCGGAGGTGATTGGAGCGCCAAATCAGGCGCTACACACCGCTCTTAAGGCGCAAAGGCCGAGACGCTAACTCAGAGCGTGGGCGAAACGCAGGTGATGTCAGTCAGCAATGGAACACAGACACACTGGTGCCGGCCAGTTCTTAAAGGGGAGGGTCGATCTTGCTCTCCAGCCACACCCTGCTCATTGCAGCCTTGAATCTCAGCCTGGACAGACCTGTGCCTAAATTTTCCAGCCAAGGACTATGGAGAGGGTGAAAGAACAAGCTCAGCGCTTCAGCGACCGGGCCTTGGAGGCTCTGGTTGGCGCGGTGGAGCGCAGAAGAGCTATACTATACCCTGAGAGTGGCAGGAGGCCATTGCCGCGCGACTACAGAAGAATGTGGAGGGAGGTGGCTCAGCACGTCTCCTCCAGGAGCATGGTGCCCAGAACCCATACACAATGTCGCAAAAAGTTCAATGACCTCACTCGGGTCATCAGGGTGAGTGGCTGTTTTTCAATACCTCTCCATCCCTCCATCTCAACTTCACTCTATGACCAGAGGGTGTAAAAACACCAATACCCAACACTCATCCAAGACCTATGGCCATCTCATAAAACACACACACACATTCCACACCTTGCATAGAGTAAGGGCGATTCAACTATGGGAGGTGTTGTGTCTGTACCTTTCTACCTAGACGCAATTAGGACTCAATACCCAGAGATTCAAACATGAGGTTACTTTATTCAAAAAAAAGGTTCTGGAGAGTACAGAACAAAGAGAACAAAAACCCAACCAAGAGAACAAACCCAACCATTTATCTGCTGTGACAGCGCCACCGCAGGTGGGAGGAGAACACATAATACATAACATATTCCTCCCCTCTTATATGAAATGTCCACATTATTCCTCAACAGCTAAGTTCCTAAGCCTACAGATCCAAGCGTCTTGGAGGCCGCCGCTCTCTGACAGGATACCGGCGGTCATCGCTGGCTTCCACAGCAGTAGGCATTGACACAGGCCTAGATAGAGAAGGTGCCTGTGTCAGTCGAAAGTCAGGAGTTTGCACAGGTGGAACAGTCTCTTTGACTTCCTGTGTTGGAGAAGAGCACTGTGGCAAAGGATGCTGGTTTGCGGTATCATCTGGAAACAGTTCAGGCCAACCAGCCGTTGGAGCATCTGTGGCTCTCTCTGCTCCTAGCAACAGTTGATCAGTGTTTCTTCTCCAGACGACGTCCTCAGCAGTCTCAACCGTGTAAGACACAGGGCCCATCTGCGTGATCACCGTAGCAGGAACCCATTTCGGTCCAGTGTTGTAGTTTCGAGCTAGGACGTGCTCTCCAGGATGAAACCGTCTCTCCTTGGCTCTTTTCTCTCTCCTTTCAACTTGAGCTTGTTGTTGACGTTGGACAACCTGCTCTGCCCTTGGAGGTTTGAGTAAGTCAAAACTTGTCCGCAACTGCCTCTTCATCATGAGCAAAGCGGGGGAAGTTTTGGTTGTGGCATGCGGCTCGTTCCTGTAGGACAACAGGAAGCTGTTCAGACGTTGGTGGATTGAGCCCTGACCTTGCGATGCCTCCAAGGCGTGCTTCAAAGTTTGCATGAACCTTTCTGCCAGGCCATTAGTAGAGGGATGATAGGGCACAGACCTGATGTGTTGGACACCATTCACTTGCAGGAAGGTTGCAAACTCCTGTGATACAAATTGTGGACCGTTGTCACTTACGAGTTGTTCCGGTGAGCCATAACGGCTGAACATCTCACCAAGTTTCTCAATTGTTTTCTCTGCCATGGTAGACCTCATCACAGTGACCTCCGGCCACTTGCTACGCACATCCACAACCACCATAAACATCTTCACTTCGAAAGGACCGGCGAAGTCCACATGTACTCGCTGCCACACTTCTTCAGGCCAATCCCAGGGGTGTAGGGTTGCCAGCGGTGGAACATTTGACATGGGGAACATGTTTTGGCTTTCTCCTCAATATTTCCATCGAGACCTGGCCACCAGAAGTAGCTTCTTGCCATTTCCTTCATCCGAACCATCCCGCTGTGGCCTGTATGAAGTTGTTGCAGTACAGGTTCCCTCAGAGGTGGCGGAATGATGACACAGCGTCCCCAGAGAAGACAACCTGCCTGGACGGAGAGCTAATTTCTTTTTGAAACGTAAGATTTCAAACTAGGAGAATCTCCTTTAGCTCTCCCTCGAATGACATGAATGACATCATTCCACCACCTCTGAGGGAACCTATACTGCAACAACTTCATACAGGCCACAGTGGGATGGTTTGGATGAAGGAAATGGCAAGAAGCTACTTCTGGTGGCCAGGTCTCGATGGAAATATTGAGGAGAAAGCCAAAACATGTTCCCCATGTCAAAGGGTCCGGAATGTTCCACAGCTGGCAACCCTACACCCCTGGGATTGGCCTGAAGAAGTGTGGCAGCGAGTACATGTGGACTTCGCCGGTCCTTTCGAAGAGAAGATGTTTATGGTGGTTGTGGACGCTCGTAGCAAGTGGCCAGAGGTCACTGTGATGAGGTCTACCAAGGCAGAGAAAACAATTGAGAAACTTGGTGAGATGTTCAGCCGTTATGGCTCACCGGAACAACTCGTAAGTGACAACGGTCCACAATTTGTATCACAGGAGTTTGCAACCTTCCTGCAAGTGAATGGTGTCCAACACATCAGGTCTGCACCCTATCATCCCTCTACTAACGGCCTGGCAGAAAGGTTTGTGCAAACTTTGAAGCACGCCTTGAAGGTATCGCAAGGTCAGGGCTCAATCCACCAACGTCTGAACAGCTTCCTGTTGTCCTACAGGAACGAGCCGCATGCCACAACCAAAACTTCCCCCGCTTCGCTCATGATGAAGAGGCAGTTGCGGACAAGTTTTGACTTACTCAAACCTCCAAGGGCAGAGCAGGTTGTCCAACGTCAATAACAAGCTCAAGTTGAAAGGAGAGAGAAAAGAGTCAAGGAGAGACGGTTTCATCCTGGAGAGGCACGTCGCAGTAGAGATGGGTAATTTCCCTTTACCACATATAGTGGCAATTTCGCAGTCTGTCCGTTCAATTTAACTGTCACCTCAATGGCGCCTCTCATGGCCACAGGTTCGCCGGTATACGTCTTTAGCACAATGTTTGTTGGCTGAAGGGTCAGATGCTTTAGCATTTTGTTGTAGACAGTGTCTGAAACAGGGGACACAGCCGCGCCTGTGTCCACCTCCATCCGCACTGATTGTCCCTCCACCAGTGGTGACACCCAGTAGCCATTTGGACCACCTGCAACCATCAGTATGTGCACCTCTTCCTCCTCAGAGATGTCGCTCCCCTCTGTTTTGCTTGTTCCATCATACCGCACTGAATGAACACTCTTTTTCTTCTCTTGTCCAAATACAGACATTTTGCTTTCATGCTTCCCAGCTCTGTCTGTTCTTTTTTTACGTCTACAGGCACGTTCAATGTGACCCTTTTTGCCACAATTTCGGCATTCCAGCTCCGTACACCAGCAGTCATTAGCGTGATGGCCCGTTTTCCCACAACGGTAACATGCACCTTTAGGCTCAGACGACACCTTGTGAACTCTCCCTGTTGAACTAAACTGGTGAGCCTCCTTTTCCACCATCTCCATGGAGACACTAACTTCAATGGCCTTTTCAAGAGTAAGGTTGTCCTCAGTAAGAAGGCGCTTCTGTGTGGCTGCACTTTGCAGACCACACACAAGTCTGTCTCTAATGGTGTCATTCAGCACCTCCTTGAACTCGCAGTGTTCTGACAACCTTTATAAAGCAGCAACAAACATAGTCACTGTTTCCCCCCTCCTCTTGATTCCGTTTGTGAAATCTAAATCTCTCAGCAATAACTAGAGGTTTCGGTGAAAAATGTGCTCCAAGAATTTTCACTAGTTGTTTATATGTTTTAGTTCCTGGCTTAACTGGCTGTACAAGGCTTCGCATTAAATTGAATGTCTTTGCTCCCAGTATACTCAAAAAGGTAGGCACGACCTTATTGTTTGCCACCACATTCGCCAAAACAAAATAGTCAAAACGTTCCATATAAGCGCTCCATTGCTCCACATTTTCATCAAAATCACCGATGTTTCCGAATATAGTAGCCATCTCACGTTTCAAATTTTAATTTCTGTTTACTCACTGCACCCGTCTCTGTTCCAAGTGTTTTGTAGTCGAAAACAAGAAAGTTCCCACAACGCAGATTCATCCGATCCTCGTCGCCACTTTGTTGCGTCTGTACCTTTCTACCTAGACACAATTAGGACTCAATACCCAGAGATTCAAACATGAGGTTACTTTATTCAAAAAGAAGGTTCTGGAGAGTACAGAACAAAGAGAAAAACCCAACCAAGAGAACCAACCCAACCATTTATCTGCTGTGACAGCGCCACCGCAAGTGGGAGGAGAACACATAATACATAACAGGAGGCACATCAGGCAAGACCATGGCTGCATACATTGAGGGCTATTCAACTATGGGAGGCACATCAGGCAAGACCATGGCTGCATACAGTAAGGGCTATTCAACTATGGGAGGCACATCAGGCAAGACCATGGCTGTATATTTACTCAGACGCCATTCTTTTTCTTGCAGGCCAAGCTATCTCATAACAGGAGACAGCAGCAATGGACGGGTGGAGGGCCGCCTCAGCTGCAACCCCTCAGCGATCTTGAGGCGCGCGTCCACAGGATTCTGGCAAGCCAGGTGATCGGTCCCATCGCCCCTGGATAGGTCGACCCCATTCGGGACAGCAATGGTAAGGTCATCAGCTTTCTCTCTTCTCTCATTCCACTTGTCCCTCACAACAACAGCCTTTTACACTTTCAATCCAACTTACTAAATCGCTCCACTCCTTCCTCCCTTACTGCCCTCCTGTCCTGACGCTAAAGCCACTCTTGTACCTCCCTGCTTTCAGATGGTGATTCACCAGCTGAGGAGACGGGCCCTCAAGCTGCCAGTGGGAGCGAAGCCTCAGGCGAGGAGGAAGAGGAAGCTGGATCCTCAGCACCAGCGTCTCCCAAGGGAGCCCATGCACACACTGGGACCACATCTTCCCTGAGGGGAGCAGGGGGGAAGGGTCTGATGAGGGTGAAGCTCTGGGACCCAGCATGCTGCAGCAATGCCATGGGGGTAGGGAAGCTCGGGGGCCTTCTCCCCGGAGGGAGATTAGGCCAGCGAGTCCTGCTGCACTGGATGCAGAGGAGGAGCGGATCATTGCTGAAATGAACACCCAGGAGGTGGACATGCACACTCAGCTCATGGGTGCAGTGGGAAGGGTGCCTGAATGCACTGATGCACTGGCAAGGAGTGTGGAGCACTCCGCTGCAGTACAGGCGGACGCCACGCAAATGCTTAGTGCTGCATTTCAGTCACTGGCTGCCGTGATCCAATCTCAGACTGCTCTCATGCAGTCTCAGATTGAGGCAACGCAAGCACTGACTGCTGCCATCATCGCTGGTTCGGATACATTTCCCCGGGGCTCTCACCGTGCCACAGCAGGCCAGCAACCTGTGCTCCAGCAGATTGCTCCGGATGCTGATGTGCTGCCCCATGGGAGTGCCAGTGTGTCAGTCGAGCAGGGAGGTGCTGTCCTCTCTCAGGATGACAGCATTCCTGCTGCCACCACTGTCACTTCCCCATTGCACTTGCCACCGCCTGTAGCTCAGACTGCTGCCGCCCATGCAGAGTTGGTGCAGTCTGCAGCCAGGGCCTTCAGGCCCAGAGCTGGTCAAGGGCATCCTTCAAGGACATCTGTAGTCTCAGGATCTGATATTCAGCAGCCTCCCAGCAGCCTTGCTGCGGCCACTGGGGCCCCATTACGGAGGAGCAGTAGGGTGGGAAGGGGGGAAGTGGGCAAGGGAAGGGGATCACCCTCGAAGGGCAAAAAGTAGGAGGTCTGACAAAATGTTGGGAATGTTTTTATTAAAGGCCGAGGTTCATCTGATAACTTTTGTTTAGTGTTTTGGCCATTATCTCCAGTTATGTTAATTCATGATTTTTTGTGTTTGTTTCTATTAATTTGTCATGAATAAATGACACACACAGAGTTTATAAAATAAAAAAGTTGTTGTATTCAAAATGTACATGTTTGGCCTTTGGAATCATTGCTGCCTTGGCCGGCTGAAGGGGTTGTGGGTTGCTTGCCATCATGTTGTTCTCCATGCCCGAAGCCATTTCCTGAGTAGAGGCCTAGAAGCAGCTTGTTATCAGTCTTTGATGGACAGCCCTTGCAGTTTCAACATTGTGGGCCTCCCTCCCGCCTTGGTGTTGCTGCTGATCATACTCCTCCTCTTCCTCCTCCTCTTCCTCCGGTGCACCAAGGCCTGGTGGCATTGGCTGGGTCCTGAGGATTGCAAGGTTATGAAGAATGCAGCAAACAACTATGAAGAGGGAGACTCGCTCAGCCGAGTACTGCAGGGCTCCTCCTGAGTGGTCCAGACAGCAGAACCATTGCTTGAGCATGCCGATCGTCTGCTCAATGATGTTCCTGGTGGCGCGATCGCAGCTCAGCAGGGGTGTTGGGGTTACGGAGCGCTGTCATCAGCCAGGTGCAGAGTGGACAACCCTTGACCCCGAGGAGCCAACCACTTGGCTGATGCACTGCCTGGAAAAGCTCTGGCACACCTGTCTGGCGCAGGATGAAAGCATCGTGGTGCTGCCAGGATAGCGGGCATTGACAGCGAGTATCAGCTGTCTGTGGTCACAGACCAACTGGACATTTAAGGAGTGGAACCCCTTGCGGTTTCGGAAAACCTCTGCATTCTCCTGCAGTGCCCGCAATGCCACATGCGTGCAGTCAATGGCGCCCTGCACCATGGGGAAGCCTGCTATCCTCGCAAAGCCCAATGTGCATTCATACTGTTTGGCCCGGGTCATCGGGAAAGAGATGTACTGGTGTCTCCTTTTATAGAGGGCATTTGTGACCTCCCAGATACAGCAATGGACTGCGAACTATGAGATATTGGCGATGTCCCTAGTAGCTGCTTGAAACAAGCCGGTAGCATAAAAATTCAGAGCCACTGTGACCTTCACTGCCACCGACAGAGACGTCCTGATCCTCAGTTGACCACCTCCTTGCTGAAGGGCAGCCTGCGCAAACACTGCTCCTCAGACAAATGAATGTAGGAGAATTGTTCCCGGAATACCCTGGGAGGGTAAGGTCTCCTGTACAGAGGCCTGTTGGCCCTCCTCCATCTGGCCATGATTGCCACTCTCTCTCTGCGTCTCTGATGCCTCCAATTCTGCAGGCGCAGGACGACACCCCCAATCAGTGCAGCCCCCAGAGTCTCTTGACAATCGAAGGTCAAATCCAAAAGAACCTGCAAAGTGATGCTCAGTAGCCAAAGCTACTTCACACAGCGTTGACCCTCTGCAGAAGTCTCTCTCTCTCTCTGTCAGAATCTCTCTCTCTGTCAGAATGAGTGGTGCAAAAATGTCTCCCACAAAAAAGGCAGGAAGAGGGCACCCTTTCAATAGCGCCCCCCCCCCCAGCCCCTCACCGACTGGAAAATATTCCAGTCTCCCTGTCGTTGCTTACGGCAGGCGGAAAGGAAAGGGGCGCCACTCAATATCCGGTCCAGGGCGCCACCGGGGCGTTGCACGCTCGACTGACTTCACGATCTGCGGGTGCAGGAGATCATGGCGGTAGAGTTTAACACCACCACAAAAAACTGGTCAATTTCACGAGTGGCGCAAACATCGTCACTCCCGGGCGCTAGTTGTGTTGCGCCCCATTAGCGGCCTCTTAGGGCGCTAACAGGAGGCGCTAAGCAACCAAATTCTCCCCCCTTATGCTGGTAAAAGCGGGTCTTACATCTGCTTTTACCAGGCCTAAGATTTCTAAGTGATTTCAGAGGGCGGAGGTTCTGCAGAAAGGCATCCGATCTGTCCAGGATTCTTGACAGATTGGAAATACCGGTTTTTCTCTGTTTCTCTCTCCACGGATGCTGCCTGGCCTGCTGAATGCTTCCGGCATTTTCTGTTGTTATTTCCGATGTCCCTAGGTATTCATATTTATTTTCAATCGAGATTCGCTCCCATCCGGGAATTTCCCAACATCTCTATTATAATCCGACTCCTTCTACCTGTTGAGCCATTTAGACGGCAGCACTGACCCGGGGAGCACTGAGCTCTGGGGGTAAGTACAGCACTGTAACAGTTATAGAACCCAATCGTTCCACTGATGTTGTGTTGCTGGATCCCGAGGAAGCACTTTGATTTTATGCTTTAAGAATTTTCATACCGGAACGCTTGAAAAAAGTGAAATTGTTGCTCAGAAATCTGCAACGTGAGTTGCAGCCTTATTTTCGTTATTACCTTCAAAGGCGGCTTTTAACCTTAGATGTTTCACCCTACTCTAGCTTGATTTATTGGAATCGCTTCTAGATTTTGAGAGCGATCTCAAAACATAGGGGCAAAGTTATTTTTTAAAGACGTAATCTATCGTTTTTAATAAGCAGGAAAGATAACTGTAGGGGTAAATTTTGGAGCTCTGTCTCTTTGGTTGTGCTGTATTTCTGGTGCCTTGTTTGGTTAACTGGCGGACTTTAGTCATTTTATTTGTAGTTCCTGATGTGCCTCAATTATTCCGAGACTCGAAGTTAGCAGAACAAAAGTAAGGCTTTTATTAACTTAGAACATAACACGTAAACTAGAGAGATGTCTTCCTTCAGGAGGTTGATGCCCGACTGACTTAGATTACAAAGGAGCCAGGTATGGGCGGAGCCCTGCACACAACCAATTCCAGCACATTCCAATACATAATACATGAGGACTGGGGGAAGGGAAAAGACACAGAAAGCAGGCAGTTACAAGACACAGAAAACAGGCAGTGATGAATGGAATATATTTCATCACATTCACCCCTTCTATAGATTTAGTCTGTTCGGGGGTTTGATAGTCCTCTGCGACCGACGTGGCTGTTGTGGTGCCGCGGGTGTCGGCTGGGTGTCCCCGGTAGCCTCCTGGGTCTCTGCCGGGGGTGCCGCCGGGGTTGTTGAAGGGGTAGTTGGTGGGGGTGCCATTGGTCGATGTTCTTCCGGGGGTGATGAAAGAGTAGTGGGTGGGTAAGGGTTGCTGTGATCGTCGTCGCTGCTATTGCCGTGGTTGTTGTCGATGCCGGCTGGGGCGACGTCTTTTATGGACACGGTGTCCTCCCTTCCGTCGGCGTGCCGGACATATGCGTATTGGGGGTTGGCGTGGAGTAGGTGTACTGGCTCCACGAGAGGGTCCGTCTTGTGGCCCCTCACATGCCTTCGCACGAGTACCGGACCTGGGGTGGAGAGCCATGACGGCATGGATACGCCTGAGGTGGATTTCCGAGGAAAGACAAACATTCGTTCATGAGGCGTGGCATTAGTGGCCGTACACAATAGCGACCGTATCGAATGGAGCACATCCGAGAGGACTTCCTGCCAGCGGGAGATAGGGAGGCCCTTGGTCCTTAGAGCTAGAGTGACTGCTTTCCACACTGTCCCGTTCTCTCGCTCCACCTGGCCGTTACCCCGGGGGTTGTAGCTGGTGGTACGGCTCGTGGCGATCCCCTTGGACAGCATGTACTGGCGTAGCTCTTCACTCATGAAGGACGCCCCCCTATCCGTGTGGATATAGCTCGGCATACCGAACAGGCAGAACAGGCTGTTGAGGCATTTAATGACCGTGGCGCTGGTCATGTCTGGGCAGGGGAAGGCGAATGGGAAACGGGAGTATTCGTCCACAATGTTCAGGAAGTAAACATTGCGGTCGACGGACGGGAGGGGGCCCTTGAAATCTAAGCTGAGCCGCTCGAAGGGCCGTGTAGCTTTGATTAAGTGGGCTCTATCTGGGCGGTAGAACCGAGGCTTGCACTCAGCGCAAGTGCGGCAGTTCCTGGTCAGAGACCGAACTTCCTCAATCGAGTAGGGTAAGTTACGGGACTTTATGAAGTGGAACAGCCGCGTGACCCCTGGGTGGCAGAGGTCGTTGTGGAGGGTCTGTAGCCGATCCTCGGTGGCGCTGGCACACATCCCTCGTGAGAGGGCGTCAGGGGATTCGTTAAGGGCCCCTGGCCGGTAAATGATGTCGTACTCGAAAGTGGAGAGCTCGATCCGCCACCTAAGAATCTTATCATTTTTAATCTTCCCCCTCTGTTTATTGTTGAACATAAACGCTACCGATCGCTGGTCGGTAAGTAGGGTGAAGCGTTTGCCGGCTAGGTAGTGGCGCCAGTGGCGCACTGCCTCCACGATGGCTTGGGCCTCCTTTTCCACGGAGGAGTGTCTGATCTCGGGGCCTTGGAGGGTCCTCGAGAAGAAAGCTACGGGCCGCCCCGCCTGGTTGAGGGTGGCCGCCAAGGCGAAGTCGAACGCATCACTTTCCACTTGAAATGGAGTGTTCTCGTCCACTGCCTGTAGCGTGGCCCGCTCAATATCCTGCTTAATGCTTTTGAAGGCGGCGTGGGCCTCAGCAGAGAGCGGAAAAGAGGATGCTTTCAAGAGGGGGCGGGCTTTGTCGGAGTAGTTGGGGACCCATTGGGAATAATAAGAAAATAACCCCAGGCACCTTTTCAGGGCTTTGGGAGTGTTGGGCAGGGGCAGCTCCCGTAGGGGGCGCAATCGGTCGGGGTCTGGTCCGATTTCCCCATTCTCCACCACGCTGCCCAGTATGCAGAGGCGCGTGGTGTTGAAAACGCACTTGTCCTCGTTATAGGTGAGGTTGAGTTTTTGTGCGGTTTTCAGGAACCTCTCGAGGTTCGAGTCGTGATCCTGCTGGTTGTGACCGCAGATGGTGACGTTGTCGAGGTAGGGGAAGGTTGCCTGCAAGTGGTGGTCATCGACCATGCGATCCATCTCCCTCTGAAAGACCGAGACCCCGTTCGTCACCCCAAAGGGGACTCTGAGGAATTGGTAGAGGCGTCCGTTCGCCTCGAAGGCGGTGTACAGGCGGTCCTCTGGTCTGATAGGGAGCTGGTGGTACGCTGACTTGAGGTCGATGGTGGAGAACACCCGGTATTGGGCGATTTGGTTCACCATTTCTGATATGCGGGGTAGCGGGTAGGCGTCTAGTAGGGTGTACCTGTTGATCGTTTGACTATAGTCGATCACCATCCGTTTCTTCTCGCTACCCCTTACCACTACCACTTGGGCGCGCCACGGGCTGTTGCTGTGTTCAATAATGCGCTCTTTCAGGAGCCTGTCTACCTCGGTCGCGATAAACCGCCTGTCCTCCCAGCTGTACCTCCTGCTTTTGGTCGCTATTGGCCGGCAGTTAGGGGTAAGGTTCGCGAATAGCGAAGGCGGCTTTACCTTCAGGGTAGCCAGACCGCACACTGTGAGGGGCGGCTGGGACCCACCGTACTTGAGCGTGATGCTTTGGTGGTTGCACTGGAAATCCAAACCCAAGATCACGCTCGCACATAGATTCTTCACGATTAATACTTTAAAATTATCATACACAGTTCCGTTAACGCACAATTGTACCGTGCAGTAACCCAGAATGGTCGATGTCTGGGTTTTATCGGCCATAGAGATGGTACCCTGAGCAGGGACCACCTTTAGGGAGAGTTGTTGTGCCAGTTCAGGGTGGATAAAACTCTCCGTGCTTCCACTGTCAATTAAGCATTTAACCCGGCACCCGTTTACCTCGATGTCCACCATTGATTTGGATTGCGGATGCGGCCTGGTCTGGTCCACTGTGACCGATGCCACTGTAGGGCCCTGATCGAGACAAGATGGCGTCCACGCTGTCTGCTCATAAGATGGCGGACCCCACGAGGTCGGGCAAGATGGCGTCCAAGATGGCCGCTCCCACGGCGCACACGCGGCGGTGGCGGGTTTTCCGGTGGTTGGTTTTCCGGCGGGGTTCCCTCTGCACACCTTCCCGAAGTGCCCCTTCTTACCGCACTTAAAGCAGGTGGTGCCTTTCGCCGGGCACAGGTTTCTGGTGTGCTTTGGCTGCCCGCAGAAGTAGCAGTTGGGTCCTTGACGCGTCGCGGCTGTCGTAGGGCTTCTGGGGGGAGAGCTGGGCCCCGCCGGTGTCGGGCTGCCGGGCGGGGAAGATGCCTTCCAAGATGGCGGCGCCCTCGGCACACACGTGGCGGCGTGGGCGGCGCGGGCTGAAGAGTAGGCGTCCGAGTTTCTCTGGGCCATCTCCAGGGACCGCGCGGTGTCCGCAGCCTGTTTCAGGTCCAACTCCGTTTTTTCCAGCAGTCTTTGCCGGATGTGAGTGGAGCTGAGGCCTGTGATAAAGGCATCGCGAACAAGCTCGTCGGTGTACACTGCGGCTTTTACATCTCGGCACTTACAGTCCTTGCCAAGCTTTTTCAGGATGCTTAGGAACTCCTCCACCGATTCCCCAGGTCGCTGTGCGCGAGTAGCGAGTAGATGCCTAGCATACACCTCATTCGTAGGCTGCTGGTAATGCGCCTTTAAGATGTTGCAGGCGGCCAGGTACGTATCGGCGTCTTGGATGAGGGGGTAAACCCGGTGGCTTACCCAATTCCGTAGCACTCCGAGTCTCATCTTCGCAGTGTCCGTAGCGTCTTTGATGGCTGCGGAATTGTCCAGGAAGAATTCCATACAGTCAAACCAGTGTCCGAAGCGTGCTGATGCGTCCGGAGCATGTTGATCCAAATCCAAACGTTCGGGTTTCAGGAGTTGATCCATAGTGTTGAAAATTAAGTTAATAAAATTGATGTGCCTCAATTATTCCGAGACTCGAAGTTAGCAGAACAAAAGTAAGGCTTTTATTAACTTAGAACATAACACGTAAACTAGAGAGATGTCTTCCTTCAGGAGGTTGATGCCCGACTGACTTAGATTACAAAGGAGCCAGGTATGGGCGGAGCACTGCACACAACCAATTCCAGCACATTCCAATACATAATACATGAGGACTGGGGGAAGGGAAAAGACACAGAAAGCAGGCAGTTACAAGACACAGAAAACAGGCAGTGATGAATGGAATATATTTCATCATCACAGTTCCCAGTAACAGGTTGGGTAACCTTGTCAGACGCGGGTCGGTGACCGTCAGAATAACTGGAAAAAAATAAGAATAAATCATTTCTGACAGAATAGCTTTCGGAATTATTTTGCCCGATGAGTTTTGCCGATATTCGCAGCCGATTCCTCAGCGACACAGAGACAACAATTGGGGCCACAAACTATTGGCAACAAAGGCAAACTCTCCGCAATCCAAAAAGCCCACGTGTGACACTCTGTGAAAGGGAAAGCGGTAACAAGACATTGATTACAGCCAAAACATGAATAAAGGCAATTCAAATATTGCAGTTCCAAGATGTGGGTAAAACAAATCCATGCGTGCAATTCAAATTGTGCTTTTATTGAAAAATAAATGTCAAAACAGGAAAATAAAATAATGCATTAACCATCAGCCATGTAAATCAAGACAATCTCTATCCGCTGATCATAGCATCACTTTTATTTATTTTGCTCACATTGAACCCTGATGGAAAGGAATCTTAAAGGAATGTAGGTAAGATGTATTTTCCTGTCTCAATAGCTCGTGGCGTTGGAGCAGAACAAGGTCCGGGGTCCCAGAAAACCTATCAGACATACACAGCCAGACCTGCACCACTTCACGGTCGAACACCATCTTACTTTTAGACCAGCCTAAAATGAGCTGACTAAAAAAAACAAGCCTTGACCTCAGTTATATATTATATATATACATGAAATGAATTGGAGCAGGTTTTTCCGTTTGGTTATGGTGGGGTTGTGTTAGGCGCTCTCTTCGCCCATCTGAAATGAGCCCGAGAGAGGCTGCGTGTGCAGTGGAGCTCTTAGAGGTTCAGGAGCTTTTTACCCAGTTTTAGTTTCCCAGTTTTTACAGGATGTTTTTAGTACTGGTTTTTGTTACGTTTTGTTGCCATTTTTATGAAAACAAATTTTAAAAATCAGATTTTTGTTTTCCAAACTACCACACCTACTAGTGGGCCTTTGGCGTAGCGGTAGCATCCCCGCCGCTGGGCCAGAAGGCGTAGGGTTTCAAACCCCGCTCCAGACAGTCCCGGCAAGTGGAGTCGGAGCTCCAGCTCTAAATTCTGGGTTGACATCCAGCAGGATACTTGCGTCCGTGGGTGTGGGTGGCCCCCCCCCCCCCTCGTATGGGTTGTGGGAGCCCGTAAAACCCTCCCGCCATAGGACTAACCACCCTAATGGCTGGTACGAAGATGGTTACGGTCACGGAAGGAGCATTAATCGCGGCCAGAAATCCTTCCACCAAAGGGAACAGTGTGAAGACACGTATGACGACGACCACACCTACCATTATGCCACCAATTGTATCTGCAAGCCCCGGCATGCCTATCTGGCAATAAATGAGGAGGTCCCTCCATAGGCTGCAGGCCAGAATTAAGTCATTTGAAGATTTGTGCTATCAGCTGCTATCAACTTTTTTGCCTCTACCTTCTTCAAAACAAGCTGAGGGATCATGTTTTCCAGATAAGTGACTGATGCCTAGTCAGCATGGCTTACACCTTCATCTCCTTCTGAAAAATAACAGTAGTGTGACACAGCTGTTCAATGTCACTACACTGCCCTAGAGGAGTTATTGCTGGAGGCCATCCTGTGTGTTAGTAAATGTCATGAAAGTAGGGTGTGTTACAATGATTTTATGTATGAACTCCTTTGAAGATATAAGTATACCCAGGGGCAGACTGGCCATATGGAAGATTGGGAGATTTCCCAAGTGTCCCCATGTATGGTTCCATAGCACTGTATGATCAGTCCCCCTGCTCTTTTTCTGTGAGGCTCCCATGTTCTTTTGGGGGAGCCAGTCCACTGCTGAGTGTGCCAAGGATGTCAGTTGTAAGTTGCCCTATGAATATGTGCTCTGCTGGAGTATGAGCAGGCACATTAAGCAATGAGTGAACTGCAAGGTTGTGTGAGGGTTTGGTATGAGCAGGCAGTAAATGTGGAAAAGGTTAAACGGCAACACTTTGTGGCATACATACCTGGGCCATCTACCTGGTAAATTAGTCTAATATTGGCAACTTACTTAATCATAAAATCATTGGCCTATAAATTCCTTGAGCTTCTCCCAATCTCCTGCCATAACTTTTGTAGCTCATGACTCTATAATAGGGGAGTAAATTCGGTTGATTTGTGCCTCCCATTAGTGCCCTTAGAGAGCGTTAACGGGGCGCAACTCAACTAGCGCCTGGGCACGACACCGCTAACGCCTCCCGCGAAATTCAGCAGGAGGTTAGCTGCGGCGGTAACCATTAGCGCCGCGCTAACCATTAGCGTTGCGCCACTGGCAATGACATCATCAGTGTGCGCAGCGCCTCGCTCGCGCCTCGGCTGTAATATTGGGTGGTGCCCCCCCGACTTACTGCTGGACGCTATGTCCGCCGAGGTCAGGGGGCCCTATGTGCGGCCAGGGTGGTACTAGTTAAAAGGAGGTGGCGGGCGGCTATTTTTGTTGCTGGCCGCCTGCCAGCACTTGCCCCCGTTGCTGTCCTCAGCCCCCGTGAAGCCCCCCCCCCCCCGCGGGGTGCTGGCTGCTCTCCGTGAGCCCAGCACACCTCTTGAGTGCCAGGTTTGTTTGCCGGCACTCCCGATCCCTAGTGGCCCAGCTGGGCACCGGGATGTGCTGCACCTGGCCCCTCCCCTTTAATAAGGGGAGGAAGGCCTGCAGTACCGCGGCACATAGCGCTGCGGTATTGGCTCACAGCGCCCCAAGAGGGATGTGGGTCGCTTCCAGTAGCACCCCTCCTCCCTCGCGGGGGCGCTACCTGAGAAAATCAGCTGCGGGGGTGCTAATGTTTTCGGGGCGCTACCCAATTTGCACACTGTCTGCACACTTTGTCCTTGAACCAGCAATCATTATGGTCGTGTGTTGTTCTGCTGCAGCGATAGCACTTCACTGTTCCGTATGACATTTCATTTGTGCCATATTCTTGCGGTCTCTGTTGTATCTCTGCAGCGCCCCGTGCGGCTGCTTCGTGTGATACTGCAATGCTGAAAGCCTTGTCCAGCGTAAGATCCTTTTCTGATAGAAGCCGTTTGTGGGTTCCTTCACTTTGAAGCCCACACACAAACTTGTCCCTTAAAGTATCTGCTAGTCCCGTTCCAAACTGGCAGTGTTTCGATAGCTTGCGCAGTTCCGTTAAATACTCAGCATTACTTTCATCTTTATGCTGGTTCCTTTTGTGAAACTTAAATCTTTCTGCTATCAGCAGCGGTGTGGGGTTTAAGTAGTCCTGTAGGATTGACACTATGTTTTCAAAATCCTTTTCTACTGGCTTCTCTGGGGTTACTAGGTTTCGTAGTAAGCCATACGTTTTTGCACCCATTGAATTCAACAATACCAGCGCTTTCTTGTCACCTGGCACTTCATTCGCCTTGCAGTATACTTCGATGCGTTTGACATATGTCGTCCAATCTTCGACTTCATTGTCGAACGCTGTGATACTGCCACTCTTCGGCATTTTTGGGTGTGGTTAGACTGGCTTAAAATGGCGTCTCCCGCGCTTTCCTTTCTTCCTTGCTGCGGCTTAAAATGGCATCTCCCACGCTTTCCTTCCTTCCCCGCAGCGGCTTAAAATGGCGTCTCCTGCGCTGCTGCCAACGCCACTCTCGGCGGTCCGCCTGGCAAATGGCGACGCCCTGTGGGTTTCGTGCGCTGCTCCTGCGCTGCTGCCAATGCCGCTCTCTGCGGTCCTCATGGCAATGGCAGTGCCTCGCGTTTTCCTGCGCGCCTCTCTCCCCCATTGACGCTGCTCGGCCCTTGAACACCGGCTACGCTCTGCTCTCTCTCGCCTCTCTCCCCCATTGACGCCGCTCAGTCCTGAACACCGGCTGCGCTCTGCTCTCTCTCGTTGAAGCTGCTCGGCCCTTGAACACCGGCTGCGCTCTGCTCTCTCTCGCCTCTCTCCCCCATTGACGCTGCTCGGCCCTTGAACACCGGCTGCGCTCTGCTCTCTCTCGCCTCTCTCCCCCATTGACGCCGCTCGGCCCTTGAACACCAGCTGCGCCCTGTGCGCTCTGCCCACTCTCTCTCCCCCGTCGACGCTGCTCAGCCTTTTTCTGTGCCGCTCGGTCGGCTCTAGCCGCCGCTGTCCGGGAAGGGTCTGCGCAGTACCTGTTGCCAGACCGTTTCGCTGGACCTCCGTGGCTGGAAAGCCAAGCCTAGCTCTCGACAGCCTCCCCTGCGATGCCCGTGCTTCTGGACTCGACCTCCTTCCACTGTTCCCCAGGAGCGAATCCCTGGGAGGTGATGCAGAGTTGCAGGTAGGTTCGAATCTTTCTCGTCGCCAATGTTAGATCCGGGTATCTTAATGTGGTGTCCTTCAATAATCAGACAAAGACTGCAGGGAACGATCAACAGGTGTTTACTGAATGAGGGTTCAAACTGCAACTGACTGTACAGAGCACTACTCAAGGTTTATATACAGGTGTGGTCACTGCCGGTACTACAGGATACAGGAGCTGTAAAAAGTAGTTCTCCCCCTTAAAGGTACATACATTACAAAACCGAGGCCCCGTCTGCCCCTCAGGTGGATGTAAAAGATCCCATGGCACTATTTCGAAGAAGTGCAGGGGAGTTATCCCTGGTGTCCTGGCCAATATTTATCCCTTAACCAGCATAACAAAAAAAGCAGATTATCTAGTCATTATCACATTGTTGTTTGTAGGACCTTGCTGCGCGCAAATTGGCTGCTGCGTTTCCCACATTACAACGGTGACTCCACTTCAAAAAATACTTCATTGGCTGTAAAGCGCTTTGAGATGTCCGGTGGTCGTGAAAGGCGCAATATAAATGCAAGTCTTTCTTTTACATTCACCACACGGACTGCAGCGGTTCAAGAAGAAGGCCCACCACCCCCATCTCAACGATAACTAGAGACAGGCAATAAATGCCAGCCTTGCCAGTGGCGCCCTTATCCCAAGAATTAATAAAAGAAAAATGACGTTGGGGTGTCTTGGAGGGGGTTGTTCAGTTGGCGGGTGGGAGGGGGTTGTTCAGTTGGCGGGTGGGAGGGGGTTGTTCAGTTGGTGGGTGGGAGGGGGTTGTTCAGTTGGTGGGTGGGAGGGGGTTGTTCAGTTGGTGGGTGGGAGGGGGTTGTTCAGTTGGTGGGTGGGAGGGGGTTGTTCAGTTGGCGGGTGGGAGGGGGTTGTTCAGTTGGCGGGTGGGAGGGGGTTGTTCAGTTGGTGGGTGGGAGGGGGTTGTTCAGTTGGTGGGTGGGAGGGGGTTGTTCAGTTGGTGGGTGGGTGGGGGTTGTTCAGTTGGTGGGAGGGGGTTGTTCAGTTGGTGGGTGGGAGGGGGTTGTTCAGTTGGGTGGGAGGGGGTTGTTCAGTTGGTGGGTGGGAGGGGGTTGTTCTGTAGTTGGTGGGTGGGAGGGGGTTGTTCAGTTGGCGGGTGGGAGGGGGTTTTTCAGTTGGTGGGTGGGAGGGGGTTGTTCAGTTGGTGGGTGGGAGGGGGTTGTTCAGTAGTTGGTGTGGGAGGGGGTTGTTCAGTTGGTGTGGGAGGGGGTTGTTCAGTTGGTGGGTGGGAGGGGGTTGTTCAGTTGGTGGGTGGGAGGGGGTTGTTCAGTTGGCGGGTGGGTGGGGGTTGTTCAGTTGGTGGGTGGGAGGGGGTTGTTCAGTTGGGTGGGAGGGGGTTGCTCAGTTGGTGGGTGGGAGGGGGTTGTTCAGTTGGCGGGTGGGAGGGGGTTGTTCAGTTGGTGGGTGGGAGGGGGTTGTTCAGTTGGCGGGTGGGAGGGGGTTGTTCAGTTGGCGGGTGGGAGGGGGTTGTTCAGTTGGTGGGTGGGAGGGGGTTGTTCAGTTGGTGGGTGGGAGGGGGTTGTTCAGTTGGCGGGTGGGAGGGGGTTGTTCAGTTGGTGGGTGGGAGGGGGTTGTTCAGTTGGTGGGTGGGAGGGGGTTGTTCAGTTGGTGGGTGGGAGGGGGTTGTTCAGTTGGCGGGTGGGAGGGGGTTGTTCAGTTGGCGGGTGGGAGGGGGTTGTTCAGTTGGTGGGTGGGAGGGGGTTGTTCAGTTGGCGGGTGGGTGGGGGTTGTTCAGTTGGCGGGTGGGAGGGGGTTGTTCAGTTGGTGGGTGGGAGGGGGTTGTTCAGTTGAGTGGGAGGGGGTTGTTCAGTTGGCGGGTGGGAGGGGGTTGTTCAGTTGGCGGGTGGGAGGGGGTTGTTCAGTTGGTGGGTGGGTGGGGGTTGTTCAGTTGGGTGGGAGGGGGTTGTTCAGTTGGCGGGTGGGAGGGGGTTGTTCAGTTGGCGGGTGGGAGGGGGTTGTTCAGTTGGTGGGTGGGAGGGGGTTGTTCAGTTGGGTGGGAGGGGGTTGTTCAGTTGGCGGGTGGGAGGGGGTTGTTCAGTTGGGTGGGAGGGGGTTGTTCAGTTGGTGGGTGGGAGGGGGTTGTTCAGTTGGTGGGTGGGAGGGGGTTGTTCAGTTGGTGGGTGGGAGGGGGTTGTTCAGTTGGTGGGAGGGGGTTGTTCAGTTGGTGGGTGGGAGGGGGTTGTTCAGTTGGGTGGGAGGGGGTTGTTCAGTTGGTGGGTGGGAGGGGGTTGTTCAGTTGGTGGGTGGGAGGGGGTTGTTCAGTTGGCGGGTGGGAGGGGGTTGTTCAGTTGGCGGGTGGGAGGGGGTTGTTCAGTTGGTGGGTGGGTGGGGGTTGTTCAGTTGGTGGGTGGGAGGGGGTTGTTCAGTTGGTGGGTGGGAGGGGGTTGTTCAGTTGGTGGGTGGGAGGGGGTTGTTCAGTTGGTGGGTGGGAGGGGGTTGTTCAGTTGGTGGGTGGGAGGGGGTTGTTCAGTTGGTGGGTGGGAGGGGGTTGTTCAGTTGGTGGGTGGGAGGGGTGTTGGTGTGTGGAGGTTTTCACTCTGTGGGAGCAGCTTTTAACGTGTGTTCCTTCCTTCCATGTTCTTTTTAATGATAGCTTGTTCATGGCACAAAATAGTTTTTTCTGCTTCAGGGCAGGGCAGATGAATTGTCCGATCTCCAGGTTGCGAAGGAGGATCTACTTCCTGAGACTTGCATTCCTCATGTCCACTTGCTGAATTTTCAGAAGGCCATGTTTGGCCACGGCCAGCCGCAAGTGCCATTTAAACGGTTTGTTAACTTTCCTTTTTATTTATTTTTTGGTGTCAAGCCGCTTGCTGATTTTTCTTTACATTCACAGTTGGTTTTACGATGTGTTTTAAGAAGCTTTTCTTTCTAAAATTGAGTTAATTTAAGGGCTCCAGGTAATGAGAACATAGAAATAAGATTAAATGTAAGAGATTTAGGACAGAGAGCAGGAGTATTGTGTGCAGTTTTGGTCGCCTTATCTGAGGAAGGATATTCTTGCCATGGAAGGAGTTCAGCGAAGATTCACCAGGCTGATACCTGGGATGGCAGGAATGACGTATGAGGAGAGATTGGGTCGATTGGGCTTGTACTCGCCGGCGTTTAGAAGAATGAGAGGGGATCTCATTGAAACTTATAAAATTCTGGCAGGACTGGACAGACTAGATGCAGGAAGGATGTTCCCGATGGTCGGGGAATCCAGAACCAGGGGTCACAGTCTAAGGATAAGGGGTAGGCCTTTTAGGACAGAAATGAGGAGGAATTTCTTCACCCAGAGAGTGGTGAACCTGTGGAATTCTCTACCACAGAAGGCAGTAGAGACCAATTTATTAAATATATTCAAGAAGGAGTTGGATATATTTCTTAAGGCTGAAGGGATCAAGGGGTATGGGGAGAAAGCAGGGACCGGGTACTGAACTTGGATGATCAGCCATGATCGCATTGAATGGCGGTGTAGGCTCGAGGGGCCAAATGGCCTACTCCTGCTCCTATCTTCTATGTAAACTTTTGTTACACAGAGAGTAGTGAGGATGTGGAATGCACGACCAGAGTTAATGATTGAAGCAGAGACCATGGCAATAAGGATCATGCCCTTATTTAGACGCAATCCAATTTATAAGCCAGTTTTTAATCCTGCAATAAAAGTAATCAAATGTTGGATACCCTGCAACTTAGGTTACATTAAGCCTATGTTCCACTCAACTTTTAATCTAACTCTTTATCTTAACTTGTCATAAGGCCTATATATAAACTGTCAGCTTTTTAGAACACTTTGCTATTTTCCTACATCAGCATGTATGTTGGAGGATTAAAGAACCTTATAAAATCTTGACATTTACAAGGTTAAAATTGGAGGACGCGATGACTAATTCCCATATGTGCAGGTTAGTTCATTAGTTACAGACAACTTTAATAGCAAAAGCTGATTCTGAGTTCTAAGAGATATTAGAAATTTGACAAAGAGCTTTGAAATGTATGCAAAATGATTTAGAAAATGGTGAAAATTCACACAACCATAAAAAATCATTAGAAAAATGAATTATCTTTACAGTTATGCAATCAAACTGACTTGGTAGCTCTGGGGACTTGCAGAATATTTCTTCCTACACTTCCAAGCAAAGATACACATATTGCAAAAGGCATCAGAGATCCCCTTTTGAAATAAATTCTCCTGTTCTCACAATATAATCACTTAGTATATATTTTTTCAAAATAGAAGTTTTGATTCTATCAGTGTTTCGCTCTTCACAGATGCTGCAACACCTGCTGAGTATCTCCAGCATTTTCTGTTTTTAGATACTATGGGCTAGATTTTCAGTTGCTAGCGCCAGCAGTTAGCGCCTTAAGAGAAGTGATTTTCGGGCGCTATGCGTGTAGCGCCCGTGCGCAGCGCAGTTTGCGCCCCGCCCCAAATTAAGTTGCCCGTTAGCGCCGGCGCAAAGTTTAGCGCCCGCCCGGATGCGCGCGCAGAAAATGACGTCACATCCTCGTGCAACGCCCTTTGGCCGCCCCGATTCCAAACTTCAGTCGGACCGCCCCATTGTGCGGCTGGCGGCCGGAGCGTTTGGAAAAAGGAACGCAACACAACCAGCGCGGGCCCCGGGGGGCGCAAATTAAAGGGGACGTGCTCTCCAGTATAAAGGCCAGCCTTTTTTCAGAAAACACTCTTGCGCAACGCATTTCTGGAGACACAACAAGGAGGATAGCTAACTGGTTTCAAGCAGCAAGAACTCAGGTATTTTTGGACTCAGGCCAGAGCGCTGCAAGTGGCCTTTTGGAAATTTGAGTGTTTGCCAGGATTTGATGGGGGTTGCATGGGGTGCCAACGCGGAGCTGCAGCTCCATGTCCGTAGGGCTCGCAGACGCATTGTGAGAGGGGCAGCCCTGGCTAGAGGCAGAGGGGGCTACAGGCGTCGGCCACGTAGGCCTTACCGAGTCAGGCTATACCGCCAGCAGCGCTCCTACCTAAACATGAGTGCCGCGCGATGTGTTAAAAGGCTCCGATTCCGAAAGGAGGTGATTGCAGAGATCTGCCACCTGCTTCGCCGAGATCTGCGGCCAAAGCTCAGGTGCAGGACGTCTCTGTCGGTGGAAGTGAAGGTGACGGTGGCATTGAACTTCTATGCCACCGGCTCCTTCCAATACGCTGCTGGGGACATAGCAAACTTCTCCCAGTACGGCGCGCATCGCTGCATCCGCCAGGTGACCGAAGCACTGTTCAGAAGGAGAAGCCAATTCATCTCCTTCCCCATGGCCCTGGAGAGCCAGCATCAGCACGCATTGGGATTTTCCAGACTCGGGGAATTCCCCTTGGTGCAGGGCGCCATTGACTGTACGCATGTGGCTTTGCGGGCCCCTCTGGAGCATGGCGAGCAGTATCGCAACAGGAAGGGCTACCATTCTCTGAATGTGCAGCTGGTGTGTGACCACAAGCAGCGCATCATGGCAGTCAATGCCAGCTTCCCAGGCAGCAGCCACGATGCCTTTATCCTGCGGCAGAGTACTGTGCATGACATGTTCCAGGCACAGCCTCCCCCAAGAGGATGGCTACTCGGGGACAAAGGCTATCCTTTGTGCACCTGGCTCATGACCCCGCTCCGCGCGCCCAGGACCGCTGCTGAAGAGGCCTACAATGAGAGCCATCAAACCACCCGCAACATCATCGAGCAAACTATTGGGGTCCTCAAGCAGCGGTTCCGCTGCCTTGATCGCTCCGGAGGAGCTCTCCAGTATTCGCCGGACCGGGTCTCCCAATTTGTGGTGGTTTGCTGCATGCTACACAACCTGGCTATCCGCAGGACTCAGGCACTGCCACCTGACGTTGGACCAGCACCTCAGGAGGAGGAGCAGGAGGAGCATGAGGAGGAGGAGGAGGAGGAGCAGGAGTACGTTCCCAGGAGGGAGCGACCAGGGCCAAGGGCCGTACGACGCCACCTTATTACACGGTACTTCTAAGCCCCCTGTCAGGGAATGGCCAGGGGCCATGAGGGAAGATGAATGCAGCCGCTCCGCAAGCCCTCAGCCGGCGAAGCCAACAAACACTAAGAAGAACAACCATGGAGACTGCATGAATAAAGATAATTATTTATTACACAAAAATGAAAAGCCCTTCCCACATGAATCCCCAAAAACAATAAACGGGCCCCACAAAAAGCCCAACAAACGACTCACTCCCACAAACTGGGGAGGAGTCACTCCACATTTCTTCAAACCGGGCCTCAACGTCGGCCTAACGCAAAAAATAAGCCCTCCAACAACACAACCATGGGCAAAATAAAGATGGCCACCGCCATATAAAAGGAAAGCTGGCCACACCCTCTACTGAGTGGCCCGCGAGGGCGAGACCTTGCCCAGCCTTTTGCCTCCCCTGCCCGGCCTGCTGCTCCTTCGCAAGCTCTGCCCAGTGGCTGCTGCGAGGCTGGGGGAAGGCGCCTGAGGCTCAGATGCCCTTCCGCCAGATGCCGCTGGGGGGCGGCCTACACGGCGTTTGGGCCTCGAGGGGCCGTCTACTGAGTGGCGCACCTGAGCCTGGCCACCATCAGCTGCAGCCGCTTGCCCTTGACGCACCAGTGGGGGAATGGCGGCGACGGATGGCGCAATGTGGGCCAGCTGGTGTCTGGGATGCGCTGGCTGGTGCTGTGGCGCGGTGGCACTCGGCCGGGCCCGCACTGTAGGATCCACAACAATCAGCCGAGGGGCGGCTTGCTGGGATGGTCCAGCGCGGTGGCTGCCCTGGCGATGCCTGCCTGAGACAGCGCGTGTGGCAGCAGTGAGTGCCCCTGTTGTCCTGGTGTGCGCCCGCATCACATCCACCAGGGTCTTGACGGCATCAGTCAGCATGCCGCCACTCGCGGCAGTTGCTGCCCCGAACTCGCGCACACTGGTCGCCAGTGACTCGATGGCCTCAGGCATGCGCCCCACCACGCTCATGAGCTCCGTGTGGCGCCGGTCCGAATCCTCGGCCAGCTTATCCAGCTTCCGCACCTCCTCCGAGGTGAAGGTGTCCGGACTGGAGTCGCGACTCTCCCGCTGGGGAGGAGGGGGCCGAACTAGGGGACCCTTGCCATGTTGGTGGCGGCGAGTGTGCCGATCAGCAGCACTCCCCTCTGATCCTTGCCCCCTTTGGGGGGAAGGCCGCGGGCCACGCGCACGGCTCCTGGGTGGCTGGACGCCACTGGTCCCAGAAGCTGCATTGCCCTGCGACAGTTCCTCCAGGCACTCGTCCAGTGAGGAGGTGTCAAGCATTTCCTCCTCTCCTGCGGGACGTGACTGTTCCCCCGATGGTCCGGCTTGCTCCTCCTCCTCCTCCTGCTCGGAGGTGCTGTCACTGGCAGCTTCAGGGTCCTGGTCGTCACCAGCTGAAAGCAGGAATGGACAAGAGTAGCTTCAGAGTGAGGAGACGGCGTCAGCGAGGGAGTTAGGACTGGTGGCATTCAGCGCATTGGTGGGACAGTGGCAAAGGAGGTAGCTCGGATGGGCCAGTGCGACGCGAGAGGGCCAAAAGGCGAGGTCCTTACCATTGCCGGGCAGTGGAGGGTCGGCTACTCCGCACGCTGTGGGGACGAGCACACGGGCTCCCATGAGCACACACACGCGCTCCTCCAGCCGAGTGAGCTTCTGCAGCTTGGCGCGGCCACCCCTGGCACGGGCCTGGCAATTAAAGGCTACTTTAGCCTGCAAGAGAAAGGACGGGCTGTAAGTGCGCAGTGTAGCCCTGATGTAGTGTGCACTGCCTCCCATGGTGGAATAGCTTGGCCAGAGTGAAGCCCTGATGTAGTGTGCACAGCCTCCCATGGTGGAATAGCTTGGCCAGAGTGTAGAGTGCCGAATGGCCAATTGATGCTCATGACTGTCCCAATGCTGCTGACTGAGGGCTGGCCAATAGGACTTTCAGCTCCCTTTGCCCATCATGTCAGGTGTACATGCAAGAATGAGGAGGAGACTGGAAAGGGTACTCACCCTGACAATCCTGGTCAGGTCGTTGTATTTTTTACGACATTGTTTGTGGGTCCTGGGGGCATCGCCGGTGAACGTCACCCTCTGGGCGATCTGCTTCCAGGCTTTGGTGTAGTCGTGGTGGGTTGGATTCCTCCCACTCTCTGGGAACAAGATCTTGCGCCTCACCTCCAGAGCTGTGACCATTATGTCCAGATCACCCTCTGAGAAGCGCAGGGCACGCTGACGGGCCTTCTCTGGCGTTGCCATGACTCCCTGGGGCTGAGCAGCAGTGTTGAGGCCTCTTTGCAAGGCTGCAGTGTGCAGGGCGTGGCAGCAGACCAATTCGTCCCTTCCCCCTTTAAGAGCTGGTCGGCGCCACGGGGTCTGCTGTCAGTCCAAAAATGACCGCACCCGCGCTGCGCTCCGCCTGGGCGCTATCCCTCTGGACCTCCAGCTTAGCGCCTAAAGATAGTAGTGGAACGCCTCTTTTAGCGCTCCACCAACCTCTTAGGGCGAAGCCACTGAATTTCCGGCAACGGGGCGCTACTTTGGGGCGGGGCGCTAACTTCGGGCGGGCGCTAAGGTTAGCGCCCCAAAACTGCCTATACTGAAAATCTAGCCCTATCAGTGGTAAGGATTACATCTAATGTATATTCCATTCAACCTACATCTATACTCGGATCAATTTTCTGTACACTCAGACCTAGACCTATGACATTCCCTCTATAATCAGACCTAGATCTATGAAATTCCCTCTATAATCAGACCTAGATCTATGACATTCCCTCTATTCTCAGGCCTAGATCTATGACATTCCCTCTATACTCAGGCCTAGATCTATGACATTCCCTCTATACTCAGACTTAGATCTATGACATTCCCTCTATACTCAGACCTACATCTATGACATTCCCTCTATAAGCAGGCCTAGATCTATGACATTCCCTCTATACTCAGACCTAGATCTATGACATTCGCTCTATACTCAGAACTAGATCTATGACATTCCATTATACTCAGGACTAGATCTATGACATTCCTCTCTAATTGGAACTAGATCTATGACATTCCCTCTCTACTCACACCGAGATCTATGACATTCCCTCTATACTCACACCTAAATCTATGACATTCCCTCTATACTCACACCTAGATCTATGACATTCCCTCTATACTCAGGCCTAGATCTATGACATTCCCTCTATACTCAGGCCTAGATCTATGACATTCCCTCTATACTCAGACCTAGATTAATGACATTCCCTCTATACTCAGGCCTAGATCTATGACATTCCCTCTATACTCAGGCCTAGATCTATGACATTCCCTCTATACGCAGGCCTAGATCTATGACATTCCCTCTATACTCAGACCTAGATCTATGACATTCCCTCCATACTCGGAACTAGATCTATGACATTCCCTCTCTACTCGGAACTAGATCTATGACATTCCCTCTGTACTCTGACCTAGATATATGACATTCCCTCTATATTCAGGTGTAGATCTATGACATTCCCTCTATACTCAGAGCTAGATCTATGACATTCCCTCTATAGTCAGACCTAGCTCTGTGATATTCCCTCTATACTCAGGCCTAGATCTATGACATTCCCTCTATACTCAGACCTAGATCTATGACATTCCCTCTATACTCAGACCTAGATCTATGACATTCCCTCTATACTCCGACCTAGATCTATAACATTCCCTCTATAATCAGACCTAGATCTATGACATTCCCTCTATTCTCAGGCCTAGATCTATGACATTCCCTCTATACTCAGGCCTAGATCTATGACATTCCCTCTATACTCAGGCCTAGATCTATGACATTCCCTCTATACTCAGACCTAGATCTATGACATTCATTATACTCAGAACGAGATCTTTGACATTCCTCTCGAATTGGAACTAGATCTATGACATTCCCTCTCTACTCACACCTAGATCTATGACATTCCCATCTACACTCACACCTAGATCTATGACATTCCCTCTATACTCACACCTAGATCTATGACATTCCCTCTATACTCAGGCCTAGATCTATGACATTCCCTCTATGCTCAGGCCTAGATCTATGACATTCCCTCTATACTCAGGCCTAGATGTATGACATTCCCTCGATACTCAGACCTAGATCTATGACATTCCCTCTATACTCAGACCTAGATCTATAACATTCCCTCTATACTCAGGCCTAGATCTATGACATTCCCTCTATACTCAGACCTAGATCTATAACATTCCCTCTATACTCCGACCTAGATCTATAACATTCCCTCTCTACTCAGGCCTAGATCTATGACATTCCACCTATGCTCGGAACTAGATCTATGACATTCCCTCTATACTCAGACCTAGATCAATGACATTCCCTCTCTAATTGGAACTAGATCTATGACATTCCCTCGCTACTCACACCTAGATCTATGACATTCCCTCTATACTCTGACCTAGATCTATGACAATCCCTCTATACTCAGGCCTAGATCTATCACATTCCCTCTATTCTCAGGCTAGATCTATGACATTCCCTCTATACTCAGGCCTAGATCAATGACATTCCTCTATACTCAGACTTAGATCTATGACATTTCCTCTATACTCACACCTACATCTATGACATTCCTCTATACGCAGGCCTAGATCTATGACATTCCCTCTATACTCAGACCTAGATCTATGACATTCCCTCTATACTCAGATCTAGATCTATGACATTCCCTCTATACTCAGGCCTAGATCTATGACATTCCCTCTATATTCGGACCTAGATCTATGACATTCCCTCTATACTCAGACTTAAATCTATACATTCCCTCTATACTCAGACCTACATCTATGACATTCCCTCTATACGCAGGCCTAGATCAATGACATTCCCTCTCTACTCACACCTAGATCTATGACATTCCCTCTATACTCACACCTAGATCTGTGACATTCCCGCTATACTCACACCTAGATCTATGACATTCCTCTATACTCAGGTAGATGTATGACATTCCCTCTATACTCAGGCCTAGATCTATGACATTCCCTCTATACGCAGGCCTAGATCTATGACATTCCCTCTATACTCACACCTAGATCTATGACATTCCCTCTGTACTCACACCTAGATCTATGACATTCTCTCAAAATCAGGCCTGGATCTATGAAATTCCCTCTATACTCAGGCCTAGATCTATGACATTCCCTCTATATGCAGGCCTAGATCTATGACATTCCCTCTATACTCAGACCTAGATTAATGACATTCCCTCTATACTTAGACCTAGATCTATGACATTCCCTCTATACTCAGACCTAGATCTATGACATTCCCTCTATACTCGGAACTAGATCTATGACATTCTCTCTATACTCAGACCTAGATCTATGACATTCCATTATACTCAGAACTAGATCTATGACATCCCTCTCTAATTGGAACTAGATCTATGACATTCCCTCTCTACTCACACCTAGATCTATGACATTCCCTCTATACTCACACCTAGATCTATGACATTCCCTCTATACTCACACCTAGATCTATGATATTCCCTCTATACGCAGGCCTAGATCTATGACATTCCCTCTATACTCAGACCTAGATTAATGACATTCCCTCTATACTTAGACCTAGATCTATGACATTCCCTCTATACTCAGACCTAGATCTATGACATTCGATCTATACTCAGGCCGAGATCTATGACATTCCCTCTATACTCAGGCCTAGATCTATGACATTCCTGCTATACTCGGAACTAGATCTATGACATTCCCTCTATACTCAGGCCTAGATCTATGGGATTCCCTCTATACTCAGACCTAGATCTATGACATTCCCTCTATACTCAGGCCTAGATCTATGACATTCCCTCTATACTCGGAACTAGATCTATGACATTCCCTCTATACTCAGGCCTAGATCTATGGGATTCCCTCTATACTCAGACCTAGATCTATGACATTCCCTCTCTACTCAGGCCTAGATCTATGACGTTCCCTCTATACTCTGGCCTAGATCTATGATATTCCCTCTCTACTTGGAAGTAGATCTATGACATTTCCTCTATACTCAGACCTAGATCTATGACATTCCCTCTATACTCAGGCCTAGATCTATGACATTCCCTTTATACTCAGCCTAGATCTATGACATTCTCTCTATACTCAGACCTAGATCTATGACTTAGAAACATAGAAGATAGGAGCAGGAGTAGGCCATTCAGCCCCTCGAGCCTACTCCGCCATTCAATGAGATCATGGCTGATCATGCAAACTCAGTATCCTGTCCCTGCCTTCTCCTCATATCCCTTGATCCCTTTAGCCTTAAGAAATATATCTAACTCCTTCTTGAATATATTTAATGAATTTGCCTCAACTGCCTTCTGTGGTAAAGAATTCCACAGGTTCACCACTCTCTAGGTGAAGAAATTCCTCCTCATCTCTGTCCTAAATGGCTTACCCCTTATCCCCCACCATCGGGAACATCCTTCCTGCATCTAGTCTGTCTAGTCCTGTTAGAATTTTATAAGTTTCAATGAGATCCCCTCTCATTCTTCTAAACTCCAGCGAGTATAAGCCCAATCGACACAATCTCTCCTCATACGTCATTCCTGCCATCCCAGGTATTAGTCTGGTGAGTCTTCACTGCACTCCCTCCATGGCAAGAACATCCTTCCTCAGATAAAGCAACCAAAACTGCACACAATACTCAAGGTGTGGTCTCATCAAGACCCTGTACAACTGCAGCAAGATATCCTTGCTCCGGTACTTGAACCCTCTCGCTACGAAGGCCAACATACCATTTGCCTTCTGCTGCACCTGCATGCTTACCTTCAGCGACTGGTGCACAAGGACACCCAGGTCTTGTTGCACTGCCCCTTCTCCCAATCTATTGTCATTCAGATAATAATCTGCCTTCCTGTTTTTGCCACCAAAGTGGATAACCTCGCATTTATCCACATTATACTGCATCTGCCATGCTTCTACCCAATCACACAACCTGTCCAAATCATACTGGAGTTTCTCAGCATCCTCCTCACAGCACACACGCCCACCCAGCTTTGTGTCATCTGCAAACTTGGAGATATTACATCTAGTTCCCTTGGCTAGATCATTTATATATTGTGAATAGCTGGGGTTCTAGGACCGATCCCTGCAGTACCCCACTAGTCACTGCCTGCCACTCGGAAAAAGAGCCATTTATTCCAACTCTTTGCTTCCTGTCTGCCAACTAGTTCTCTATCCAAGTCAGTACCTTGCCCCCAATCCCATGTGCCTTAACTTTACATGCTAATCTCTTATGCGGGACCTTATCAAAAGCCTTATTAAAGTCCAAATACATCACATCCACTGGGTCTCCCTTATCTATTCTACCAGTTACATCCTCAAAAAATTCCAGTAGATTAGTCAAGCATGATTTACCTTTTGTAAATCCATGTTGACTTTGTCCGATCCTGTCACTGTTTCCAAGTGCTCTGCTATTACATCTTTTATAATGGACTCTAGCATTTTCCCACTACCGATGTCAGGCTTACCGGTCTATAATTCGCCGTTTTCTCCCTACCACCTTTTTTGAATAGTGGGGTAACATTAGCTACCCTCCAATCCATGGGAACTTTTCCAGAGTCTATAGAATTATGATAGATGACCAGCAATGCATCTATTATTTCTAGGGCCACTTCCTTAAGTACCCTAGGATGTAGATTATCAGGCCCTGGGGATTTATTGGCCTTCAATCCCGTCAATTTCCCTAACACCATTTCCCTAAAAATAATGATTTCATTCAGTTCCTCCCTCTCATTAGCCCCTATGTTCCCTGACATCTCTGGGAGGTTATTTGTGTCCTCCTTTGTGAAGACAGAACCAAAGTATGTATTTAATTGGTCTGCCATTTCTTTGTTCCCCATTATAAATTCCCCTGGTTCTGACTGCAAGGGATCTATGCTTGACTTCACCAATCTTTTTCTCTTCACATATCTATAGAAGCTTTTACAGTCAGTTTTTATGTTCCCTGCAAGCTTACTCTCATACTCTATTTTCCCCCTCTTAATTAATCCCTTTGTCCTCCTTTGCTGAATCCTAAACTGCTCCCAATCCTCAGGTTTACTGCTTTTTCTGGCCAATGTATCTGTCCTCTCCTTGGATATTATGTTATCCCTAATTTCCCTTGTTAGCCACGGTTGAATCACCTTTTTTGTTTTATTTTTATGCCAAACAGGGATGAACAAATTCCGTTGTTCATCCATGCGATCTTTAAATGTTTGCCATTGCCTATCCACTGTCAACCCTTTGAGTAACATTCCCCAATCAATCCTACCCAACTCGCGCCTCATACCATCATGACATTCCCTCTATACTCGGACCTAGATCTATGACTTTCCCTCTATACTCAGACCTAGGTCTATGACATTCCCTCTATACTGAGACCTAGGTCTATGACATTACCTCTATACTCAGACCTAGATCTATGACATTCCCTCTATACTCAGACCTAGATCTATGACATTCCCTCTATGCTCAGGCTTAGATCTATGACAATCACTCTATACTCAGAACTAGATCTATGACATTCCCTCTATACTCAGACCTAGAACTATGACATTCCCTCTATACTCAAACCTAGATCTATGACATGGCCTCTATATTCAGGCCTAGATCTATGACATTCCCTCTATACTCAGAACTAGATCTATGACATTCCCTCTATACTCAGGCCTAGATCTATGAAATTCCCTCTCTACTCGGAACTAGATCTATGACATTCCCTCTATACTCGGAACTAGATCTATGACATTCCCTCTATACTCGGAACTAGACCTATGATATTCCTTCCTCAGCAGATAAAGAACTAGATACTAAACTGCGCTTTTTAATAAACTGGATTTGTTTTCATTTGAGCAAAGGTGGTTGCGGGGTGATTTGATAGAGGTGTACAAGTTTATGATGGGTTTGGATAGGCTAGACGGGAATAGGCTGTTCCCACTAGTTGATGGTACAAGGAGTAAGGACTAGGGGACACAGATTTAAGGTTTTGGGCAAGAGTTACATGTGGTATGTGAGCAAAAACTTTTTTACGCAGCGAGTGGTGAGGACCTGGAACTCGCTGCTGACGGAAGTGGTGGAAGCGGAGACACTCTATGTTTTCAAGGGGAGACTGGATAGGCATTTGAAGGAAATAAACTTGCAGGGCTACGGGGATAGAGCGGGGGAATGGGACTGACTGGATTGCTCTGCAGAGAGCCGGCACGGACGCAATGAGCCGAATGGCCTCCTTCTGTGCCGTTATGATTCAATGACTCTATGGCCCATAATTTCCGATAGGAGGCTTCCTGCGTGCGGATGCCTCCTATCGGGAAAAAATCTACACCCTTACCTGAGGGCTCCCGAGGTGCGGCCATTTCCGACCCTGGGCCTGTCCACAATCGAAATGCCCAAGGGCGCATGTGGTTCGCAAGCATCCCTGAGATCACGTGGGCCAGGCGATCCAATAGGAGAAGGGAATCCCCGTTCATTCTTTTGACAGATAGATCCCAAAAACACATCAAAACATGAAATAAATGTTTAAAAAACCATCACATTTTTAAAATGAGTTAAAATTACAATTGAATTAAATATTTTAAACAAAAATTTAGTTTTTTGAAGAAAATAATTAAAGTTTTTTACACGGCTAAAAATAGACTTACCTTTATTAAAAGTATTTCAAAATTGTAAATGAGTGGAAAAAAATGATTTTTTAAACTTTTTTAAACTCTTAGGGGGTGAAATTCGGTATCGCCCCGTTTGGAGCGCAATTATCAGCTGGGCACAAAGTTTTGCTCCTGGCGCTAATTATCGCCTCCGACTGCAAACTCGGAGGTGATTGGAGCGCCAAATCAGATGCTACACACCGCTCTTAAGGCGCAAAGGCCAAGGCGCTAACTCAGAGCGTGGGCAAAACGCAGGTGATGTCAGTCAGCAATGGAACACAGACACACTGGTGCCGGCCAGTTCTTAAAGGGGAGGGTCGATCTTGCTCTCCAGCCACACCCTGCTCATTGCAGCCTTGAATCTCGGCCTGGACAGACCTGTGCCTAAATTTTCCAGCCAAGGACTATGGAGAGGGTGAGAGAACAAGCTCAGCGCTTCAGCGACCAGGCCTTGGAGGCTCTGGTTGGCGCGGTGGAGCGCAGAAGAGCTATACTATACCCTGAGAGTGGCAGGAGGCCATTGCCGCGCGACTACAGAAGAGTGTGGAGGGAGGTGGCTCAGCACATCTCCTCCAGGAGCATGGTGCCCAGAACCCATACACAATGTCGCAAAAAGTTCAATGACCTCACTCGGGTCATCAGGGTGAGTGGCTGTTTTTCAATACCTCTCCATCCCTCCATCTCAACCTCACTCTATGACCAGAGGGTGTAAAAACACCAATACCCAACACTCATCCAAGACCTATGGCCATCTCATAAAACACACACACACATTCCACACCTTGCATAGAGTAAGGGCGATTCAACCATGGGAGGTGTTGTGTCTGTACCTTTCTACCTAGACACAATTAGGACTCAATACCCAGAGATTCAAACATGAGGTTACTTTATTCAAAAAAAAGGTTCTGGAGAGTACAGAACAAAGAGAACAAAAACCCAACCAAGAGAACAAACCCAACCATTTATCTGCTGTGACAGCGCCACCGCAGGTGGGAGGAGAACACATAATACATAACATATTCCTCCCCTCTTATATGAAATGTCCACATTATTCCTCAACAGCTAAGTTCCTAAGCCTACAGATCCAAGCGTCTTGGAGGCCGCCGCTCTCTGACAGGATACCGGCGGTCATCGCTGGCTTCCACAGCAGTAGGCATTGACACAGGCCTAGATAGAGAAGGTGCCTGTGTCAGTCGAAAGTCAGGAGTTTGCACAGGTGGAACAGTCTCTTTGACTTCCTGTGTTGGAGAAGAGCACTGTGGCAAAGGATGCTGGTTTGCGGTATCATCTGGAAACAGTTCAGGCCAACCAGCCGTTGGAGCATCTGTGGCTCTCTCTGCTCCTAGCAACAGTTGATCAGTGTGTCTTCTCCAGACGACGTCCTCAGCAGTCTCAACTGTGTAAGACACAGGGCCCATCTGCGCGATCACCGTAGCAGGAACCCATTTCGGTCCAGTGTTGTAGTTTCGAGCTAGGACGTGCCTCTCCAGGATGAAACCGTCTCGCCTTGGCTCTTTTCTCTCTCCTTTCAACTTGAGCTTGTTGTTGACGTTGGACAACCTGCTCTGCCCTTGGAGGTTTGAGTAAGTCAAAACTTGTCCGCAACTGCCTCTTCATCATGAGCAAAGCGGGGGAAGTTTTGGTTGTGGCATGCGGCTCGTTCCTGTAGGACAACAGGAAGCTGTTCAGACGTTGGTGGATTGAGCCCTGACCTTGCGATGCCTCCAAGGCGTGCTTCAAAGTTTGCATGAACCTTTCTGTGAGGCCATTAGTAGAGGGATGATAGGGCACAGACCTGATGTGTTGGACACCATTCACTTGCAGGAAGGTTGCAAACTCCTGTGATACAAATTGTGGACCGTTGTCACTTCCGAGTTGTTCCGGTGAGCCATAACAGCTGAACATCTCACCAAGTTTCTCAATTGTTTTCTCTGCCATGGTAGACCTCATCACAGTGACCTCCGGCCACTTGCTACGCACATCCACAACCACCATAAACATCTTCACTTCGAAAGGACCGGCGAAGTCCACATGTACTCGCTGCCACACTTCTTCAGGCCAATCCCAGGGGTGTAGGGTTGCCAGCGGTGGAACATTTGACATGGGGAACATGTTTTGGCTTTCTCCTCAATATTTCCATCGAGACCTGGCCACCAGAAGTAGCTTCTTGCCATTTCCTTCATCCGAACCATCCCGCTGTGGCCTGTATGAAGTTGTTGCAGTACAGGTTCCCTCAGAGGTGGCGGAATGATGACACGGCGTCCCCAGAGAAGACAACCTGCCTGGACGGAGAGCTAATTTCTTTTTGAAACGTAAGATTTCAAACTAGGAGAATCTCCTATAGCTCTCCCTCGAATGACATGAATGACATCATTCCACCACCTCTGAGGGAACCGATACTGCAACAACTTCATACAGGCCACAGTGGGATGGTTTGGATGAAGGAAATGGCAAGAAGCTACTTCTGGTGGCCAGGTCTCGATGGGAATATTGAGGAGAAAGCCAAAACATGTTCCCCATGTCAAAGGGTCCGGAATGTTCCACAGCTGGCAACCCTACACCCCTGGGATTGGCCTGAAGAAGTGTGGCAGCGAGTACATGTGGACTTCGCCGGTCCTTTCGAAGAGAAGATGTTTATGGTGGTTGTGGACGCTCATAGCAAGTGGCCGGAGGTCACTGTGATGAGGTCTACCAAGGCAGAGAAAACAATTGAGAAACTTGGTGAGATGTTCAGCCGTTTTGGCTCACCGGAACAACTCGTAAGTGACAACGGTCCACAATTTGTATCACAGGAGTTTGCAACCTTCCTGCAAGTGAATGGTGTCCAACACATCAGGTCTGCACCCTATCATCCCTCTACTAACGGCCTGGCAGAAAGGTTTGTGCAAACTTTGAAGCACGCCTTGAAGGCATCGCAAGGTCAGGGCTCAATCCACCAACGTCTGAACAGCTTCCTGTTGTCCTACAGGAACGAGCCACATGCCACAACCAAAACTTCCCCCGCTTCGCTCATGATGAAGAGGCAGTTGCGGACAAGTTTTGACTTACTCAAACCTCCAAGGGCAGAGCAGGTTGTCCAACGTCAATAACAAGCTCAAGTTGAAAGGAGAGAGAAAAGAGCCAAGGAGAGACGGTTTCATCCTGGAGAGGCACGTCGCAGTAGAGATGGGTAATTTCCCTTTACCACATATAGTGGCAATTTCGCAGTCTGTCCGTTCAATTTAACTGTCACCTCAATGGCGCCTCTCATGGCCACAGGTTTGCCGGTATACATCTTTAGCACAATGTTTGTTGGCTGAAGGGTCAGATGCTTTAGCATTTTGTTGTAGACAGTGTCTGAAACAAGGGACACAGCCGCGCCTGTGTCCACCTCCATCCGCACTGATTGTCCCTCCACCAGTGGGGACACCCAGTAGCCATTTGGACCACCTGCAACCATCAGTATGTGCACCTCTTCCTCCTCAGAGATGTCGCACCCCTCTGTTTTGCTTGTTCCATCATACCGCACTGAATGAACACTCTTTTTCTTCTCTTGTCCAAATACAGACATTTTCCTTTCATGCTTCCCAGCTCTGTCTGTTCTTTTTTTACGTCTACAGGCACATTCAATGTGACCCTTTTTGCCACAATTTCGGCATTCCAGCTCCGTACACCAGCAGTCATTAGCGTGATGGCCCGTTTTCCCACAACGGTAACATGCACCTTTAGGCTCAGACGACACCTTGTGAACTCTCCCTGTTGAACTAAACTGGTGGGCCTCCTTTTCCACCATCTCCATGGAGACACTAACTTCAATGGCCTTTTCAAGAGTAAGGTTGTCCTTAGTAAGAAGGCGCTTCTGTGTGGCTGCACTTTGCAGACCACACACAAGTCTGTCTCTAATGGAGTCATTCAGCACCTCCTTGAACTCGCAGTGTTCTGACAACCTTTATAAAGCAGCAACAAACATAGTCACTGTTTCCCCCCTCCTCTTGATTCCGTTTGTGAAATCTAAATCTCTCAGCAATAACTAGAGGTTTCGGTGAAAAATGTGCTCCAAGAATTTTCACTAGTTGTTTATATGTTTTAGTTCCTGTCTTAACTGGCTGTACAAGGCTTCGCATTAAATTGAATGTCTTTGCTCCCAGTATACTCAAAAAGGTAGGCACGACCTTATTGTTTGCCACCACATTCGCCAAAACAAAATAGTCAAAACGTTCCATATAAGCGCTCCATTGCTCCACATTTTCATCAAAATCACCGATGTTTCCAAATATAGTAGCCATCTCACGTTTCAAATTTTAATTTCTGTTTACTCACTGCACCCGTCTCTGTTCCGAGTGTTTTGTAGTCGAAAACAAGAAAGTTCCCACAACGCAGATTCATCCGATCCTCGTCGCCACTTTGTTGCGTCTGTACCTTTCTACCTAGACACAATTAGGACTCAATACCCAGAGATTCAAACATGAGGTTACTTTATTCAAAAAGAAGGTTCTGGAGAGTACAGAACAAAGAGAAAAACCCAACCAAGAGAACCAACCCAACCATTTATCTGCTGTGACAGCGCCACCGCAAGTGGGAGGAGAACACATAATACATAACAGGAGGCACATCAGGCAAGACCATGGCTGCATACATTGAGGGCTATTCAACTATGGGAGGCACATCAGGCAAGACCATGGCTGCATACAGCAAGGGCTATTCAACTATGGGAGGCACATCAGGCAAGACCATGGCTGTATATTTACTCAGACGCCATTCTTTTTCTTGCAGGCCAAGCTATCTCATAACAGGAGACAGCAGCAATGGACGGGTGGAGGGCCGCCTCAGCTGCAACCCCTCAGCGATCTTGAGGCGCGCGTCCACAGGATTCTGGCAAGCCAGGTGATCGGTCCCATCGCCCCTGGATAGGTCGACCCCATTCGGGACAGCAATGGTAAGGTCATCAGCTTTCTCTCTTCTCTCATTCCACTTGTCCCTCACAACAACAGCCTTTTACACTTTCAATCCAACTTACTAAATCGCTCCACTCTTTCCTCCCTTACTGCCCTCCTGTCCTGACGCTAAAGCCACTCTTGTACCTCCCTGCTTTCAGATGGTGATTCACCAGCTGAGGAGACGGGCCCTCAAGCTGCCAGTGGGAGCGAAGCCTCAGGCGAGGAGGAAGAGGAAGCTGGATCCTCAGCACCAGCGTCTCCCAAGGGAGCCCATGCACACACTGGGACCACATCTTCCCTGAGGGGAGCAGGGGGGAAGGGTCTGATGAGGGTGAAGCTCTGGGACCCAGCATGCTGCAGCAATGCCATGGGGGTAGGGAAGCTCGGGGGCCTTCTCCCCGGAGGGAGATTAGGCCAGCGAGTCCTGCTGCACTGGATGCAGAGGAGGAGCGGATCATTGCTGAAATGAACACCCAGGAGGTGGACATGCACACTCAGCTCATGGGTGCAGTGGGAAGGGTGCCTGAATGCACTGATGCACTGGCAAGGAGTGTGGAGCACTCCGCTGCAGTACAGGCGGACGCCACGCAAATGCTTAGTGCTGCATTTCAGTCACTGGCTGCCGTGATCCAATCTCAGACTGCTCTCATGCAGTCTCAGATTGAGGCAACGCAAGCACTGACTGCTGCCATCATCGCTGGTTCGGATACATTTCCCCGGGGCTCTCACCGTGCCGCAGCAGGCCAGCAACCTGTGCTCCAGCAGATTGCTCCGGATGCTGAGGTGCTGCCCCATGGGAGTGCCAGTGTGTCAGTCGAGCAGGGAGGTGCTGTCCTCTCTCAGGATGACAGCATTCCTGCTGCCACCACTGTCACTTCCCCATTGCACTTGCCACCGCCTGTAGCTCAGACTGCTGCCGCCCATGCAGAGTTGGTGCAGTCTGCAGCCAGGGCCTCCAGGCCCAGAGCTGGTCAAGGGCATCCTTCAAGGACATCTGTAGTCTCAGGATCTGATACTCAGCAGCCTCCCAGCAGCCTTGCTGCGGCCACTGGGGCCCCATTACGGAGGAGCAGTAGGGTGGGAAGGGGGGAAGTGGGCAAGGGAAGGGGATCACCCTCGAAGGGCAAAAAGTAGGAGGTCTGACAAAATGTTGGGAATGTTTTTATTAAAGGCCAAGGTTCATCTGATAACTTTTGTTTAGTGTTTTGGCCATTATCTCCAGTTATGTTAATTCATGATTTTTTGTGTTTGTTTCTATTAATTTGTCATGAATAAATGACACACACAGAGTTTATAAAATAAAAAAGTTGTTGTATTCAAAATGTACATGTTTGGCCTTTGGAATCATTGCTGCCTTGGCCGGCTGAAGGGGTTGTGGGTTGCTTGCCATCATGTTGTTCTCCATGCCCGAAGCCATTTCCTGAGTAGAGGCCTAGAAGCAGCTTGTTATCAGTCTTTGATGGACAGCCCTTGCAGTTTCAACATTGTGGGCCTCCCTCCCGCCTTGGTGTTGCTGCTGATCATACTCCTCCTCTTCCTCCTCCTCTTCCTCCGGTGCACCAAGGCCTGGTGGCATTGGCTGGGTCCTGAGGATTGCAAGGTTATGAAGAATGCAGCAAACAACTATGAAGAGGGAGACTCGCTCAGCCGAGTACTGCAGGGCTCCTCCTGAGTGGTCCAGACAGCAGAACCATTGCTTGAGCATGCCGATCGTCTGCTCAATGATGTTCCTGGTGGCGCGATCGCAGCTCAGCAGGGGTGTTGGGGTTACGGAGCGCTGTCATCAGCCAGGTGCAGAGTGGACAACCCTTGACCCCGAGGAGCCAACCACTTGGCTGATGCACTGCCTGGAAAAGCTCTGGCACACCTGTCTGGCGCGGGATGAAAGCATCGTGGTGCTGCCAGGGTAGCGGGCATTGACAGCGAGTATCAGCTGTCTGTGGTCACAGACCAACTGGACATTTAAGGAGTGGAACCCCTTGCGGTTTCGGAAAACCTCTGCATTCTCCTGCAGTGCCCGCAATGCCACATGCGTGCAGTCAATGGCGCCCTGCACCATGGGGAAGCCTGCTATCCTCGCAAAGCCCAATGTGCATTCATACTGTTTGGCCCGGGTCATCGGGAAAGAGATGTACTGGCGTCTCCTTTTATAGAGGGCATTTGTGACCTCCCGGATACAGCAATGGACTGCGAACTATGAGATATTGGCGATGTCCCTAGTAGCTGCTTGAAACAAGCCGGTGGCATAAAAATTCAGAGCCACTGTGACCTTCACTGCCACCGACAGAGACGTCCTGATCCTCAGTTGACCACCTCCTTGCTGAAGGGCAGCCTGCGCAAACACTGCTCCTCAGACAAATGAATGTAGGAGAATTGTTCCCGGAATACCCTGGGAGGGTAAGGTCTCCTGTACAGAGGCCTGTTGGCCCTCCTCCATCTGGCCATGATTGCCACTCTCTCTCTGCGTCTCTGATGCCTCCAATTCTGCAGGCGCAGGACGACACCCCCAATCAGTGCAGCCCCCAGAGTCTCTTGACAATCGAAGGTCAAATCCAAAAGAACCTGCAAAGTGATGCTCAGTAGCCAAAGCTACTTCACACAGCGTTGACCCTCTGCAGAAGTCTCTCTCTCTCTCTCTCAGAATCTCTCTCTCTGTCAGAATGAGTGGTGCAAAAATGTCTCCCACAAAAAAGGCAGGAAGAGGGCACCCTTTCAATAGCGCCCCCCCCAGCCCCTCACCGACTGGAAAATATTCCAGTCTCCCTGTCGTTGCTTAAGGCAGGCGGAAAGGAAAGGGGCGCCACTCAATATCCGGTCCAGGGCGCCACCGGGGCGTTGCACGCTCGACTGACTTCACGATCTGCGGGTGCAGGAGATCATGGCGGTAGAGTTTAACACCACCACAAAAAACTGGTCAATTTCACGAGTGGCGCAAACATCGTCACTCCCGGGCGCTAGTTGTGTTGCGCCCCATTAGCGGCCTCTTAGGGCGCTAACAGGAGGCGCTAAGCAACCAAATTCTCCCCCCTTATGCTGGTAAAAGCGGGTCTTACATCTGCTTTTACCAGGCCTAAGATTTCTAAGTGATTTCAGAGGGCGGAGGTTCTGCAGAAAGGCATCCGATCTGTCCAGGATTCTTGACAGATTGGAAATACCGGTTTTTCTCTGTTTCTCTCTCCACGGATGCTGCCTGGCCTGCTGAATGCTTCCGGCATTTTCTGTTGTTATTTCCGATGTCCCTAGGTATTCATATTTATTTTCAATCGAGATTCGCTCCCATCCGGGAATTTCCCAACATCTCTATTATAATCCGACTCCTTCTACCTGTTGAGCCATTTAGACGGCAGCACTGACCCGGGGAGCACTGAGCTCTGGGGGTAAGTACAGCACTGTAACAGTTATAGAACCCAATCGTTCCACTGATGTTGTGTTGCTGGATCCCGAGGAAGCACTTTGATTTTATGCTTTAAGAATTTTCATACCGGAACGCTTGAAAAAAGTGAAATTGTTGCTCAGAAATCTGCAACGTGAGTTGCAGCCTTATTTTCGTTATTACCTTCAAAGGCGGCTTTTAACCTTAGATGTTTCACCCTACTCTAGCTTGATTTATTGGAATCGCTTCTAGATTTTGAGAGCAATCTCAAAACATAGGGGCAAAGTTATTTTTTAAAGACGTAATCTATCGTTTTTAATAAGCAGGAAAGATAACTGTAGGGGTAAATTTTGGAGCTCTGTCTCTTTGGTTGTGCTGTATTTCTGGTGCCTTGTTTGGTTAACTGGCGGACTTTAGTCATTTTATTTGTAGTTCCTGATGTGCCTCAATTATTCCGAGACTCGAAGTTAGCAGAACAAAAGTAAGGCTTTTATTAACTTAGAACATAACACGTAAACTAGAGAGATGTCTTCCTTCAGGAGGTTGATGCCCGACTGACTTAGATTACAAAGGAGCCAGGTATGGGCGGAGCCCTGCACACAACCAATTCCAGCACATTCCAATACATAATACATGAGGACTGGGGGAAGGGAAAAGACACAGAAAGCAGGCAGTTACAAGACACAGAAAACAGGCAGTGATGAATGGAATATATTTCATCACATTCACCCCTTCTATAGATTTAGTCTGTTCGGGGGTTTGATAGTCCTCTGCGACCGACGTGGCTGTTGTGGTGCCGCGGGTGTCGGCTGGGTGTCCCCGGTAGCCTCCTGGGTCTCTGCCGGGGGTGCCGCCGGGGTTGTTGAAGGGGTAGTTGGTGGGGGTGCCATTGGTCGATGTTCTTCCGGGGGTGATGAAAGAGTAGTGGGTGGGTAAGGGTTGCTGTGATCGTCGTCGCTGCTATTGCCGTGGTTGTTGTCGATGCCGGCTGGGGCGACGTCTTTTATGGACACGGTGTCCTCCCTTCCGTCGGCGTGCCGGATATATGCGTATTGGGGGTTGGCGTGGAGTAGGTGTACTGGCTCCACGAGAGGGTCCGTCTTGTGGCCCCTCACATGCCTTCGCACGAGTACCGGACCTGGGGTGGAGAGCCATGACGGCATGGATACGCCTGAGGTGGATTTCCGAGGAAAGACAAACATTCGTTCATGAGGCGTGGCATTAGTGGCCGTACACAATAGCGACCGTATCGAATGGAGCACATCCGAGAGGACTTCCTGCCAGCGGGAGATAGGGAGGCCCTTGGTCCTTAGAGCTAGAGTGACTGCTTTCCACACTGTCCCGTTCTCTCGCTCCACCTGGCCGTTACCCCGGGGGTTGTAGCTGGTGGTACGGCTCGTGGCGATCCCCTTGGACAGCATGTACTGGCGTAGCTCTTCACTCATGAAGGACGCCCCCCTATCCGTGTGGATATAGCTCGGCATACCGAACAAGCAGAACAGGCTGTTGAGGCATTTAATGACCGTGGCGCTGGTCATGTCTGGGCAGGGGAAGGCGAATGGGAAACGGGAGTATTCGTCCACAATGTTCAGGAAGTAAACATTGCGGTCGACGGACGGGAGGGGGCCCTTGAAATCTAAGCTGAGCCGCTCGAAGGGCCGTGTAGCTTTGATTAAGTGGGCTCTATCTGGGCGGTAGAACCGAGGCTTGCACTCAGCGCAAGTGCGGCAGTTCCTGGTCAGAGACCGAACTTCCTCAATCGAGTAGGGTAAGTTACGGGACTTTATGAAGTGGAACAGCCGCGTGACCCCTGGGTGGCAGAGGTCGTTGTGGAGGGTCTGTAGCCGATCCTCGGTGGCGCTGGCACACATCCCTCGTGAGAGGGCGTCAGGGGATTCGTTAAGGGCCCCTGGCCGGTAAATGATGTCGTACTCGAAAGTGGAGAGCTCGATCCGCCACCTAAGAATCTTATCATTTTTAATCTTCCCCCTCTGTTTATTGTTGAACATAAACGCTACCGATCGCTGGTCGGTAAGTAGGGTGAAGCGTTTGCCGGCTAGGTAGTGGCGCCAGTGGCGCACTGCCTCCACGATGGCTTGGGCCTCCTTTTCCACGGAGGAGTGTCTGATCTCGGGGCCTTGGAGGGTCCTCGAGAAGAAAGCTACGGGCCGCCCCGCCTGGTTGAGGGTGGCCGCCAAGGCGAAGTCGAACGCATCACTTTCCACTTGAAATGGAGTGTTCTCGTCCACTGCCTGTAGCGTGGCCCGCTCAATATCCTGCTTAATGCTTTTGAAGGCGGCGTGGGCCTCAGCAGAGAGCGGAAAAGAGGATGCTTTCAAGAGGGGGCGGGCTTTGTCGGAGTAGTTGGGGACCCATTGGGAATAATAAGAAAATAACCCCAGGCACCTTTTCAGGGCTTTGGGAGTGTTGGGCAGGGGCAGCTCCCGTAGGGGGCGCAATCGGTCGGGGTCTGGTCCGATTTCCCCATTCTCCACCACGCTGCCCAGTATGCAGAGGCGCGTGGTGTTGAAAACGCACTTGTCCTCGTTATAGGTGAGGTTGAGTTTTTGTGCGGTTTTCAGGAACCTCTCGAGGTTCGAGTCGTGATCCTGCTGGTTGTGACCGCAGATGGTGACGTTGTCGAGGTAGGGGAAGGTTGCCTGCAAGTGGTGGTCATCGACCATGCGATCCATCTCCCTCTGAAAGACCGAGACCCCGTTCGTCACCCCAAAGGGGACTCTGAGGAATTGGTAGAGGCGTCCGTTCGCCTCGAAGGCGGTGTACAGGCGGTCCTCTGGTCTGATAGGGAGCTGGTGGTACGCTGACTTGAGGTCGATGGTGGAGAACACCCGGTATTGGGCGATTTGGTTCACCATTTCTGATATGCGGGGTAGCGGGTAGGCGTCTAGTAGGGTGTACCTGTTGATCGTTTGACTATAGTCGATCACCATCCGTTTCTTCTCGCTACCCCTTACCACTACCACTTGGGCGCGCCACGGGCTGTTGCTGTGTTCAATAATGCGCTCTTTCAGGAGCCTGTCTACCTCGGTCGCGATAAACCGCCTGTCCTCCCAGCTGTACCTCCTGCTTTTGGTCGCTATTGGCCGGCAGTTAGGGGTAAGGTTCGCGAATAGCGAAGGCGGCTTTACCTTCAGGGTAGCCAGACCGCACACTGTGAGGGGCGGCTGGGACCCACCGTACTTGAGCGTGATGCTTTGGTGGTTGCACTGGAAATCCAAACCCAAGATCACGCTCGCACATAGATTCTTCACGATTAATACTTTTAAATTATCATACACAGTTCCGTTAACGCACAATTGTACCGTGCAGTAACCCAGAATGGTCGATGTCTGGGTTTTATCGGCCATAGAGATGGTACCCTGAGCAGGGACCACCTTTAGGGAGAGTTGTTGTGCCAGTTCAGGGTGGATAAAACTCTCCGTGCTTCCACTGTCAATTAAGCATTTAACCCGGCACCCGTTTACCTCGATGTCCACCATTGATTTGGATTGCGGATGCGGCCTGGTCTGGTCCACTGTGACCGATGCCACTGTAGGGCCCTGATCGAGACAAGATGGCGTCCACGCTGTCTGCTCATAAGATGGCGGACCCCACGAGGTCGGGCAAGATGGCGTCCAAGATGGCCGCTCCCACGGCGCACACGCGGCGGTGGCGGGTTTTCCGGTGGTTGGTTTTCCGGCGGGGTTCCCTCTGCACACCTTCCCGAAGTGCCCCTTCTTACCGCACTTAAAGCAGGTGGTGCCTTTCGCCGGGCACAGGTTTCTGGTGTGCTTTGGCTGCCCGCAGAAGTAGCAGTTAGGTCCTTGACGCGTCGCGGCTGTCGTAGGGCTTCTGGGGGGAGAGCTGGGCCCCGCCGGTGTCGGGCTGCCGGGCGGGGAAGATGCCTTCCAAGATGGCGGCGCCCTCGGCACACACGTGGCGGCGTGGGCGGCGCGGGCTGAAGAGTAGGCGTCCGAGTTTCTCTGGGCCATCTCCAGGGACCGCGCGGTGTCCGCAGCCTGTTTCAGGTCCAACTCCGTTTTTTCCAGCAGTCTTTGCCGGATGTGAGTGGAGCTGAGGCCTGTGATAAAGGCATCGCGAACAAGCTCGTCGGTGTACACTGCGGCTTTTACATCTCGGCACTTACAGTCCTTGCCAAGCTTTTTCAGGATGCTTAGGAACTCCTCCACCGATTCCCCAGGTCGCTGTGCGCGAGTAGCGAGTAGATGCCTAGCATACACCTCATTCGTAGGCTGCTGGTAATGCGCCTTTAAGATGTTGCAGGCGGCCAGGTACGTATCGGCGTCTTGGATGAGGGGGTAAACCCGGTGGCTTACCCAATTCCGTAGCACTCCGAGTCTCATCTTCGCAGTGTCCGTAGCGTCTTTGACGGCTGCGGAATTGTCCAGGAAGAATTCCATACAGTCAAACCAGTGTCCGAAGCGTGCTGATGCGTCCGGAGCATGTTGATCCAAATCCAAACGTTCGGGTTTCAGGAGTTGATCCATAGTGTTGAAAATTAAGTTAATAAAATTGATGTGCCTCAATTATTCCGAGACTCGAAGTTAGCAGAACAAAAGTAAGGCTTTTATTAACTTAGAACATAACACGTAAACTAGAGAGATGTCTTCCTTCAGGAGGTTGATGCCCGACTGACTTAGATTACAAAGGAGCCAGGTATGGGCGGAGCCCTGCACACAACCAATTCCAGCACATTCCAATACATAATACATGAGGACTGGGGGAAGGGAAAAGACACAGAAAGCAGGCAGTTACAAGACACAGAAAACAGGCAGTGATGAATGGAATATATTTCATCATCACAGTTCCCAGTAACAGGTTGGGTAACCTTGTCAGACGCGGGTCGGTGACCGTCAGAATAACTGGAAAAAAATAAGAATAAATCATTTCTGACAGAATAGCTTTCGGAATTATTTTGCCCGATGAGTTTTGCCGATATTCGCAGCCGATTCCTCAGCGACACAGAGACAACAATTGGGGCCACAAACTATTGGCAACAAAGGCAAACTCTCCGCAATCCAAAAAGCCCACGTGTGACACTCTGTGAAAGGGAAAGCGGTAACAAGACATTGATTACAGCCAAAACATGAATAAAGGCAATTCAAATATTGCAGTTCCAAGATGTGGGTAAAACAAATCCATGCGTGCAATTCAAATTGTGCTTTTATTGAAAAATAAATGTCAAAACAGGAAAATAAAATAATGCATTAACCATCAGCCATGTAAATCAAGACAATCTCTATCCGCTGATCATAGCATCACTTTTATTTATTTTGCTCACATTGAACCCTGATGGAAAGGAATCTTAAAGGAATGTAGGTAAGATGTATTTTCCTGTCTCAATAGCTCGTGGCGTTGGAGCAGAACAAGGTCCGGGGTCCCAGAAAACCTATCAGACATACACAGCCAGACCTGCACCACTTCACGGTCGAACACCATCTTACTTTTAGACCAGCCTAAAATGAGCTGACTAAAAAAAACAAGCCTTGACCTCAGTTATATATTATATATATACATGAAATGAATTGGAGCAGGTTTTTCCGTTTGGTTATGGTGGGGTTGTGTTAGGCGCTCTCTTCGCCCATCTGAAATGAGCCCGAGAGAGGCTGCGTGTGCAGTGGAGCTCTTAGAGGTTCAGGAGCTTTTTACCCAGTTTTAGTTTCCCAGTTTTTACAGGATGTTTTTAGTACTGGTTTTTGTTACGTTTTGTTGCCATTTTTATGAAAACAAATTTTAAAAATCAGATTTTTGTTTTCCAAACTACCACACCTACTAGTGGGCCTTTGGCGTAGCGGTAGCATCCCCGCCGCTGGGCCAGAAGGCGTAGGGTTTCAAACCCCGCTCCAGACAGTCCCGGCAAGTGGAGTCGGAGCTCCAGCTCTAAATTCTGGGTTGACATCCAGCAGGATACTTGCGTCCGTGGGTGTGGGTGGCCCCCCCCCCCCTCGTATGGGTTGTGGGAGCCCGTAAAACCCTCCCGCCATAGGACTAACCACCCTAATGGCTGGTACGAAGATGGTTACGGTCACGGAAGGAGCATTAATCGCGGCCAGAAATCCTTCCACCAAAGGGAACAGTGTGAAGACACGTATGACGACGACCACACCTACCATTATGCCACCAATTGTATCTGCAAGCCCCGGCATGCCTATCTGGCAATAAATGAGGAGGTCCCTCCATAGGCTGCAGGCCAGAATTAAGTCATTTGAAGATTTGTGCTATCAGCTGCTATCAACTTTTTTGCCTCTACCTTCTTCAAAACAAGCTGAGGGATCATGTTTTCCAGATAAGTGACTGATGCCTAGTCAGCATGGCTTACACCTTCATCTCCTTCTGAAAAATAACAGTAGTGTGACACAGCTGTTCAATGTCACTACACTGCCCTAGAGGAGTTATTGCTGGAGGCCATCCTGTGTGTTAGTAAATGTCATGAAAGTAGGGTGTGTTACAATGATTTTATGTATGAACTCCTTTGAAGATATAAGTATACCCAGGGGCAGACTGGCCATATGGAAGATTGGGAGATTTCCCAAGTGTCCCCATGTATGGTTCCATAGCACTGTATGATCAGTCCCCCTGCTCTTTTTCTGTGAGGCTCCCATGTTCTTTTGGGGGAGCCAGTCCACTGCTGAGTGTGCCAAGGATGTCAGTTGTAAGTTGCCCTATGAATATGTGCTCTGCTGGAGTATGAGCAGGCACATTAAGCAATGAGTGAACTGCAAGGTTGTGTGAGGGTTTGGTATGAGCAGGCAGTAAATGTGGAAAAGGTTAAACGGCAACACTTTGTGGCATACATACCTGGGCCATCTACCTGGTAAATTAGTCTAATATTGGCAACTTACTTAATCATAAAATCATTGGCCTATAAATTCCTTGAGCTTCTCCCAATCTCCTGCCATAACTTTTGTAGCTCATGACTCTATAATAGGGGAGTAAATTCGGTTGATTTGTGCCTCCCATTAGTGCCCTTAGAGAGCGTTAACGGGGCGCAACTCAACTAGCGCCTGGGCACGACACCGCTAACGCCTCCCGCGAAATTCAGCAGGAGGTTAGCTGCGGCGGTAACCATTAGCGCCGCGCTAACCATTAGCGTTGCGCCACTGGCAATGACATCATCAGTGTGCGCAGCGCCTCGCTCGCGCCTCGGCTGTAATATTGGGTGGTGCCCCCCCGACTTACTGCTGGACGCTATGTCCGCCGAGGTCAGGGGGCCCTATGTGCGGCCAGGGTGGTACTAGTTAAAAGGAGGTGGCGGGCGGCTATTTTTGTTGCTGGCCGCCTGCCAGCACTTGCCCCCGTTGCTGTCCTCAGCCCCCGTGAAGCCCCCCCCCCCCGCGGGGTGCTGGCTGCTCTCCGTGAGCCCAGCACACCTCTTGAGTGCCAGGTTTGTTTGCCGGCACTCCCGATCCCTAGTGGCCCAGCTGGGCACCGGGATGTGCTGCACCTGGCCCCTCCCCTTTAATAAGGGGAGGAAGGCCTGCAGTACCGCGGCACATAGCGCTGCGGTATTGGCTCACAGCGCCCCAAGAGGGATGTGGGTCGCTTCCAGTAGCACCCCTCCTCCCTCGCGGGGGCGCTACCTGAGAAAATCAGCTGCGGGGGTGCTAATGTTTTCGGGGCGCTACCCAATTTGCACACTGTCTGCACACTTTGTCCTTGAACCAGCAATCATTATGGTCGTGTGTTGTTCTGCTGCAGCGATAGCACTTCACTGTTCCGTATGACATTTCATTTGTGCCATATTCTTGCGGTCTCTGTTGTATCTCTGCAGCGCCCCGTGCGGCTGCTTCGTGTGATACTGCAATGCTGAAAGCCTTGTCCAGCGTAAGATCCTTTTCTGATAGAAGCCGTTTGTGGGTTCCTTCACTTTGAAGCCCACACACAAACTTGTCCCTTAAAGTATCTGCTAGTCCCGTTCCAAACTGGCAGTGTTTCGATAGCTTGCGCAGTTCCGTTAAATACTCAGCATTACTTTCATCTTTATGCTGGTTCCTTTTGTGAAACTTAAATCTTTCTGCTATCAGCAGCGGTGTGGGGTTTAAGTAGTCCTGTAGGATTGACACTATGTTTTCAAAATCCTTTTCTACTGGCTTCTCTGGGGTTACTAGGTTTCGTAGTAAGCCATACGTTTTTGCACCCATTGAATTCAACAATACCAGCGCTTTCTTGTCACCTGGCACTTCATTCGCCTTGCAGTATACTTCGATGCGTTTGACATATGTCGTCCAATCTTCGACTTCATTGTCGAACGCTGTGATACTGCCACTCTTCGGCATTTTTGGGTGTGGTTAGACTGGCTTAAAATGGCGTCTCCCGCGCTTTCCTTTCTTCCTTGCTGCGGCTTAAAATGGCATCTCCCACGCTTTCCTTCCTTCCCCGCAGCGGCTTAAAATGGCGTCTCCTGCGCTGCTGCCAACGCCACTCTCGGCGGTCCGCCTGGCAAATGGCGACGCCCTGTGGGTTTCGTGCGCTGCTCCTGCGCTGCTGCCAATGCCGCTCTCTGCGGTCCTCATGGCAATGGCAGTGCCTCGCGTTTTCCTGCGCGCCTCTCTCCCCCATTGACGCTGCTCGGCCCTTGAACACCGGCTACGCTCTGCTCTCTCTCGCCTCTCTCCCCCATTGACGCCGCTCAGTCCTGAACACCGGCTGCGCTCTGCTCTCTCTCGTTGAAGCTGCTCGGCCCTTGAACACCGGCTGCGCTCTGCTCTCTCTCGCCTCTCTCCCCCATTGACGCTGCTCGGCCCTTGAACACCGGCTGCGCTCTGCTCTCTCTCGCCTCTCTCCCCCATTGACGCCGCTCGGCCCTTGAACACCAGCTGCGCCCTGTGCGCTCTGCCCACTCTCTCTCCCCCGTCGACGCTGCTCAGCCTTTTTCTGTGCCGCTCGGTCGGCTCTAGCCGCCGCTGTCCGGGAAGGGTCTGCGCAGTACCTGTTGCCAGACCGTTTCGCTGGACCTCCGTGGCTGGAAAGCCAAGCCTAGCTCTCGACAGCCTCCCCTGCGATGCCCGTGCTTCTGGACTCGACCTCCTTCCACTGTTCCCCAGGAGCGAATCCCTGGGAGGTGATGCAGAGTTGCAGGTAGGTTCGAATCTTTCTCGTCGCCAATGTTAGATCCGGGTATCTTAATGTGGTGTCCTTCAATAATCAGACAAAGACTGCAGGGAACGATCAACAGGTGTTTACTGAATGAGGGTTCAAACTGCAACTGACTGTACAGAGCACTACTCAAGGTTTATATACAGGTGTGGTCACTGCCGGTACTACAGGATACAGGAGCTGTAAAAAGTAGTTCTCCCCCTTAAAGGTACATACATTACAAAACCGAGGCCCCGTCTGCCCCTCAGGTGGATGTAAAAGATCCCATGGCACTATTTCGAAGAAGTGCAGGGGAGTTATCCCTGGTGTCCTGGCCAATATTTATCCCTTAACCAGCATAACAAAAAAAGCAGATTATCTAGTCATTATCACATTGTTGTTTGTAGGACCTTGCTGCGCGCAAATTGGCTGCTGCGTTTCCCACATTACAACGGTGACTCCACTTCAAAAAATACTTCATTGGCTGTAAAGCGCTTTGAGATGTCCGGTGGTCGTGAAAGGCGCAATATAAATGCAAGTCTTTCTTTTACATTCACCACACGGACTGCAGCGGTTCAAGAAGAAGGCCCACCACCCCCATCTCAACGATAACTAGAGACAGGCAATAAATGCCAGCCTTGCCAGTGGCGCCCTTATCCCAAGAATTAATAAAAGAAAAATGACGTTGGGGTGTCTTGGAGGGGGTTGTTCAGTTGGCGGGTGGGAGGGGGTTGTTCAGTTGGCGGGTGGGAGGGGGTTGTTCAGTTGGTGGGTGGGAGGGGGTTGTTCAGTTGGTGGGTGGGAGGGGGTTGTTCAGTTGGTGGGTGGGAGGGGGTTGTTCAGTTGGTGGGTGGGAGGGGGTTGTTCAGTTGGCGGGTGGGAGGGGGTTGTTCAGTTGGCGGGTGGGAGGGGGTTGTTCAGTTGGTGGGTGGGAGGGGGTTGTTCAGTTGGTGGGTGGGAGGGGGTTGTTCAGTTGGTGGGTGGGTGGGGGTTGTTCAGTTGGTGGGAGGGGGTTGTTCAGTTGGTGGGTGGGAGGGGGTTGTTCAGTTGGGTGGGAGGGGGTTGTTCAGTTGGTGGGTGGGAGGGGGTTGTTCTGTAGTTGGTGGGTGGGAGGGGGTTGTTCAGTTGGCGGGTGGGAGGGGGTTTTTCAGTTGGTGGGTGGGAGGGGGTTGTTCAGTTGGTGGGTGGGAGGGGGTTGTTCAGTAGTTGGTGTGGGAGGGGGTTGTTCAGTTGGTGTGGGAGGGGGTTGTTCAGTTGGTGGGTGGGAGGGGGTTGTTCAGTTGGTGGGTGGGAGGGGGTTGTTCAGTTGGCGGGTGGGTGGGGGTTGTTCAGTTGGTGGGTGGGAGGGGGTTGTTCAGTTGGGTGGGAGGGGGTTGCTCAGTTGGTGGGTGGGAGGGGGTTGTTCAGTTGGCGGGTGGGAGGGGGTTGTTCAGTTGGTGGGTGGGAGGGGGTTGTTCAGTTGGCGGGTGGGAGGGGGTTGTTCAGTTGGCGGGTGGGAGGGGGTTGTTCAGTTGGTGGGTGGGAGGGGGTTGTTCAGTTGGTGGGTGGGAGGGGGTTGTTCAGTTGGCGGGTGGGAGGGGGTTGTTCAGTTGGTGGGTGGGAGGGGGTTGTTCAGTTGGTGGGTGGGAGGGGGTTGTTCAGTTGGTGGGTGGGAGGGGGTTGTTCAGTTGGCGGGTGGGAGGGGGTTGTTCAGTTGGCGGGTGGGAGGGGGTTGTTCAGTTGGTGGGTGGGAGGGGGTTGTTCAGTTGGCGGGTGGGTGGGGGTTGTTCAGTTGGCGGGTGGGAGGGGGTTGTTCAGTTGGTGGGTGGGAGGGGGTTGTTCAGTTGAGTGGGAGGGGGTTGTTCAGTTGGCGGGTGGGAGGGGGTTGTTCAGTTGGCGGGTGGGAGGGGGTTGTTCAGTTGGTGGGTGGGTGGGGGTTGTTCAGTTGGGTGGGAGGGGGTTGTTCAGTTGGCGGGTGGGAGGGGGTTGTTCAGTTGGCGGGTGGGAGGGGGTTGTTCAGTTGGTGGGTGGGAGGGGGTTGTTCAGTTGGGTGGGAGGGGGTTGTTCAGTTGGCGGGTGGGAGGGGGTTGTTCAGTTGGGTGGGAGGGGGTTGTTCAGTTGGTGGGTGGGAGGGGGTTGTTCAGTTGGTGGGTGGGAGGGGGTTGTTCAGTTGGTGGGTGGGAGGGGGTTGTTCAGTTGGTGGGAGGGGGTTGTTCAGTTGGTGGGTGGGAGGGGGTTGTTCAGTTGGGTGGGAGGGGGTTGTTCAGTTGGTGGGTGGGAGGGGGTTGTTCAGTTGGTGGGTGGGAGGGGGTTGTTCAGTTGGTGGGTGGGAGGGGGTTGTTCAGTTGGCGGGTGGGAGGGGGTTGTTCAGTTGGTGGGTGGGTGGGGGTTGTTCAGTTGGTGGGTGGGAGGGGGTTGTTCAGTTGGTGGGTGGGAGGGGGTTGTTCAGTTGGTGGGTGGGAGGGGGTTGTTCAGTTGGTGGGTGGGAGGGGGTTGTTCAGTTGGTGGGTGGGAGGGGGTTGTTCAGTTGGTGGGTGGGAGGGGTGTTGGTGTGTGGAGGTTTTCACTCTGTGGGAGCAGCTTTTAACGTGTGTTCCTTCCTTCCATGTTCTTTTTAATGATAGCTTGTTCATGGCACAAAATAGTTTTTTCTGCTTCAGGGCAGGGCAGATGAATTGTCCGATCTCCAGGTTGCGAAGGAGGATCTACTTCCTGAGACTTGCATTCCTCATGTCCACTTGCTGAATTTTCAGAAGGCCATGTTTGGCCACGGCCAGCCGCAAGTGCCATTTAAACGGTTTGTTAACTTTCCTTTTTATTTATTTTTTGGTGTCAAGCCGCTTGCTGATTTTTCTTTACATTCACAGTTGGTTTTACGATGTGTTTTAAGAAGCTTTTCTTTCTAAAATTGAGTTAATTTAAGGGCTCCAGGTAATGAGAACATAGAAATAAGATTAAATGTAAGAGATTTAGGACAGAGAGCAGGAGTATTGTGTGCAGTTTTGGTCGCCTTATCTGAGGAAGGATATTCTTGCCATGGAAGGAGTTCAGCGAAGATTCACCAGGCTGATACCTGGGATGGCAGGAATGACGTATGAGGAGAGATTGGGTCGATTGGGCTTGTACTCGCCGGCGTTTAGAAGAATGAGAGGGGATCTCATTGAAACTTATAAAATTCTGGCAGGACTGGACAGACTAGATGCAGGAAGGATGTTCCCGATGGTCGGGGAATCCAGAACCAGGGGTCACAGTCTAAGGATAAGGGGTAGGCCTTTTAGGACAGAAATGAGGAGGAATTTCTTCACCCAGAGAGTGGTGAACCTGTGGAATTCTCTACCACAGAAGGCAGTAGAGACCAATTTATTAAATATATTCAAGAAGGAGTTGGATATATTTCTTAAGGCTGAAGGGATCAAGGGGTATGGGGAGAAAGCAGGGACCGGGTACTGAACTTGGATGATCAGCCATGATCGCATTGAATGGCGGTGTAGGCTCGAGGGGCCAAATGGCCTACTCCTGCTCCTATCTTCTATGTAAACTTTTGTTACACAGAGAGTAGTGAGGATGTGGAATGCACGACCAGAGTTAATGATTGAAGCAGAGACCATGGCAATAAGGATCATGCCCTTATTTAGACGCAATCCAATTTATAAGCCAGTTTTTAATCCTGCAATAAAAGTAATCAAATGTTGGATACCCTGCAACTTAGGTTACATTAAGCCTATGTTCCACTCAACTTTTAATCTAACTCTTTATCTTAACTTGTCATAAGGCCTATATATAAACTGTCAGCTTTTTAGAACACTTTGCTATTTTCCTACATCAGCATGTATGTTGGAGGATTAAAGAACCTTATAAAATCTTGACATTTACAAGGTTAAAATTGGAGGACGCGATGACTAATTCCCATATGTGCAGGTTAGTTCATTAGTTACAGACAACTTTAATAGCAAAAGCTGATTCTGAGTTCTAAGAGATATTAGAAATTTGACAAAGAGCTTTGAAATGTATGCAAAATGATTTAGAAAATGGTGAAAATTCACACAACCATAAAAAATCATTAGAAAAATGAATTATCTTTACAGTTATGCAATCAAACTGACTTGGTAGCTCTGGGGACTTGCAGAATATTTCTTCCTACACTTCCAAGCAAAGATACACATATTGCAAAAGGCATCAGAGATCCCCTTTTGAAATAAATTCTCCTGTTCTCACAATATAATCACTTAGTATATATTTTTTCAAAATAGAAGTTTTGATTCTATCAGTGTTTCGCTCTTCACAGATGCTGCAACACCTGCTGAGTATCTCCAGCATTTTCTGTTTTTAGATACTATGGGCTAGATTTTCAGTTGCTAGCGCCAGCAGTTAGCGCCTTAAGAGAAGTGATTTTCGGGCGCTATGCGTGTAGCGCCCGTGCGCAGCGCAGTTTGCGCCCCGCCCCAAATTAAGTTGCCCGTTAGCGCCGGCGCAAAGTTTAGCGCCCGCCCGGATGCGCGCGCAGAAAATGACGTCACATCCTCGTGCAACGCCCTTTGGCCGCCCCGATTCCAAACTTCAGTCGGACCGCCCCATTGTGCGGCTGGCGGCCGGAGCGTTTGGAAAAAGGAACGCAACACAACCAGCGCGGGCCCCGGGGGGCGCAAATTAAAGGGGACGTGCTCTCCAGTATAAAGGCCAGCCTTTTTTCAGAAAACACTCTTGCGCAACGCATTTCTGGAGACACAACAAGGAGGATAGCTAACTGGTTTCAAGCAGCAAGAACTCAGGTATTTTTGGACTCAGGCCAGAGCGCTGCAAGTGGCCTTTTGGAAATTTGAGTGTTTGCCAGGATTTGATGGGGGTTGCATGGGGTGCCAACGCGGAGCTGCAGCTCCATGTCCGTAGGGCTCGCAGACGCATTGTGAGAGGGGCAGCCCTGGCTAGAGGCAGAGGGGGCTACAGGCGTCGGCCACGTAGGCCTTACCGAGTCAGGCTATACCGCCAGCAGCGCTCCTACCTAAACATGAGTGCCGCGCGATGTGTTAAAAGGCTCCGATTCCGAAAGGAGGTGATTGCAGAGATCTGCCACCTGCTTCGCCGAGATCTGCGGCCAAAGCTCAGGTGCAGGACGTCTCTGTCGGTGGAAGTGAAGGTGACGGTGGCATTGAACTTCTATGCCACCGGCTCCTTCCAATACGCTGCTGGGGACATAGCAAACTTCTCCCAGTACGGCGCGCATCGCTGCATCCGCCAGGTGACCGAAGCACTGTTCAGAAGGAGAAGCCAATTCATCTCCTTCCCCATGGCCCTGGAGAGCCAGCATCAGCACGCATTGGGATTTTCCAGACTCGGGGAATTCCCCTTGGTGCAGGGCGCCATTGACTGTACGCATGTGGCTTTGCGGGCCCCTCTGGAGCATGGCGAGCAGTATCGCAACAGGAAGGGCTACCATTCTCTGAATGTGCAGCTGGTGTGTGACCACAAGCAGCGCATCATGGCAGTCAATGCCAGCTTCCCAGGCAGCAGCCACGATGCCTTTATCCTGCGGCAGAGTACTGTGCATGACATGTTCCAGGCACAGCCTCCCCCAAGAGGATGGCTACTCGGGGACAAAGGCTATCCTTTGTGCACCTGGCTCATGACCCCGCTCCGCGCGCCCAGGACCGCTGCTGAAGAGGCCTACAATGAGAGCCATCAAACCACCCGCAACATCATCGAGCAAACTATTGGGGTCCTCAAGCAGCGGTTCCGCTGCCTTGATCGCTCCGGAGGAGCTCTCCAGTATTCGCCGGACCGGGTCTCCCAATTTGTGGTGGTTTGCTGCATGCTACACAACCTGGCTATCCGCAGGACTCAGGCACTGCCACCTGACGTTGGACCAGCACCTCAGGAGGAGGAGCAGGAGGAGCATGAGGAGGAGGAGGAGGAGGAGCAGGAGTACGTTCCCAGGAGGGAGCGACCAGGGCCAAGGGCCGTACGACGCCACCTTATTACACGGTACTTCTAAGCCCCCTGTCAGGGAATGGCCAGGGGCCATGAGGGAAGATGAATGCAGCCGCTCCGCAAGCCCTCAGCCGGCGAAGCCAACAAACACTAAGAAGAACAACCATGGAGACTGCATGAATAAAGATAATTATTTATTACACAAAAATGAAAAGCCCTTCCCACATGAATCCCCAAAAACAATAAACGGGCCCCACAAAAAGCCCAACAAACGACTCACTCCCACAAACTGGGGAGGAGTCACTCCACATTTCTTCAAACCGGGCCTCAACGTCGGCCTAACGCAAAAAATAAGCCCTCCAACAACACAACCATGGGCAAAATAAAGATGGCCACCGCCATATAAAAGGAAAGCTGGCCACACCCTCTACTGAGTGGCCCGCGAGGGCGAGACCTTGCCCAGCCTTTTGCCTCCCCTGCCCGGCCTGCTGCTCCTTCGCAAGCTCTGCCCAGTGGCTGCTGCGAGGCTGGGGGAAGGCGCCTGAGGCTCAGATGCCCTTCCGCCAGATGCCGCTGGGGGGCGGCCTACACGGCGTTTGGGCCTCGAGGGGCCGTCTACTGAGTGGCGCACCTGAGCCTGGCCACCATCAGCTGCAGCCGCTTGCCCTTGACGCACCAGTGGGGGAATGGCGGCGACGGATGGCGCAATGTGGGCCAGCTGGTGTCTGGGATGCGCTGGCTGGTGCTGTGGCGCGGTGGCACTCGGCCGGGCCCGCACTGTAGGATCCACAACAATCAGCCGAGGGGCGGCTTGCTGGGATGGTCCAGCGCGGTGGCTGCCCTGGCGATGCCTGCCTGAGACAGCGCGTGTGGCAGCAGTGAGTGCCCCTGTTGTCCTGGTGTGCGCCCGCATCACATCCACCAGGGTCTTGACGGCATCAGTCAGCATGCCGCCACTCGCGGCAGTTGCTGCCCCGAACTCGCGCACACTGGTCGCCAGTGACTCGATGGCCTCAGGCATGCGCCCCACCACGCTCATGAGCTCCGTGTGGCGCCGGTCCAAATCCTCGGCCAGCTTATCCAGCTTCCGCACCTCCTCCGAGGTGAAGGTGTCCGGACTGGAGTCGCGACTCTCCCGCTGGGGAGGAGGGGGCCGAACTAGGGGACCCTTGCCATGTTGGTGGCGGCGAGTGTGCCGATCAGCAGCACTCCCCTCTGATCCTTGCCCCCTTTGGGGGGAAGGCCGCGGGCCACGCGCACGGCTCCTGGGTGGCTGGACGCCACTGGTCCCAGAAGCTGCATTGCCCTGCGACAGTTCCTCCAGGCACTCGTCCAGTGAGGAGGTGTCAAGCATTTCCTCCTCTCCTGCGGGACGTGACTGTTCCCCCGATGGTCCGGCTTGCTCCTCCTCCTCCTCCTGCTCGGAGGTGCTGTCACTGGCAGCTTCAGGGTCCTGGTCGTCACCAGCTGAAAGCAGGAATGGACAAGAGTAGCTTCAGAGTGAGGAGACGGCGTCAGCGAGGGAGTTAGGACTGGTGGCATTCAGCGCATTGGTGGGACAGTGGCAAAGGAGGTAGCTCGGATGGGCCAGTGCGACGCGAGAGGGCCAAAAGGCGAGGTCCTTACCATTGCCGGGCAGTGGAGGGTCGGCTACTCCGCACGCTGTGGGGACGAGCACACGGGCTCCCATGAGCACACACACGCGCTCCTCCAGCCGAGTGAGCTTCTGCAGCTTGGCGCGGCCACCCCTGGCACGGGCCTGGCAATTAAAGGCTACTTTAGCCTGCAAGAGAAAGGACGGGCTGTAAGTGCGCAGTGTAGCCCTGATGTAGTGTGCACTGCCTCCCATGGTGGAATAGCTTGGCCAGAGTGAAGCCCTGATGTAGTGTGCACAGCCTCCCATGGTGGAATAGCTTGGCCAGAGTGTAGAGTGCCGAATGGCCAATTGATGCTCATGACTGTCCCAATGCTGCTGACTGAGGGCTGGCCAATAGGACTTTCAGCTCCCTTTGCCCATCATGTCAGGTGTACATGCAAGAATGAGGAGGAGACTGGAAAGGGTACTCACCCTGACAATCCTGGTCAGGTCGTTGTATTTTTTACGACATTGTTTGTGGGTCCTGGGGGCATCGCCGGTGAACGTCACCCTCTGGGCGATCTGCTTCCAGGCTTTGGTGTAGTCGTGGTGGGTTGGATTCCTCCCACTCTCTGGGAACAAGATCTTGCGCCTCACCTCCAGAGCTGTGACCATTATGTCCAGATCACCCTCTGAGAAGCGCAGGGCACGCTGACGGGCCTTCTCTGGCGTTGCCATGACTCCCTGGGGCTGAGCAGCAGTGTTGAGGCCTCTTTGCAAGGCTGCAGTGTGCAGGGCGTGGCAGCAGACCAATTCGTCCCTTCCCCCTTTAAGAGCTGGTCGGCGCCACGGGGTCTGCTGTCAGTCCAAAAATGACCGCACCCGCGCTGCGCTCCGCCTGGGCGCTATCCCTCTGGACCTCCAGCTTAGCGCCTAAAGATAGTAGTGGAACGCCTCTTTTAGCGCTCCACCAACCTCTTAGGGCGAAGCCACTGAATTTCCGGCAACGGGGCGCTACTTTGGGGCGGGCGCTAACTTCGGGCGGGCGCTAAGGTTAGCGCCCCAAAACTGCCTATACTGAAAATCTAGCCCTATCAGTGGTAAGGATTACATCTAATGTATATTCCATTCAACCTACATCTATACTCGGATCAATTTTCTGTACACTCAGACCTAGACCTATGACATTCCCTCTATAATCAGACCTAGATCTATGAAATTCCCTCTATAATCAGACCTAGATCTATGACATTCCCTCTATTCTCAGGCCTAGATCTATGACATTCCCTCTATACTCAGGCCTAGATCTATGACATTCCCTCTATACTCAGACTTAGATCTATGACATTCCCTCTATACTCAGACCTACATCTATGACATTCCCTCTATAAGCAGGCCTAGATCTATGACATTCCCTCTATACTCAGACCTAGATCTATGACATTCGCTCTATACTCAGAACTAGATCTATGACATTCCATTATACTCAGGACTAGATCTATGACATTCCTCTCTAATTGGAACTAGATCTATGACATTCCCTCTCTACTCACACCGAGATCTATGACATTCCCTCTATACTCACACCTAAATCTATGACATTCCCTCTATACTCACACCTAGATCTATGACATTCCCTCTATACTCAGGCCTAGATCTATGACATTCCCTCTATACTCAGGCCTAGATCTATGACATTCCCTCTATACTCAGACCTAGATTAATGACATTCCCTCTATACTCAGGCCTAGATCTATGACATTCCCTCTATACTCAGGCCTAGATCTATGACATTCCCTCTATACGCAGGCCTAGATCTATGACATTCCCTCTATACTCAGACCTAGATCTATGACATTCCCTCCATACTCGGAACTAGATCTATGACATTCCCTCTCTACTCGGAACTAGATCTATGACATTCCCTCTGTACTCTGACCTAGATATATGACATTCCCTCTATATTCAGGTGTAGATCTATGACATTCCCTCTTTACTCAGAGCTAGATCTATGACATTCCCTCTATAGTCAGACCTAGCTCTGTGATATTCCCTCTATACTCAGGCCTAGATCTATGACATTCCCTCTATACTCAGACCTAGATCTATGACATTCCCTCTATACTCAGACCTAGATCTATGACATTCCCTCTATACTCCGACCTAGATCTATAACATTCCCTCTATAATCAGACCTAGATCTATGACATTCCCTCTATTCTCAGGCCTAGATCTATGACATTCCCTCTATACTCAGGCCTAGATCTATGACATTCCCTCTATACTCAGGCCTAGATCTATGACATTCCCTCTATACTCAGACCTAGATCTATGACATTCCATTATACTCAGAACGAGATCTTTGACATTCCTCTCTAATTGGAACTAGATCTATGACATTCCCTCTCTACTCACACCTAGATCTATGACATTCCCTCTACACTCACACCTAGATCTATGACATTCCCTCTATACTCACACCTAGATCTATGACATTCCCTCTATACTCAGGCCTAGATCTATGACATTCCCTCTATGCTCAGGCCTAGATCTATGACATTCCCTCTATACTCAGGCCTAGATGTATGACATTCCCTCGATACTCAGACCTAGATCTATGACATTCCCTCTATACTCAGACCTAGATCTATAACATTCCCTCTATACTCAGGCCTAGATCTATGACATTCCCTCTATACTCAGACCTAGATCTATAACATTCCCTCTATACTCCGACCTAGATCTATAACATTCCCTCTCTACTCAGGCCTAGATCTATGACATTCCACCTATGCTCGGAACTAGATCTATGACATTCCCTCTATACTCAGACCTAGATCAATGACATTCCCTCTCTAATTGGAACTAGATCTATGACATTCCCTCGCTACTCACACCTAGATCTATGACATTCCCTCTATACTCTGACCTAGATCTATGACATTCCCTCTATACTCAGGCCTAGATCTATCACATTCCCTCTATTCTCAGGCCTAGATCTATGACATTCCCTCTATACTCAGGCCTAGATCAATGACATTCCCTCTATACTCAGACTTAGATCTATGACATTTCCTCTATACTCACACCTACATCTATGACATTCCCTCTATACGCAGGCCTAGATCTATGACATTCCCTCTATACTCAGACCTAGATCTATGACATTCCCTCTATACTCAGATCTAGATCTATGACATTCCCTCTATACTCAGGCCTAGATCTATGACATTCCCTCTATATTCGGACCTAGATCTATGACATTCCCTCTATACTCAGACTTAAATCTATGACATTCCCTCTATACTCAGACCTACATCTATGACATTCCCTCTATACGCAGGCCTAGATCAATGACATTCCCTCTCTACTCACACCTAGATCTATGACATTCCCTCTATACTCACACCTAGATCTGTGACATTCCCGCTATACTCACACCTAGATCTATGACATTCCCTCTATACTCAGGCCTAGATGTATGACATTCCCTCTATACTCAGGCCTAGATCTATGACATTCCCTCTATACGCAGGCCTAGATCTATGACATTCCCTCTATACTCACACCTAGATCTATGACATTCCCTCTGTACTCACACCTAGATCTATGACATTCTCTCAAAATCAGGCCTGGATCTATGAAATTCCCTCTATACTCAGGCCTAGATCTATGACATTCCCTCTATATGCAGGCCTAGATCTATGACATTCCCTCTATACTCAGACCTAGATTAATGACATTCCCTCTATACTTAGACCTAGATCTATGACATTCCCTCTATACTCAGACCTAGATCTATGACATTCCCTCTATACTCGGAACTAGATCTATGACATTCTCTCTATACTCAGACCTAGATCTATGACATTCCATTATACTCAGAACTAGATCTATGACATCCCTCTCTAATTGGAACTAGATCTATGACATTCCCTCTCTACTCACACCTAGATCTATGACATTCCCTCTATACTCACACCTAGATCTATGACATTCCCTCTATACTCACACCTAGATCTATGATATTCCCTCTATACGCAGGCCTAGATCTATGACATTCCCTCTATACTCAGACCTAGATTAATGACATTCCCTCTATACTTAGACCTAGATCTATGACATTCCCTCTATACTCAGACCTAGATCTATGACATTCGATCTATACTCAGGCCGAGATCTATGACATTCCCTCTATACTCAGGCCTAGATCTATGACATTCCTGCTATACTCGGAACTAGATCTATGACATTCCCTCTATACTCAGGCCTAGATCTATGGGATTCCCTCTATACTCAGACCTAGATCTATGACATTCCCTCTATACTCAGGCCTAGATCTATGACATTCCCTCTATACTCGGAACTAGATCTATGACATTCCCTCTATACTCAGGCCTAGATCTATGGGATTCCCTCTATACTCAGACCTAGATCTATGACATTCCCTCTCTACTCAGGCCTAGATCTATGACGTTCCCTCTATACTCTGGCCTAGATCTATGATATTCCCTCTCTACTTGGAAGTAGATCTATGACATTTCCTCTATACTCAGACCTAGATCTATGACATTCCCTCTATACTCAGGCCTAGATCTATGACATTCCCTTTATACTCAGCCTAGATCTATGACATTCTCTCTATACTCAGACCTAGATCTATGACTTAGAAACATAGAAGATAGGAGCAGGAGTAGGCCATTCAGCCCCTCGAGCCTACTCCGCCATTCATTGAGATCATGGCTGATCATGCAAACTCAGTATCCTGTCCCTGCCTTCTCCTCATATCCCTTGATCCCTTTAGCCTTAAGAAATATATCTAACTCCTTCTTGAATATATTTAATGAATTTGCCTCAACTGCCTTCTGTGGTAAAGAATTCCACAGGTTCACCACTCTCTAGGTGAAGAAATTCCTCCTCATCTCTGTCCTAAATGGCTTACCCCTTATCCCCCACCATCGGGAACATCCTTCCTGCATCTAGTCTGTCTAGTCCTGTTAGAATTTTATAAGTTTCAATGAGATCCCCTCTCATTCTTCTAAACTCCAGCGAGTATAAGCCCAATCGACACAATCTCTCCTCATACGTCATTCCTGCCATCCCAGGTATTAGTCTGGTGAGTCTTCACTGCACTCCCTCCATGGCAAGAACATCCTTCCTCAGATAAAGCAACCAAAACTGCACACAATACTCAAGGTGTGGTCTCATCAAGACCCTGTACAACTGCAGCAAGATATCCTTGCTCCGGTACTTGAACCCTCTCGCTACGAAGGCCAACATACCATTTGCCTTCTGCTGCACCTGCATGCTTACCTTCAGCGACTGGTGCACAAGGACACCCAGGTCTTGTTGCACTGCCCCTTCTCCCAATCTATTGTCATTCAGATAATAATCTGCCTTCCTGTTTTTGCCACCAAAGTGGATAACCTCGCATTTATCCACATTATACTGCATCTGCCATGCTTCTACCCAATCACCCAACCTGTCCAAATCATACTGGAGTTTCTCAGCATCCTCCTCACAGCACACACGCCCACCCAGCTTTGTGTCATCTGCAAACTTGGAGATATTACATCTAGTTCCCTTGGCTAGATCATTTATATATTGTGAATAGCTGGGGTTCTAGGACCGATCCCTGCAGTACCCCACTAGTCACTGCCTGCCACTCGGAAAAAGAGCCATTTATTCCAACTCTTTGCTTCCTGTCTGCCAACTAGTTCTCTATCCAAGTCAGTACCTTGCCCCCAATCCCATGTGCCTTAACTTTACATGCTAATCTCTTATGCGGGACCTTATCAAAAGCCTTATTAAAGTCCAAATACATCACATCCACTGGGTCTCCCTTATCTATTCTACCAGTTACATCCTCAAAAAATTCCAGTAGATTAGTCAAGCATGATTTACCTTTTGTAAATCCATGTTGACTTTGTCCGATCCTGTCACTGTTTCCAAGTGCTCTGCTATTACATCTTTTATAATGGACTCTAGCATTTTCCCACTACCGATGTCAGGCTTACCGGTCTATAATTCGCCGTTTTCTCCCTACCACCTTTTTTGAATAGTGGGGTAACATTAGCTACCCTCCAATCCATGGGAACTTTTCCAGAGTCTATAGAATTATGATAGATGACCAGCAATGCATCTATTATTTCTAGGGCCACTTCCTTAAGTACCCTAGGATGTAGATTATCAGGCCCTGGGGATTTATTGGCCTTCAATCCCGTCAATTTCCCTAACACCATTTCCCTAAAAATAATGATTTCATTCAGTTCCTCCCTCTCATTAGCCCCTATGTTCCCTGACATCTCTGGGAGGTTATTTGTGTCCTCCTTTGTGAAGACAGAACCAAAGTATGTATTTAATTGGTCTGCCATTTCTTTGTTCCCCATTATAAATTCCCCTGGTTCTGACTGCAAGGGATCTATGCTTGACTTCACCAATCTTTTTCTCTTCACATATCTATAGAAGCTTTTACAGTCAGTTTTTATGTTCCCTGCAAGCTTACTCTCATACTCTATTTTCCCCCTCTTAATTAATCCCTTTGTCCTCCTTTGCTGAATCCTAAACTGCTCCCAATCCTCAGGTTTACTGCTTTTTCTGGCCAATGTATCTGTCCTCTCCTTGGATATTATGTTATCCCTAATTTCCCTTGTTAGCCACGGTTGAATCACCTTTTTTGTTTTATTTTTATGCCAAACAGGGATGAACAAATTCCGTTGTTCATCCATGCGATCTTTAAATGTTTGCCATTGCCTATCCACTGTCAACCCTTTGAGTAACATTCCCCAATCAATCCTACCCAACTCGCGCCTCATACCATCATGACATTCCCTCTATACTCGGACCTAGATCTATGACTTTCCCTCTATACTCAGACCTAGGTCTATGACATTCCCTCTATACTGAGACCTAGGTCTATGACATTACCTCTATACTCAGACCTAGATCTATGACATTCCCTCTATACTCAGACCTAGATCTATGACATTCCCTCTATGCTCAGGCTTAGATCTATGACAATCACTCTATACTCAGAACTAGATCTATGACATTCCCTCTATACTCAGACCTAGAACTATGACATTCCCTCTATACTCAAACCTAGATCTATGACATGGCCTCTATATTCAGGCCTAGATCTATGACATTCCCTCTATACTCAGAACTAGATCTATGACATTCCCTCTATACTCAGGCCTAGATCTATGAAATTCCCTCTCTACTCGGAACTAGATCTATGACATTCCCTCTATACTCGGAACTAGATCTATGACATTCCCTCTATACTCGGAACTAGACCTATGATATTCCTTCCTCAGCAGATAAAGAACTAGATACTAAACTGCGCTTTTTAATAAACTGGATTTGTTTTCATTTGAGCAAAGGTGGTTGCGGGGTGATTTGATAGAGGTGTACAAGTTTATGATGGGTTTGGATAGGCTAGACGGGAATAGGCTGTTCCCACTAGTTGATGGTACAAGGAGTAAGGACTAGGGGACACAGATTTAAGGTTTTGGGCAAGAGTTACACGTGGTATGTGAGCAAAAACTTTTTTACGCAGCGAGTGGTGAGGACCTGGAACTCGCTGCTGACGGAAGTGGTGGAAGCGGAGACACTCTATGTTTTCAAGGGGAGACTGGATAGGCATTTGAAGGAAATAAACTTGCAGGGCTACGGGGATAGAGCGGGGGAATGGGACTGACTGGATTGCTCTGCAGAGAGCCGGCACGGACGCAATGAGCCGAATGGCCTCCTTCTGTGCCGTTATGATTCAATGACTCTATGGCCCATAATTTCCGATAGGAGGCTTCCTGCGTGCGGATGCCTCCTATCGGGAAAAAATCTACACCCTTACCTGAGGGCTCCCGAGGTGCGGCCATTTCCGACCCTGGGCCTGTCCACAATCGAAATGCCCAAGGGCGCATGTGGTTCGCAAGCATCCCTGAGATCACGTGGGCCAGGCGATCCAATAGGAGAAGGGAATCCCCGTTCATTCTTTTGACAGATAGATCCCAAAAACACATCAAAACATGAAATAAATGTTTAAAAAACCATCACATTTTTAAAATGAGTTAAAATTACAATTGAATTAAATATTTTAAACAAAAATTTAGTTTTTTGAAGAAAATAATTAAAGTTTTTTACACGGCTAAAAATAGACTTACCTTTATTAAAAGTATTTCAAAATTGTAAATGAGTGGAAAAAAATGATTTTTTAAACTTTTTTAAACTCTTAGGGGGTGAAATTCGGTATCGCCCCGTTTGGAGCGCAATTATCAGCTGGGCACAAAGTTTTGCTCCTGGCGCTAATTATCGCCTCCGACTGCAAACTCGGAGGTGATTGGAGCGCCAAATCAGACGCTACACACCGCTCTTAAGGCGCAAAGGCCAAGGCGCTAACTCAGAGCGTGGGCAAAACGCAGGTGATGTCAGTCAGCAATGGAACACAGACACACTGGTGCCGGCCAGTTCTTAAAGGGGAGGGTCGATCTTGCTCTCCAGCCACACCCTGCTCATTGCAGCCTTGAATCTCGGCCTGGACAGACCTGTGCCTAAATTTTCCAGCCAAGGACTATGGAGAGGGTGAGAGAACAAGCTCAGCGCTTCAGCGACCAGGCCTTGGAGGCTCTGGTTGGCGCGGTGGAGCGCAGAAGAGCTATACTATACCCTGAGAGTGGCAGGAGGCCATTGCCGCGCGACTACAGAAGAGTGTGGAGGGAGGTGGCTCAGCACATCTCCTCCAGGAGCATGGTGCCCAGAACCCATACACAATGTCGCAAAAAGTTCAATGACCTCACTCGGGTCATCAGGGTGAGTGGCTGTTTTTCAATACCTCTCCATCCCTCCATCTCAACCTCACTCTATGACCAGAGGGTGTAAAAACACCAATACCCAACACTCATCCAAGACCTATGGCCATCTCATAAAACACACACACACATTCCACACCTTGCATAGAGTAAGGGCGATTCAACCATGGGAGGTGTTGTGTCTGTACCTTTCTACCTAGACACAATTAGGACTCAATACCCAGAGATTCAAACATGAGGTTACTTTATTCAAAAAAAAGGTTCTGGAGAGTACAGAACAAAGAGAACAAAAACCCAACCAAGAGAACAAACCCAACCATTTATCTGCTGTGACAGCGCCACCGCAGGTGGGAGGAGAACACATAATACATAACATATTCCTCCCCTCTTATATGAAATGTCCACATTATTCCTCAACAGCTAAGTTCCTAAGCCGACAGATCCAAGCGTCTTGGAGGCCGCCGCTCTCTGACAGGATACCGGCGGTCATCGCTGGCTTCCACAGCAGTAGGCATTGACACAGGCCTAGATAGAGAAGGTGCCTGTGTCAGTCGAAAGTCAGGAGTTTGCACAGGTGGAACAGTCTCTTTGACTTCCTGTGTTGGAGAAGAGCACTGTGGCAAAGGATGCTGGTTTGCGGTATCATCTGGAAACAGTTCAGGCCAACCAGCCGTTGGAGCATCTGTGGCTCTCTCTGCTCCTAGCAACAGTTGATCAGTGTGTCTTCTCCAGACGACGTCCTCAGCAGTCTCAACTGTGTAAGACACAGGGCCCATCTGCGCGATCACCGTAGCAGGAACCCATTTCGGTCCAGTGTTGTAGTTTCGAGCTAGGACGTGCCTCTCCAGGATGAAACCGTCTCGCCTTGGCTCTTTTCTCTCTCCTTTCAACTTGAGCTTGTTGTTGACGTTGGACAACCTGCTCTGCCCTTGGAGGTTTGAGTAAGTCAAAACTTGTCCGCAACTGCCTCTTCATCATGAGCAAAGCGGGGGAAGTTTTGGTTGTGGCATGCGGCTCGTTCCTGTAGGACAACAGGAAGCTGTTCAGACGTTGGTGGATTGAGCCCTGACCTTGCGATGCCTCCAAGGCGTGCTTCAAAGTTTGCATGAACCTTTCTGTGAGGCCATTAGTAGAGGGATGATAGGGCACAGACCTGATGTGTTGGACACCATTCACTTGCAGGAAGGTTGCAAACTCCTGTGATACAAATTGTGGACCGTTGTCACTTCCGAGTTGTTCCGGTGAGCCATAACAGCTGAACATCTCACCAAGTTTCTCAATTGTTTTCTCTGCCATGGTAGACCTCATCACAGTGACCTCCGGCCACTTGCTACGCACATCCACAACCACCATAAACATCTTCACTTCGAAAGGACCGGCGAAGTCCACATGTACTCGCTGCCACACTTCTTCAGGCCAATCCCAGGGGTGTAGGGTTGCCAGCGGTGGAACATTTGACATGGGGAACATGTTTTGGCTTTCTCCTCAATATTTCCATCGAGACCTGGCCACCAGAAGTAGCTTCTTGCCATTTCCTTCATCCGAACCATCCCGCTGTGGCCTGTATGAAGTTGTTGCAGTACAGGTTCCCTCAGAGGTGGCGGAATGATGACACGGCGTCCCCAGAGAAGACAACCTGCCTGGACGGAGAGCTAATTTCTTTTTGAAACGTAAGATTTCAAACTAGGAGAATCTCCTATAGCTCTCCCTCGAATGACATGAATGACATCATTCCACCACCTCTGAGGGAACCGATACTGCAACAACTTCATACAGGCCACAGTGGGATGGTTTGGATGAAGGAAATGGCAAGAAGCTACTTCTGGTGGCCAGGTCTCGATGGGAATATTGAGGAGAAAGCCAAAACATGTTCCCCATGTCAAAGGGTCCGGAATGTTCCACAGCTGGCAACCCTACACCCCTGGGATTGGCCTGAAGAAGTGTGGCAGCGAGTACATGTGGACTTCGCCGGTCCTTTCGAAGAGAAGATGTTTATGGTGGTTGTGGACGCTCATAGCAAGTGGCCGGAGGTCACTGTGATGAGGTCTACCAAGGCAGAGAAAACAATTGAGAAACTTGGTGAGATGTTCAGCCGTTTTGGCTCACCGGAACAACTCGTAAGTGACAACGGTCCACAATTTGTATCACAGGAGTTTGCAACCTTCCTGCAAGTGAATGGTGTCCAACACATCAGGTCTGCACCCTATCATCCCTCTACTAACGGCCTGGCAGAAAGGTTTGTGCAAACTTTGAAGCACGCCTTGAAGGCATCGCAAGGTCAGGGCTCAATCCACCAACGTCTGAACAGCTTCCTGTTGTCCTACAGGAACGAGCCACATGCCACAACCAAAACTTCCCCCGCTTCGCTCATGATGAAGAGGCAGTTGCGGACAAGTTTTGACTTACTCAAACCTCCAAGGGCAGAGCAGGTTGTCCAACGTCAATAACAAGCTCAAGTTGAAAGGAGAGAGAAAAGAGCCAAGGAGAGACGGTTTCATCCTGGAGAGGCACGTCGCAGTAGAGATGGGTAATTTCCCTTTACCACATATAGTGGCAATTTCGCAGTCTGTCCGTTCAATTTAACTGTCACCTCAATGGCGCCTCTCATGGCCACAGGTTTGCCGGTATACATCTTTAGCACAATGTTTGTTGGCTGAAGGGTCAGATGCTTTAGCATTTTGTTGTAGACAGTGTCTGAAACAAGGGACACAGCCGCGCCTGTGTCCACCTCCATCCGCACTGATTGTCCCTCCACCAGTGGGGACACCCAGTAGCCATTTGGACCACCTGCAACCATCAGTATGTGCACCTCTTCCTCCTCAGAGATGTCGCACCCCTCTGTTTTGCTTGTTCCATCATACCGCACTGAATGAACACTCTTTTTCTTCTCTTGTCCAAATACAGACATTTTCCTTTCATGCTTCCCAGCTCTGTCTGTTCTTTTTTTACGTCTACAGGCACATTCAATGTGACCCTTTTTGCCACAATTTCGGCATTCCAGCTCCGTACACCAGCAGTCATTAGCGTGATGGCCCGTTTTCCCACAACGGTAACATGCACCTTTAGGCTCAGACGACACCTTGTGAACTCTCCCTGTTGAACTAAACTGGTGGGCCTCCTTTTCCACCATCTCCATGGAGACACTAACTTCAATGGCCTTTTCAAGAGTAAGGTTGTCCTTAGTAAGAAGGCGCTTCTGTGTGGCTGCACTTTGCAGACCACACACAAGTCTGTCTCTAATGGAGTCATTCAGCACCTCCTTGAACTCGCAGTGTTCTGACAACCTTTATAAAGCAGCAACAAACATAGTCACTGTTTCCCCCCTCCTCTTGATTCCGTTTGTGAAATCTAAATCTCTCAGCAATAACTAGAGGTTTCGGTGAAAAATGTGCTCCAAGAATTTTCACTAGTTGTTTATATGTTTTAGTTCCTGTCTTAACTGGCTGTACAAGGCTTCGCATTAAATTGAATGTCTTTGCTCCCAGTATACTCAAAAAGGTAGGCACGACCTTATTGTTTGCCACCACATTCGCCAAAACAAAATAGTCAAAACGTTCCATATAAGCGCTCCATTGCTCCACATTTTCATCAAAATCACCGATGTTTCCAAATATAGTAGCCATCTCACGTTTCAAATTTTAATTTCTGTTTACTCACTGCACCCGTCTCTGTTCCGAGTGTTTTGTAGTCGAAAACAAGAAAGTTCCCACAACGCAGATTCATCCGATCCTCGTCGCCACTTTGTTGCGTCTGTACCTTTCTACCTAGACACAATTAGGACTCAATACCCAGAGATTCAAACATGAGGTTACTTTATTCAAAAAGAAGGTTCTGGAGAGTACAGAACAAAGAGAAAAACCCAACCAAGAGAACCAACCCAACCATTTATCTGCTGTGACAGCGCCACCGCAAGTGGGAGGAGAACACATAATACATAACAGGAGGCACATCAGGCAAGACCATGGCTGCATACATTGAGGGCTATTCAACTATGGGAGGCACATCAGGCAAGACCATGGCTGCATACAGCAAGGGCTATTCAACTATGGGAGGCACATCAGGCAAGACCATGGCTGTATATTTACTCAGACGCCATTCTTTTTCTTGCAGGCCAAGCTATCTCATAACAGGAGACAGCAGCAATGGACGGGTGGAGGGCCGCCTCAGCTGCAACCCCTCAGCGATCTTGAGGCGCGCGTCCACAGGATTCTGGCAAGCCAGGTGATCGGTCCCATCGCCCCTGGATAGGTCGACCCCATTCGGGACAGCAATGGTAAGGTCATCAGCTTTCTCTCTTCTCTCATTCCACTTGTCCCTCACAACAACAGCCTTTTACACTTTCAATCCAACTTACTAAATCGCTCCACTCTTTCCTCCCTTACTGCCCTCCTGTCCTGACGCTAAAGCCACTCTTGTACCTCCCTGCTTTCAGATGGTGATTCACCAGCTGAGGAGACGGGCCCTCAAGCTGCCAGTGGGAGCGAAGCCTCAGGCGAGGAGGAAGAGGAAGCTGGATCCTCAGCACCAGCGTCTCCCAAGGGAGCCCATGCACACACTGGGACCACATCTTCCCTGAGGGGAGCAGGGGGGAAGGGTCTGATGAGGGTGAAGCTCTGGGACCCAGCATGCTGCAGCAATGCCATGGGGGTAGGGAAGCTCGGGGGCCTTCTCCCCGGAGGGAGATTAGGCCAGCGAGTCCTGCTGCACTGGATGCAGAGGAGGAGCGGATCATTGCTGAAATGAACACCCAGGAGGTGGACATGCACACTCAGCTCATGGGTGCAGTGGGAAGGGTGCCTGAATGCACTGATGCACTGGCAAGGAGTGTGGAGCACTCCGCTGCAGTACAGGCGGACGCCACGCAAATGCTTAGTGCTGCATTTCAGTCACTGGCTGCCGTGATCCAATCTCAGACTGCTCTCATGCAGTCTCAGATTGAGGCAACGCAAGCACTGACTGCTGCCATCATCGCTGGTTCGGATACATTTCCCCGGGGCTCTCACCGTGCCGCAGCAGGCCAGCAACCTGTGCTCCAGCAGATTGCTCCGGATGCTGAGGTGCTGCCCCATGGGAGTGCCAGTGTGTCAGTCGAGCAGGGAGGTGCTGTCCTCTCTCAGGATGACAGCATTCCTGCTGCCACCACTGTCACTTCCCCATTGCACTTGCCACCGCCTGTAGCTCAGACTGCTGCCGCCCATGCAGAGTTGGTGCAGTCTGCAGCCAGGGCCTCCAGGCCCAGAGCTGGTCAAGGGCATCCTTCAAGGACATCTGTAGTCTCAGGATCTGATACTCAGCAGCCTCCCAGCAGCCTTGCTGCGGCCACTGGGGCCCCATTACGGAGGAGCAGTAGGGTGGGAAGGGGGGAAGTGGGCAAGGGAAGGGGATCACCCTCGAAGGGCAAAAAGTAGGAGGTCTGACAAAATGTTGGGAATGTTTTTATTAAAGGCCAAGGTTCATCTGATAACTTTTGTTTAGTGTTTTGGCCATTATCTCCAGTTATGTTAATTCATGATTTTTTGTGTTTGTTTCTATTAATTTGTCATGAATAAATGACACACACAGAGTTTATAAAATAAAAAAGTTGTTGTATTCAAAATGTACATGTTTGGCCTTTGGAATCATTGCTGCCTTGGCCGGCTGAAGGGGTTGTGGGTTGCTTGCCATCATGTTGTTCTCCATGCCCGAAGCCATTTCCTGAGTAGAGGCCTAGAAGCAGCTTGTTATCAGTCTTTGATGGACAGCCCTTGCAGTTTCAACATTGTGGGCCTCCCTCCCGCCTTGGTGTTGCTGCTGATCATACTCCTCCTCTTCCTCCTCCTCTTCCTCCGGTGCACCAAGGCCTGGTGGCATTGGCTGGGTCCTGAGGATTGCAAGGTTATGAAGAATGCAGCAAACAACTATGAAGAGGGAGACTCGCTCAGCCGAGTACTGCAGGGCTCCTCCTGAGTGGTCCAGACAGCAGAACCATTGCTTGAGCATGCCGATCGTCTGCTCAATGATGTTCCTGGTGGCGCGATCGCAGCTCAGCAGGGGTGTTGGGGTTACGGAGCGCTGTCATCAGCCAGGTGCAGAGTGGACAACCCTTGACCCCGAGGAGCCAACCACTTGGCTGATGCACTGCCTGGAAAAGCTCTGGCACACCTGTCTGGCGCGGGATGAAAGCATCGTGGTGCTGCCAGGGTAGCGGGCATTGACAGCGAGTATCAGCTGTCTGTGGTCACAGACCAACTGGACATTTAAGGAGTGGAACCCCTTGCGGTTTCGGAAAACCTCTGCATTCTCCTGCAGTGCCCGCAATGCCACATGCGTGCAGTCAATGGCGCCCTGCACCATGGGGAAGCCTGCTATCCTCGCAAAGCCCAATGTGCATTCATACTGTTTGGCCCGGGTCATCGGGAAAGAGATGTACTGGCGTCTCCTTTTATAGAGGGCATTTGTGACCTCCCGGATACAGCAATGGACTGCGAACTATGAGATATTGGCGATGTCCCTAGTAGCTGCTTGAAACAAGCCGGTGGCATAAAAATTCAGAGCCACTGTGACCTTCACTGCCACCGACAGAGACGTCCTGATCCTCAGTTGACCACCTCCTTGCTGAAGGGCAGCCTGCGCAAACACTGCTCCTCAGACAAATGAATGTAGGAGAATTGTTCCCGGAATACCCTGGGAGGGTAAGGTCTCCTGTACAGAGGCCTGTTGGCCCTCCTCCATCTGGCCATGATTGCCACTCTCTCTCTGCGTCTCTGATGCCTCCAATTCTGCAGGCGCAGGACGACACCCCCAATCAGTGCAGCCCCCAGAGTCTCTTGACAATCGAAGGTCAAATCCAAAAGAACCTGCAAAGTGATGCTCAGTAGCCAAAGCTACTTCACACAGCGTTGACCCTCTGCAGAAGTCTCTCTCTCTCTCTCTCAGAATCTCTCTCTCTGTCAGAATGAGTGGTGCAAAAATGTCTCCCACAAAAAAGGCAGGAAGAGGGCACCCTTTCAATAGCGCCCCCCCCCCCAGCCCCTCACCGACTGGAAAATATTCCAGTCTCCCTGTCGTTGCTTAAGGCAGGCGGAAAGGAAAGGGGCGCCACTCAATATCCGGTCCAGGGCGCCACCGGGGCGTTGCACGCTCGACCGACTTCACGATCTGCGGGTGCAGGAGATCATGGCGGTAGAGTTTAACACCACCACAAAAAACTGGTCAATTTCACGAGTGGCGCAAACATCGTCACTCCCGGGCGCTAGTTGTGTTGCGCCCCATTAGCGGCCTCTTAGGGCGCTAACAGGAGGCGCTAAGCAACCAAATTCTCCCCCCTTATGCTGGTAAAAGCGGGTCTTACATCTGCTTTTACCAGGCCTAAGATTTCTAAGTGATTTCAGAGGGCGGAGGTTCTGCAGAAAGGCATCCGATCTGTCCAGGATTCTTGACAGATTGGAAATACCGGTTTTTCTCTGTTTCTCTCTCCACGGATGCTGCCTGGCCTGCTGAATGCTTCCGGCATTTTCTGTTGTTATTTCCGATGTCCCTAGGTATTCATATTTATTTTCAATCGAGATTCGCTCCCATCCGGGAATTTCCCAACATCTCTATTATAATCCGACTCCTTCTACCTGTTGAGCCATTTAGACGGCAGCACTGACCCGGGGAGCACTGAGCTCTGGGGGTAAGTACAGCACTGTAACAGTTATAGAACCCAATCGTTCCACTGATGTTGTGTTGCTGGATCCCGAGGAAGCACTTTGATTTTATGCTTTAAGAATTTTCATACCGGAACGCTTGAAAAAAGTGAAATTGTCGCTCAGAAATCTGCAACGTGAGTTGCAGCCTTATTTTCGTTATTACCTTCAAAGGCGGCTTTTAACCTTAGATGTTTCACCCTACTCTAGCTTGATTTATTGGAATCGCTTCTAGATTTTGAGAGCAATCTCAAAACATAGGGGCAAAGTTATTTTTTAAAGACGTAATCTATCGTTTTTAATAAGCAGGAAAGATAACTGTAGGGGTAAATTTTGGAGCTCTGTCTCTTTGGTTGTGCTGTATTTCTGGTGCCTTGTTTGGTTAACTGGCGGACTTTAGTCGTTTTATTTGCAGTTCCCAGTAACAGGTTGGGTAACCTTGTCAGACGCGGGTCGGTGACCGTCAGAATAACTGGAAAAAAATAAGAATAAATCATTTCTGACAGAATAGCTTTCGGAATTATTTTGCCCGATGAGTTTTGCCGATATTCGCAGCCGATTCCTCAGCGACACAGAGACAACAATTGGGGCCACAAACTATTGGCAACAAAGGCAAACTCTCCGCAATCCAAAAAGCCCACGTGTGACACTCTGTGAAAGGGAAAGCGGTAACAAGACATTGATTACAGCCAAAACATGAATAAAGGCAATTCAAATATTGCAGTTCCAAGATGTGGGTAAAACAAATCCATGCGTGCAATTCAAATTGTGTTTTTATTGAAAAATAAATGTCAAAACAGGAAAATAAAATAATGCATTAACCATCAGCCATGTAAATCAAGACAATCTCTATCCGCTGATCATAGCATCACTTTTATTTATTTTGCTCACATTGAACCCTGATGGAAAGGAATCTTAAAGGAATGTAGGTAGGATGTATTTTCCTGTCTCAATAGCTCGTGGCGTTGGAGCAGAACAAGGTCCGGGGTCCCAGAAAACCTATCAGACATACACAGCCAGACCTGCACCACTTCACGGTCGAACACCATCTTACTTTTAGACCAGCCTAAAATGAGCTGACTAAAAAAAACAAGCCTTGACCTCAGTTATATATTATATATATATATGAAATGAATTGGAGCAGGTTTTTCCGTTTGGTTATGGTGGGGTTGTGTTAGGCGCTCTCTTCGCCCATCTGAAATGAGCCCGAGAGAGGCTGCGTGTGCAGTGGAGCTCTTAGAGGTTCAGGAGCTTTTTACCCAGTTTTAGTTTCCCAGTTTTTACAGGATGTTTTTAGTACTGGTTTGTAGGAGTCTACGTACTCCTAGCAAAAAATACTGAACTCGGAGAGGTTCAACAGAAAAGGTTTAATTCTTGAGACTGCATGTTGAACACCAAATGGCGTCAGAGCCTACACCAAGTCTGACTGCTTTTCATCAGTCCACAGCTTCGACTGCTCCTCCCCCGCTCTGGGCTTAACTATGTTGCAGATCGAGTTTCTTAAAGGTGTGATCCTTCTTAAAGGCATGACGCCTGCTTTATAGTCTACGGACCAAAAAGCGGATTGTGTCCTTTCTGTGGTCGGTACGCCGCACAGCTCCCCCCAGAATCCGCTAGTAGGGAGTGTACGAACCGGCGTGGCGGCTTGATGGCACGGCCGGAACGGCTCTTGGCGGTTGGTGTCGGGAGCGGGGCGGTCGGACGCGTCGGGCTCTTAGACGGTCTGCCCCGCGGTGGGGGTTGGCCCACTTGAACGGGTTCGTCGGGCTCTAGGTGCGCCAGCTTGAGCCGGTTGACTGACACCTTGTCAGTTCTGCCGCCCACTTCGAGGAGGAAGAACTTGTTCCCCGTCTGGAGTACCTTGTAGGGTCCATCGTATGGGGGCCGTAGAGGTCCTCGGTGGGCGTCATGGCGCACGAAAACAAATTTGGCCATGTGCAGGCTAGGTGGTACGCGGGTTGCTGGTTCGCCATGCCGGCTGGTGGGTACCAGAGCGAACTGTTGTGCTCGGTTGGCGAAAGCGCGGCGTTGCTGGTCAGCCGACCAGGGGGTCATGGCGGTGGGCAGGAGCTCTCTGGGTACGCGCAGCAGCTGGCCGTACACGAGTTCCGCCGCCGAGGCTTGCAGGTCTTCCTTGACCGCGGAGCGTAGGCCAAGTAGTACCCATGGGAGGCGGTCGATCCAAGCCTCGTCCTCGAGGCTGGCGCAGAGGGACGCCTTCATGGACCTGTGGAATCGCTCGCACAGTCCGTTGGCTTGGGGGTGGTAAGCCGTGGTGCGGTGAACGGCCATCCCGAGGTTTCGGGCGATGGCGGCCCACAGATCAGAGGTGAACTGCGGGCCTCTATCCGACGTCATGTCGGAGGGGACGCCGAACCGAGCGACCTAGGTACTGATGAACGCCCTCGCGATGTCGGCGGTGGTGGTGGACGTCAGTGGAATGGCCTCGGGCCAGCGGGTGGTACGGTCCACGATTGTCAGCAGGTGCGTGTGACCTTGTGATGGCAGCAGGGGGCCGACGAGGTCGATGTGGACGTGGTCAAACCTTCTTTCTGGCACGGTGAACTCCTCGAGTGGGGCTTTGACGTGCTGGTGGATTTTGGCACCTTGGCAAGCTATGCAGGATCTGGACCAGATGCGCACATCTTTGCGCAGGCTGCGCCAGACAAATCAGTTGGCCACCAGTCTAATGGACGCGCGGGTGCCGGGGTGTGAGAGGCCGTGGACAATGTCAAACACCCGTTTTCGCCAGGACGCCGGGACTACGGGGCGGGGTTGCGCCAAGGAGGTGTCGCATTTGACTGTGACGGCGGATGGGCCGCAGGCGACGTCGGTCAGTCACAGCCCTGGGAGGGTTGTGGGCGCGGAGAGCAGATCGGGGTCGGTGCATTGCTCCGCTGCCAGTTGAGCATAGTCCACTGCCAGGTGGGCGCCGTGGACGGCGGGGCGGGATAGGCAGTCGGCCACCACGTTGTCTCAACCGGAGACGTGCCGGATGTCCGTGGTGAATTCGGACACCGCGGCGAGCTGGCGTTGTTGCCTGGCTGACCACGGGTCCGCAGATTTCGCCATCGCGAATGTCAGGGGTTTATGGTCGACAAACGCGGTGAAGGGGCGGTCCTCCAGAAGAAATCTAAAATGGTGGACTGCCAGGTACAGTGCGAGGAGCTCGCTGTCAAAGACGCTGTATTTGGTCTGCGGGGGGTGCAGTTGGCGGCTGAAAAAGGCCAGCGGTTGCCAGGCCCCGTCGACCCACTGTTCGTACACGGCGCCGACCGCGTGGTTGGAGGCGTCCATGGTGAGGGCCACCCTGGCGTTGGGCTGTGGGTGAGCGAGCATGGTGGCGTTGGCGAGCGCCTTTTTGGTCGAGTCGAAAGCGGTCAACATGTCCGCCGACCACTCAATCGCCATTCTGTCTTTCTTACCCCGGAGGGCTTCGTATAGGGGCCGCATGAGGGAGGCCGCTCCGGGAATGAAGCGGTTGTAAAAGTTGATCATCCCCAAGAACTCCTGGAGGCCTTTGATGATGGTAGGCCGGGGGAACTGCTGGATGGCTTGCACCTTGGCGGGCAGGGGAATGGCTCCGTCCTGCGTGATGTGGTGGCTGAGAAATTCGATCCTGCTGAGGCCGAATTGGCACTTGGCTGGGCTGATGATGAGCCCGTGCTCACTGAGCCACTGGAACAGGGTGCGGAGGTGCTCGATGTGTTCCTGCTTGGAGGAACTAGCTACCAGGATGTCATCCAGGTAGACAAAGAGGAACTTCAGGTCCCGGAGGACCGAGTCCATGAGCCGCTGGAAGGCCTGGGCTGCGTTTTTGAGGCCGAAGGGCATTCGGAGGAACTCGAATAGCCCAAAAGGGGTGATTATGGCCGTCTTGGGAACGTCTGTGGGGTGGACTGGCACCTGATGGTAACCGCACACCAGGTCGACTTTGGAGAAGACTGAGTGGCCGGCCAGTCTAGCCGAGAAGTCTTGAATGTGTGGTATGGGGTACCGATCCGGCGTGGTGGCGTTGTTTAGGCGCCGGTAGTCCCTGCAGGGGCGCCATCCCCCGTCGGGTTTGGTGGCAATGTGGAGTGGGGAGGCCCAGGGGCTGTTGGAGCGGCGGATGATGCCGAGCTGTTCCATTGTGGCGAACTCGGCCCGCGCGATCTCCAGCTTGGCCGGGTCCAGCCTGCGGGCGTGGGCATACACCGGTGGGCCTGTGGTGGGGCTGAAGTGTTCTACCCCGTGCTCAGCAACTTTCACGGAGAAGGTCGGGTTGGTGAGGGCTGGGAACTCAGCCAGGAGTGCTGAGTAGTCGTCCGTTGAGCGGGCGCGGCACTGCCACGCCATTTCGGCGGGTTGGGGGGGGGCCATGGCACCCGGGATAGGTGACATGGTGTTCATGTCCACGAGGCGGCGCCGAGGCATGTCGACCAACAGGCCGTGGGCGCACAGGAAATCCGCACCGAGGAGCGGGGAGAGCACCTTGGCGGTGATAAACTCCCAGTGGTAGCGGCAGCCTGCGAGGTCGATGGTGACGGTGCGGGTGCCGTACGTCCGGATGTCAGTGCCGTTGGCGGCAGCCAGCGCAGGGCCACGGCCGCCTCGCTGGATCTCGAGGGCGGACGCGGGGATGATGCTGCGCTGCGCGCCCGTGTCGCATAGGAAACGGCGACCGGAGGCGCTGTCCATAACGTACAGCAGCGCGCCTGCTTGCCCCACGGCCATCGTGTAGGCCGGTGTGGGGGCGGTTGGAAACGTGCAGGGTTGGCTGCAGCGGCGTGCCCGTGCGCCAAACCGGGTATGGAAGTAGCAGTAGCCCTGGGTCGGAGGGCTTGGGGGACGTGGGGGCCTGGGGGGCCTCGTGGCCGAGCTGTGTGGCCGCGCGATAGAGGGTGGAGCGTGCGCCGACGCTGCGGAGGCCAGGTCGGGGGTGACGGCGTGGTTGGAGCCGGCGGACAGGAGCTTATCGGCTTCGTCGGCCAGGACCTCGAGGTCCGTGAGGCTGGACGCCACGATCGCCGGGCGGATGCTGGGAGGTAGTTGGCAGATAAAGAGCGTGCGGAAGAGGGAGCCGGGCGGTTTCTCGTCGGTCAGAGCTAGCATGTGTGAGAGCAAGTCTGGCGGTGTGGAGTCACCGAGGCCCGGGAGGTCGAGGAGGTGGCAGTTGCGCAAAAATTGGGAGGCTGTGAATTTTTTAAGGAGCGCGGCCCTGAGATGTGCGTACTTGCCTTCCTCCGAAGGGTTTTGTAGTGTTGTCCAGACTTTCGTGATTGTGGAGCTGCCCAGGGAGGCGAGGAGGTAGTCGTACATCGTTGCGTCGGCGGTGATGCCGCGGAGTCGGAATTGCGATTCGGCTTGAAGGAACCAGGCGGTGGCTAGGTTCTCCCAGAACTCCGGCAGCTTCACAGAAACTGCGTTTGTGTCAGCCATGGTTACGCTTAGGAGTCGTCCTGAGTATCGGGGTCACCAATGTAGGAGTCTACGTACTCCTAGCAAAAAATACTGAACTCGGAGAGGTTCAACAGAAAAGGTTTAATTCTTGAGACTGCATGTTGAACACAAAATGGCGTCAGAGCCTACACCAAGTCTGACTGCTTTTCATCAGTCCACAGCTTCGACTGCTCCTCCCCCACTCTGGGCTTAACTATGTTGCAGATCGAGTTTCTTAAAGGTGTGATCCTTCTTAAAGGCATGACGCCTGATTTATAGTCTACGGACCAAAAAGCGGATTGTGTCCTTTCTGTTGTCAGTACGCCACAGGTTTTTGTTACGTTTTGTTGCCATTTTTATGAAAACAAATTTTAAAAATCAGATTTTTGTTTTCCAAACTACCACACCTACCAGTGGGCCTTTGGCGTAGCAGTAGCATCCCCGCCGCTGGGCCAGAAGGCGTAGGGTTTCGAACCCCGCTCCAGACAGTCCTGGCAAGTGGAGTCGGAGCTCCAGCTCTAAATTCTGGGTTGACATCCAGCGGGATACTTGCGTCCGTGGGTGGGTGTGGGTGGCCCCCCCCCCTCGTATGGGTTATGGGAGCCCATAAAACCCGCCATAGGACTAACCACCCTAATGGTTGGTACGAAGATGGTTACGGTCACGGAAGGAGCTTTAATCGCGGCCATAAATCCTTCCACCACTTCATACAGTTCCCCAAAGGGAACAGTGTGAAGACACGTATGACGACGACCACACCTACCATTATGCCACCAATTGTATCTGCAAGCCCCGGCATGCCTATCTGGCAATAAATGAGGAGGTCCCTCCATAGGCTGCAGGCCAGAATTAAGTCATTTGAAGATTTGTGCTATCAGCTGCTATCAACTTTTTTGCCTCTGCCTTCTTCAAAACAAGCTGAGGGATCATGTTTTCCAGATAAGTGACTGATGCCTAGTCAGCATGGCTTACACCTTCATCTCCTTCTGAAAAATAACAGTAGTGTGACACAGCTGTTCAATGTCACTACACTGCCCTAGAGGAGTTATTGCTGGAGGCCATCCTGTGTGTTAGTAAATGTCATGAAAGTAGGGTTTGTTACAATGATTTTATGTATGAACTCCTTTGAAGATATAAGTATACCCAGGGGCAGACTGGCCATATGGAAGATTGGGAGATTTCCCAAGTGTCCCCATGTATGGTTCCATAGCACTGTATGATCAGTCCCCCTGCTCTTTTTCTGTGAGGCTCCCATGTTCTTTTGGGGGAGCCAGTCCACTGCTGAGTGTGCCAAGGATGTCAGTTGTAAGTTGCCCTATGAATATGTGCTCTGCTGGAGTATGAGCAGGCACATTAAGCAATGAGTGAACTGCAAGGTTGTGTGAGGGTTTGGTATGAGCAGGCAGTAAATGTGGAAAAGGTTAAACGGCAACACTTTGTGGCATACATACCTGGGCCATCTACCTGGTAAATTAGTCTAATATTGGTGTAGTGGCGCTTCGTAATTTCCAAACATGCAGCCACTGAGCTTTGAGGCTTTTAACAACGAGTAGACGCGTGTCGAAATAAAACGTTCCAAAACGTAACTTTGTCTTTAAACTGTTTACTGTGACACCTTACAAACAGAATTACAAAGCAAAACACGTTTAAACGAACATGGTCAAAAACTGTATTGCTCCAGCCATCAAAGTCTTTACCTTCTCTCTAGCCTCGTGGAGCTTGAACTGTAAAATGGCTGGATACCATGTGACAAGCTTAAGGACTGTACCATTGTAGCAAGAATAAAGGGGGTATCTCAGACTATACTACTGGAACAAGAAAATAGGGGGTTTCTCAATACAATAAGTCAGTCAGGTAAATTAACTGTATTATACTATTTAACCAATATTTTAAAGTATTTTCCTTCTTAAACTTTCATGACTCTTACATTCCAGCCCCTAATTGATTAGGCACATGAAGCATATCAATTACTCAAACATTCTTAAGAGTCATAAACTAATGAGTTCAACATATTTACGATATAAATGTCCACTTTTTTCATTCAGGAACCTTTCACGCTGCTTCTTGTAGCAGGCAGAGTTTTGTGATCAGTCTTTCCAGGGTCGTGTAACCGTCTGCAAATAATGCATTCAGAGAGTATTTTTCTTATTACAGAATTAGCTCCTGGAATCCAGTATCTTTGTCTTAGCTTCACAAGCACGTGGTTCCTCCCACTGTGTCCAATACTCTGGTGTATATGCTGAAGAATGAGAGTAGCAACCCGGAGGTCCTTAGAAAGGATAGCAGGATGCTTGGCCTCCTCTGGCATAGCAGATTTGTTTAGTCACCCTCCCACCCTCAGTACTCCATCTTGCAATGTAGGGTCCAGCTTGTAGATATGACTACCTTTCTTGATTGGAGTATTTCGCTGTAAAGCTTCGATTTCTTCTGGATATCTTTGTCTTTGACTGAAGCAAACTATCTCCATCTCAGCCTTGGCCAAATCCTCCACGGTCAATGAATTCTTACCCAATGTGGTCTTGTGCTGGTGCATATATTGCTGTAGAAGCATTCTCTGCTTATCAGGGTTACTTTCAGACTGATGGATAGTGGCTCGATACTCTTTTCTCTTACCGCTCAGGTGTAGAAGCAACTCTTTCAACCTTAGAAACTATGCAACTGCTTTCCTCAACTGGTGCCATCCTGAGAAATGGTTAACAAGCTTGTTCACTGTGTCAAAGTTCTCTTTCGTAGTTATGAGATTTGCTGTGACTGATCTCTTGACTTCGACGTCGTCTTCAGCAATCTGACTTGGCATATCTGGTCTTTCTGGCCATGATCTCTCTGTTTCCAGCAGATAACTTGGGCCTTGTATCCAAGTTTCACTCCTCATGAAGTTTTCAGCCTTCAATCCCCGTGAGGCTTGATCTGCTGGGTTTAATGAGGTGTTTACATACCTCCATTGAGATGGTTGTGTAGCTTCTCTAATGGATGAGATTCTGTTTGCTATGAAGGTCTTGAAGCGTATCTTCTCATTCTCTATATACTTCAGCACCATCGTGCTATCCGTCCAGAAGACAGATTCTTCTAATGGGAGCTGTAACTCTTTCCGCATCACCTGGTCAACTTTAACTGCAACAACCGCTGCCGTCAACTCCAGTCTCGGGATGGTGACCTGCTTCAGCGGAGCCACCCTGGATTTCCCCATGAGGAAGGCACAATGTTTCTGGCCCTGTTGATTTGTCAGCAAGATGTAAGTAGCCATGCCATAGCCGTCCTCACTGGCGTCCGAGAAATGATGCAGTTGAGCCGTCTTTGTAACTCCAAAACTCACAGGCTTGATGCATCTACTGACGTTGAAGCTAGAAAGTTGTTGCAAATCTGTCAACCATCTGAGCCATCTCTGAGCTTGACCTTCTGGGATATCTTCATCCCATCCTCTCTTGTCTCTACACAGCTCTCATAGGATCAGCTTCACCGGCAGAATGAGTGGTGCCAGGAATCCAAGAGGGTCGTAGATGGAACTGACCACGGAGAGAATCCCTCGTCTTGTGGATGGTCTTTCGTTCACCATTATTCTGAAGTTGAACGTGTCTGACTCAATGCACCATTGTACACCAAGAGCTCTCTCGATAGGAAGGACATCGTGGCTCAGGTCCAGATCTTTGACTTCAGTGGCTCTTTCCTTTTCTGGGATAGAAGCTAGAACTGCTCTGTTGTTGCTTATCCACTTAGTCAGATGGAATCCTCCATTCGAACACAGAGTTCTAAGGTCTCTTGACAGTACAATGGCATTGTCTTCTGTTGACACGGACTTCAGACAGTCATCGACGTAAAAGTTTCTGAAGATTGTCTCCACAGCCTCTGATGGTGCTTTGCCTTTGCCATCTTCTGTAGTTTTTCTGAGAGCATAGCTTGCGCAGCTGGGAGATGATGTGGCTCGGAACAAGTGTACAGCCATTCTACATTCCACCATAGCTTGACTAACGTCGCCATCTGGCCACCAAAGGAAACGCAGAAGATCAGCATCTTCATCAGGGATTCTGACTTGGTAGATTCTATGTCTGCCATCATGGCAACGAGCTCTTGTCTAAACCTCGTCAAGACGCCAATGAGGGTATTAGTAAGATCAGGACCTTGAAGCAGCTGGTCATTCAGTGAAGTTCCTCTGAATGAGGTGGCGCAGTCAAACACTACACGGATCTTTTTCATCTTTGGGTGATACACACCGTGATGAGGGATGTACCAGACCCTTCCATCGTCTCTGTTCAACTGTTCCTCGGGCACTTTTACAGCATAGCCTTTCGCTATGATGTTTCTCATGAAGCCTTTGTAGTCTTCGTGAAAGTCGGGGTTCTTGTTCAGCTTTCTCTTTAGACTGATGGCGCGCTGCTCTGCTATGTAGCGATTGTTCGGCATCTTCGCGGTCTGTCTTCTCAGTGGCAAACCAATGTGATAGTGGCCATCAATGAACTGTGTAGACCTTGTCATCAAATCCATGAACTGATGGTCTTCTTGTGACATCTCTGTCTTTTCCTCACAGCTGCGTTCTGAAAAGTCTGCGTTGAACTGCTGTATCAACAGCTCTTCAATGCTTGCGATAGAGATACAATTAACTGTTACATTTTGTCGTTGCTCCTTGTTCGACTTGTTGCCATCACCTCTCCTTACTGGTCCATTGACTACCCATCCAAGGGCTGTCCTGACTGCGTAGGGTCCGTCATCCTTGCTGTTTATCACCTGCCATGGCTCCATAGTTTTGTAGGCATTGGTTCCAATTAATAGGCCAATTTCTGCTTCAATATATGGGAGACGCATCTTTTCCAGGTAAGGCCATCTCTCCACATCCTTCTGCAGGGCTAAGTTCCCTATTTTAACAGGAATCTCCCTCTGTGTGAAAACATTAGGCAGGTCTATGAAATCCTTCTCTTCAAGTCCACACACTTCTAAGTCTGACAGGATATAACTTTGCATTGACTTCTCATGACCCATGGTGCGTAATAGGATTTCTGTTCTTCTGCCTCTAACGTCCAGCTGTCGCATGAGTGATTCTGTGCAGAACGTTGCTGAACTACCTGGATCCACGTAAGTCTCCACAAACTTCTCACTCCTCTTAGACTTGATCTTTACAGGTACGATGGCAAGAATACAATCACTGTCACCGGCCCCAGTGAATCCACAAGTCTCTGGTTCTAGCGACACCAGAGCACTTGAAACAACCTTCTCGTCGGTATTGTTTTCTTCACTCTTCTTAGAGACTTGTTCTTCTTTGTGGATATGCAGCAGACTGGGATGTTTCCGAGTGCACTCTCTGCATGTTGTTCTTTGCTTACAGTTTCTACTCAGGTGCCCCTGAGAGAGACATCCAAAACATAGGCCATTGTACTTCAGAAATTCGATTCTGTCTTTATGTGGCTGTGTTTTGATGTCACTGCAGAAATCCAATGTATGATTCTTCTGGCAGAATAAACATGGCTTCTGAAAGGCATTAGCAGTGCTGCTCCTTTTGGGAGATGAGTTCTGAGACTTTTCTTCCCCAGCCTGAGTGACGATAGTTGCAAAGCTGCTTCCCCTGGAACCACCTTTCCTGAGAGTCTTTGATTCAGCAGGCTTGGCTTTCACTCTTCCATCAGTAGTCGGGCTGACATCCTGGATGTTTCCAAACAATGGGTCCCTAGCAATTTTAGCCTGTTTGTCTATGAAATTCACTAAGTCTGCAAACCTGGCTCTACTTTTCCATCTCTCCATTATCTCAAAGGCTGTTCTTCTCCATTGTTCTCTCATCCTGTAAGGAAGCTTAGAGATGATGATTCTCATAGTCGTAGGATTGTCCATCTCTTCCATGAATTCAACATCCTCCATGGTGTTGCGACATCCTATGAGAAAAAGAACATATGTGTTCAGTGCCTCCCTGTCCTCCGATCTGATCTGTGGCCACTTGGTAGCCTTTTCAATATATGCAGTGGCTATCTTCAGCTCGTTACCATAGTGCTCCTGCAGCAACTTCCTGGCTTCTATGTATCCCCGGTCCAGTCTCATGCGTTCACAGCTTCTGACCAGGTCTTGTGGTTTACCACTGGTGTACTGTCCCAGGTAGTACAACTTATCACTGCTGCTCTCTGTTTTGGAGTCAATGGCTTGTTCGAAGGATCTGATGAAGGGCTTATACTTGAGTGGGTCGCCTTGGAACACTGGTATGTCTCTTTGAGGGAGTCGAAACAGATTCTGTTGTTTTACAAGCATCTCTGTAATTTCGTTCTGACGTTGCATCACTCGGTATAGGCTTCTCCCTGTGTCTTCAGGCCTCTGGTGGTCATCAGCAGGGTCTAGTCTAGACCGTCTGACGTCTGGGGTAGCATCACGTGCTCCTGTTAGTGGCGAGGTCTCTCTTCCACGCTGTAATGCCAGGAGATGGCCTTCAGACTCTCTTTTAACTCTTGAAGGTGCCCTGGATCCAACTCTGTGTGACAACATTGACTGGCAGTATTCGTTCATGCCATCCTGTGAGCCTTCATAATCTTCATACACACTCAACCTGGCATCTGAGACTGCAATAGCTGTTTTTAGCTCCAGCTGTTCTTTCTTTGCCTGCACTTGGGCCTGTTGGGCCTGCAGTTGGGCCTGTTGGGCCTGCAGTTGGGCCTGCAGTTAGGCCTCTTCCCATTCAAGAGCTTGCTTCTCCACTAAAGATGCTGCGCGCGCCATCAACGCTGCCCGTTCAACCTCCTCTCTCATGCGTCGCGACGAGCATGTGGTAGAAGCGACTGACCTGTGTCCAGAAACAGAGCTACCTTCTTTTCGATTTTTGCTCAGTCTGGCTGAAGTCTCTGAAATGCTATCATCTGGTCCGACTTCATCGTCATCTTTATCTTTCTCTGCTGTATCAGCATCTTGACGAATCTTTAACATCCACTTTTCTGTGGCCTTGACATAGTCCTTAATGCTGGATGATTTAAGATCAAACCAGTTGTGCTGATCAGCGTTTCCCTCTTCTTCAGACAGAAGTGCTAATACATCTTCATTGAGTACATTAAATTCTTCATGCAACTTGGAGAAATCATAATGCATTATGTCTTCAACTTTCTTAACATTAGCATTATCTTCCATGAGACAATCAATTATCTTCATTTTTCCAGTTATCTGAGCTAATTTAGCCCTCCTTGCACCTATGCTTCTATATAACTTCTCTTCCATTGCCTTTGGGGTGAGCTTTACTTCCCTCTTTTGGCCAACAATCCTTCTGGCTGGGGGAAGCTCCTCACGGCTCCATAAGGCAGCGGCCATTTTACCCGCAGCTCTTATTTAGCTTCTCAATAGAATGAACAAGGCAAGTAACAGTCACTGTACCTTCGCTTTCTTATATTGTCGTCTGGCTCCGTGACCATTCATGTATACGTTCGCCGACAATTCCGTCCTTTCCTTCTTAGGGAGCTAGTTTTTGACTAATGTAGTGGCGCTTCATAATTTCCAAACATGCAGCCACTGAGCTTTGAGGCTTTTAACAACGAGTAGACGCGTGTCGAAATAAAACGTTCCAAAACGTAACTTTGTCTTTAAACTGTTTACTGTGACACCTTACAAACAGAATTACAAAGCAAAACACGTTTAAATGAACACGGTCAAAAACTGTATTGCTCCAGCCATCAAAGCCTTTACCTTCTCTCTAGCCTCGTGGAGCTTGAACTGTAAAATGGCTGGATACCATGTGACAAGCTTAAGGACTGTACCATTGTAGCAAGAATAAAGGGGGTATCTCAGACTATACTACTGGAACAAGAAAATAGGGGGTTTCTCAATACAATAAGTCAGTCAGGTAAATTAACTATTATACTATTTAACCAATATTTTAAAGTATTTTCTTTCTTAAACTTTCATGACTCTTACAATTGGCAACTTACTTAATCATAAAATCATTGGCCTATAAATTCCTTGAGCTTCTCCCAATCTCCTACCATAACTTTCGTAGCTCATGACTCTATAATAGGGGACTAAATTCAGTTGATTTGTGCCTCCCAGTCGTGCCCTTAGAGAGCGTTAACGGGGCGCAACTCAACTAGCGCCTGGGCACGACACCGCTAACGCCTCCCGTGAAATTCAGCAGGAGGTTAGTTGCGGCGGTAACCATTAGCGCCGCTCTAACCATTAGCGTTGCGCCGCTGGCGATGACATCATCGGCGTGTGCAGCACCTCGCTCGCGCCTCAGCTGTAATATTGGGTGGTGCCTCCCCGATTTACTGCCGGACGCTATTTCCGCCGAGGTCAGGAGGCCCTACGTGCGGCCAGGGTGGTACTAGTTAAAAGGAGGTGGCAGGCGGCTATTTTTGTTGCTGGCCGCCTGCCAGCACTTGCCCCCGTTGCTGTCCTCAGCCCCCGTGAAGCCCCCCCACCCCGCGGGGTGCCGGCTGCTCTCCGTGAGCCCAGCACACCTCTTGAGTGCCAGGTTTGTTTGCCGGCACTCCCGATCCCTAGTGGCCCAGCTGGGCACCGGGATGTGCTGCGCCTGGCCCCTCCCCTTTAATAAGGGGAGGAAGGCCTGCAGTACCGCGGCACATAGCGCTGCGATATTGGTTCACAGCGCCCCAAGAGGGATGCGGGGCGCTTCCAGTAGCACCCCTCCTCCCTCTCGGGGCGCTACCTGAGAAAATCAGCTGCGGGGGCGCTAATGTTTTCGGGGCGCTACCCAATTTTTACCTATGAATTTACAACTCCTCAGCAGGGCCCCCAGAGGAATGTTATAAACGGCCCTTTACACAGATTCAGTAGTAGTCCCGCTGACCTTTATTTTTATTCATTCACGGGATGTGGGCATCGCTGGCAAGGCCAGCATTGCCCTTGAGAAGGTGGTGGTGAGCTGCTGCCTTGAACCGCAGCAGTCCGCGTGGTGAAGGTACTCCCACAGTGCTGTTAGGGAGGGAGTTCCAGGATTTTGCCCCAGCGACTATGAAGGAACAGCGATATATTTCCAAGTCAGGATGGTGTGTGACTTGGAGGGGAACTTGCCAACGACAATACGGCAGGATATCAGGACGGCCTGCACAGAATTTCAGGGCCAGGATTTATAGCACAGAAGGATGTGATCAGCCCATTGTTCCTGTGCTAGTGCTAGTTCTTCAACTGGAGCTGTTTAATCCCATTCCACTACATGTTTAGCAATGAAAGAACATGCAGAAATGAGAGTAGACAGCTGCAGGCGTATTATTTTCTTCTGCATCTATCCTTAGGTTGTGTAGGTATTGTACACAATGTTGCCCCTGGCCACCACATCCTGCCAGGCATGCTTCACTGTTGTTTTCTGGGGACGATGTTCTGGAGTACCATAAGGGGAGCTGATCTTGTATCCATCTCCTACTGCAACACCTCCACTTTGCTGGCCATCAAATGGGGTTTGTGTGTTCCATGGCTTCATTACTTGGCCACAAATTGAGTTTTCTAATTCTATATTTATTATGCCTTACTTGCATTTTGACAGCCATGTGTTTTGTCTCGTATAGCCTTTGGAAAGGCTGAAAAATACACTTAAAATATTTACAGCCTTTGGAAAGACTGAAGCAATCTCTTCTGCCATGTAATCACTTACCTTTTAGTGAATTAATTTCTTTTGACTTCTTCTAAATAATTGCCCACCCTAATTCCCATCTATCCAGTCATAGCCAGAGAACCACCTGCAATGGCTTCTCTTCCCACTCCCGCACCGTTACTTCTGAAATCCCAAAAGGATCTGTCCTTGCTTCCCTCCTATTTCTCATTTGCATGCTGCTCCTCGGCGACATCATCTGAAAACACAATGTCAGGTTCCACACGTACACTGATGACTCACCACCACCTCTCTCTCTCGAGCCCTCCACTGCCTCTGATTTGTCACGCTGCTTGTCCAGCGTCCAGTATTGGATGAGCAAATATTTCTTCCAATTAAATATTGGGAAGACTGAAGCCATTGTCTTCGGTCCCCGCCACAAACTCCATTCCCTATCTACCGATTCCATCACTCTCCCTGTCAACTGTCTGAGGCTGAACCAGACCATTCACAGCCTTGGCGTCCTATTTGACCCTGAGCTGAGCTCATGACCACATATTCTCTCCATCACCAAGACTGCCTACTTCCACCTCCGCAACATCGCCCATCTTCACTCCTGCCTCAGCTCATCAGCTGCTGAAACAGCTGCATTCCTCTAATTCTGGCCACTTACGCATCCCCAATTTTAATCACTCCACCATTGGCGGCAGTGCCTTCAGCTGTCCAGGCCCTAAGCTCTGGAATTCCATCCCTAAACCTTGCACCTCTCTATCTCTATCTTCTCCTTTAAGACGTTCCTTAAAACCTACCTCTTTGACCAACCTTTTGGTCACTTGTCCTAATATCTCTTTGTGTTGTGGCTTTGTTTGATCATGCTCCTGTGAAGCACCTTGGGACGTTTTTCCATGTTAAAGGCACTATATAAATGCATGTTGTTGTTGTTGTTGAATAAGTAAGTAGGGCTGATCTCAAGAAATCCTACCAGGTTCATCTAGTGTCATGTCAGCATTAAGGTTGCTGTGCTTGGGTCCTTCCTTTAGTGATGGGACTGGAAAATTTCCCAACTGTATATAGGACTAATCAGTTGACCAAGCGCAATTGCAGGTTGCCTATTACTATGATATTATTTAGTCTGCATTTACATTCTTTCCATTAAAAATATCTACATGTTTATGTTTTTTATGTATTGTGAAAATATGTACAATTTTAACTCGACACAATACCTTTGCACTTGTTGCAGGGAGTGGTACAGCAAGACGTAATAAATAATCATTTCTCAACGCCGTGGAACGCTGATTCTTCAAGAATGAGCAACAAACCAAATGCCCAAAAGAAACCTAAAAAGAAGAGAATCATTTGGCCATTTATCTGTAGCTGTGTAGTCACAGATGACGTATTTGATGCAGCTGACCTCAATAAGCCACTTTCAGAAACTTGCATAGGCTGCCATTCTACAGAACAGCTCTCAGGTAGGACTTATCTCACCAGTGATGGTACTACAGTTGTTGCTTGGTGAGTAAGCTTGGTATAATTCATAATTGTGAGGTAAAAGGGCCAAAAATCAAAGTACGTAGAGGTCACCCCATTTAAATATGCACCCATGCATTGCAGAGGAAAATTGGCACTTTATGGCTGGATTTTAAATGTACAGACAAAAGTAAAACAAATTGGGGCTGGGAAAAAGACAATTAAACCTGATTTTCTTCGCTGAATACCGCCCAAAAATCCTTTCCCAATTTCCTGGCATAATTTCCAGCTGCCATCAGAAGAACCCACCCTAAAAAGAGATGGTAATAATGAGATGATGTTATACATCCCAGTTTCTGTTATTACTGACTTACTACCGCCCAGTGTACATCACCCCTGTATAACCCAACCATCCAGATATGCACAGCAGTAAATGCTGAGGTCAATTTAAAATGCACAGCAGCTTTTATGAAAGGATTCATAAAAACTTTGTTTCTCAGCTCTTTTTGGTCATTTGTTTTTTGCTGCTGACAACTGCATCAGCTATATGTATTCTGCTGCCAGATCCCATTAATTACACCTCATCAAAGCCCCTTTCAAACCTTGGCAAAAACTTAGTATAATGTACATCAGCTTTTATGCAACTATAATTTTAATAAAAACACATGCTGCTCTTCTATCAAATAGTGTCATGGAAACTTTTACGCCCGCTTGCGAGGGCAGACGGGGCCTCGGTTTAACATCTCATCTGAAAGAAAGCAGCTCCAAACAGTGCAGCACTCCCCCAGTATGATACTGGAGTGTCAGCCGAGATATGCTGAAGTCTGTTGAATAGGGCTTGAACCCACAACCTTCTGACAGATGCGAGAGTGTTACCACTGAGCCAAGGCTGATAGAAGCAAAAAGGGGAATGGATGGCAATTGAAGGGTGGAATAGGTGGCAATGAGATGATGAATGGAGGGCAATAAAGGTGAAAGGGAAGAGGACAGAATTTAGGAGCAATGTTCCAGGAGGTAAGTGAGAAAAGCTGGGAGTGGCACTTTGGGGTGAGGAGTGCCAAATAAACTGAGAGGGAGCAGAGTGGGAGCATAGCAGCATGAACTGGGGAAGGGCAAGAAGAAGCCAGTTTAATTAGGTTGGAAGGGAAGAAGTGTTTTTTTTAATTTGTTCATAGGATGTGGGCATCGCTGGCAAGGCCAGCATTTATTGTCCATCCCTAATTGCCCTTGAGAAGGTGGTGGTGAGCCGCCTTCTTGAACTGCTGCAGTCCGTGTGGTGAAGTTACTTCCACAGTGCTGTTAGATAGGGAGTTCCAGGACTTTGACCCAGCGACGATGAAGGAACGACGATATATTTCCAAGTCAGGATGGTGTGTGACTTGGAGGGGAACTTGGAGGTGATGATGTTCCCATGCGCCTGCTGTCCTTGTCCTTCTAGGTGGTAGAGGTCGCAGGTTTGTGAGGTGCTGCCGAAGAAGCCTTGGCGAGTTGCTGCAGTGCATCTTGTAGATGGTACAAATTGCTGCCACAGTACGCCAGTGGTAGAGGGAGTGAACGTTTAAGGTTGTGGATGGGGTGCCAATCAAGCGGGCTGCTTTGTCCTGGAAGGTGTTGAGCTTCTTGGGTGTTGTTGGAGCTGCACTCATCCGGGTAAGTGGGGAGTATTCCATCTCACTCCTGACTTGTGCCTTGTAGATGGTGGAAAGGCATTGGGGAGTCAGGAGGTGAGTCGCAGAATACCCAGCCTCTGACCTGCTCTTGTAGCCAAAGTATTTATGTGACTGGTCCAGTTAAGTTTCTGGTCAATAGTGACCCCCAGGATGTTGATGGTGGGGGACTCAGCGATGGTAACGCCGTAGAATGTCAAGTGGCATTGGTTAGACTCTCGCTTGTTGGAGATACCCATTGCCTGGCACTTGTGTGGCATGAATGTTACTTGCCACTTATCAGCTCAAGCCTGAATATCGTCCAGGTCTTGCTGCATGCGGACATGGACTGCTTCATTATCTAAGGAGTTTTGCTGTGTAATCATCAGCAAACATCCCTACTTCTGACCTTATGATGGAGGGATGGTCATTGATGAAGCAGTTGAAGATGGCTGGGTCTAGGACACTGTCCTGAGGAACTCCTGCAGCAATGTTCTGGGGCTGAGATGATTGGCCTCCAACAACCACAACCATCTTCCTTTCTGCTAGGTATGACTCCAGCCAGTGGAGAAAATTCCGCTTGATTCCCATTGACAAGTGTAACAGGTTGAATTGAGGGGGGAGAGGAAGAGGCATGCCAGTATGACCTGGAAATGTTGAAGGAGATGTCTCTGTGAAAGGGTATGAAGTTGCATGGAGTACATTGGTTCTGTGAACAGGGTCCAGAGGGGGTAGAGAGCCTTTGTGAACTGGGGCAGTAGGGGTGGAAGGTTGGATATGGAAGAGTGACATTGGAGACAACTTTTGGGTATATAATGGTCCAATTGATCTGTTGAAAATCTAAATGTCACTTTGCTTTTAAAAGTAGGTAAGTGCTTAAAATGAACCGGATGCATAATTTTTTATGTAAAAATTCTAAATTTCCATGGGGAGCAAAAGGCATTACCATACCTTTGGCCTTTGGCATTTGGATTTCCCCCTTCAGGCTGTTGTGCATTTATTTTTTGATCTCCAGTATAAATTACCAAATAAAAGCTATTTTCTCACTATATGCTTTACACTCATCTATGGAAATAAATTGCATGCAGAAGCTCAGTCAATAGCATCTTTAGAATGCCTTTAAAAGTACAACTTTCATTTAAAAACTAAGCAGAAGCCTGATTAGTCCTGGACTATCTAGCCCGAGGAATAACATCAATCCTTTTATTTCTTAAAGTATCAGGCATTGAGGAACATGTTAAACAAGAAAAATACTCCCAAGCTGACCAGCATCTCATCAAGTTAGAATATGAGCGATACACTAACGATACTGCAGAGAAAGATGAAGATAGCATCAAAAAGGAAAAGAAAGAAATCGAATCATTGTATGAGCTGCTTGGTGCTGCAATTTTCACAGTGGTGAAAGAATCAATGAACATCGCCAAAGAAAATCCAGATCTGTTGAAAATGGCAGTACAAGTGAAAATCCAAGAAGAAAAAGCAGATCAGATATACCTAGAGGAAAAAGAAAAATCGGGAAGCATTCCAGAGGTTAGGCCAAGAGGATGGGAAGCAAAATGGCTGAGCATTTTACAGCAATCTGTGAATGAAAGAATAGGTGAACTACCCAGTGCTTCTGATGACAACAAAAACGAGTGGCTCTCTCAGTGTTTAGTGCAGCTTCGCAGCCAACTCGAAGAGGATTTAGACATCATTGTGAACTGCATCAAACCATGTTATCCCCAAGAATACAATATATGTGAAAAGTATGCAGAATATTATCACAAAAAAATTTCTTCTCACATCGCATTCATCGCAGAAAGTGGACTAACAGGAAAAGACGTTTACCAATTTCTTAATTGGATTTACAATTGGTATCCAGAGTAAGTCACCCGGATTTCCTGATTCTTACATGATTTATAGTCCTAGTAAATGTTTACTAAAGATATAGGGGGTAAAATTCATCTTCAGCAGTAGCACAAACAGGCAGTAGTAGATCAGCCGCTTGTTATTTTTGGGTGGGGTATATAACGGGCAGCCAATCTGATACCGCCTGTTTTGTGCCCCTGCCAAAGTTGAATATTGCCTCACAGGTCAGGAAATTTCTCAGAATTCCTGCTCCACTGGTGTTACTTCACAAATGGTTGGCGTAAAATGGGTGGGTGCAGATCTGCTGTCCATTACACACCCCGCCCAATTTTCCTTTCTGCTGACTTGAGTGGAAAGGAAAATCAGATGGATGTATAATAGGCGGCCGATGACCTACTGCCTGTTTTATGCCTCCGCTGAGTGTTGAAAATTATGTCCAGGGTATCCGCTGCACTGTGGCGAAGTAACGCCAGTGGAGTGGAATCAGCTCCAAGGAATTTCCAGGCCATAAACTTTAAGGTCAGAAAAGCTTTGTGTACTACTCCCAAATTCTTTTGTGTAGAAGGTTATACTATTTAATTAAATGGTACAGATTAGCTGCTCACAATGTGTTCTTGGCATCCTACCAATACTAAATGGCAAACATTAAAGGGTTCTGATGAAAGGTCAGATGCTGCCTGACCTGCTGAGTATTTCCAGCATTTTCTGTTTTTATTAAAGGATTAAGATTGCTGTTATTGCTCATTGAGTCAAAAAAGGTGTGGGAACAAATAGCAGTAGATGCCAACAGACCATTTGTTTGTGTTTAGTACTGCCTGAGAATCCCTAGCCCAACACAAAGAAGTTAGAAAGGCTAGTGAAAAGTGAGTAAAAAGCCACTGGTTGGACTTGTCTACTTTTTACTTCCTATGAGTAGCACTTTACATTTGTCTGTATTAAAGTTAATCTGCCATTGTTCTGCCCCTTTATATAGCTTGTACAGTTCATTCTGTAATTTCTGGGCTCCTTCCGATTCCACTACCCCATTCAGTTTGGTACCATCTGCATAATTGACTACTTTGCATTGAGATTTTGAACCCAGGTTGTTTATGTAAATTAGAAACAGTAGTGGTCCCAACATTGAACCCTGAGGCCCACTTGGTACTTCCCCCCCCCCCCACCCCCTCCCCCCACTCTGACATTCTCCTCTAATGAGTACGTTTCCTACCCTTCAACCAATTTAATATCCATTCCCAGGGTTTACCCTGAATCATGCAGCTTTGTGTTTAATTAATAGGCTTTTGTGTGGAACTTTGTCAAAAGCCTTTTTGAAGTCTAGGTACACCATGTCACAGAGCTTACCACAGTCCACTTGGGTTCTTACGTCCTCAAAGGTCATGAAGTCAAGGAGGTTGGTCAAGCAGCATATTCCCCTCCCGCATCTATGCTGACTGCTGTTAGCTAGGTTACTATAATACGGATGATCTTCAAGTTTACTCCTGATAATTGATTCCATTAATTTACATAGAATGAAAATATACTAGCCACATTAGCCTGTTTCCAATCGTCTAGTGTCTCCCCAGTGTTCAATGACTCCATCATAATGGTTGTAAGTGCCTCACAGCTCTCCTCCCTCATCCCTCTCAGCATTCTGGGATAAGTACTATCTATTCCAGGGGATTTACTCGTTTTGAGCCCAATTAGCCTGTCTAGGACTCTCATCTCTAATATAACAAAATCATTGATTTTACTTGGGGTATCTTTGTTTGGAGAGGGCATGTTGCTCATGACTCAGGACAGAAGGCACAAAATGGGGCAGAATCCCAGTGGAAAAGGACTCTGCCCCATTTTGAGTCCCCGATCCAGAGAGCTGCCAGAATTCTTCCCTGGCCCACACCGGGATTTCGGGCCCATGTGTTTCCAGCCTATTCATATCAGATGGTACGGAAATATGAATAGGCTGTATCATAGGCCACCATTGCTCCAGACTATGAGATTGAAAGGACACCTGCCAAGCAGAGCAAGAGTGAACCTGCTTCATGTTTCTTTTCGTTGGAACTGCAAGATGAAATATCAGCTGGCTTCCAGTTAGAAAAACATTCTAACCTTTGTTATTTCTTTAATCTTCTATCCATAAATGCTTTAGCAGAGGAATTTTAATTATTAGTTCAGCTGGAATTTTGGTTTGGAAAGCCAAGCCAAATTACTGACTCTCACTTGAACTTGCTTGAACAAATCGTTGATTCACCCGTTACTGCTGCTAACAATTCCCAGAGATAGAAAGCTTCTCCTGATTGCCAGGGAAAAGCTGTTAAAATTTAGCACAAACATAGCCTAGGCCAGCAGCTATCCTTGTGAAGAGTTTTATCAATTAGCAAGGTTAAGAGATTGCTGCTGCTCAAACTAAGGCAATAGCTTGTCATAAACCACAACACTGCCAAGCTACTTTAAGTATATGAAATTTGTACCCTTTGGGGTAAAGAATTTCCTCACGGCTTCCAGAGCTTTAGTGGTGCTGGAACAGCATTTGTCATTTTTTCCAGTGAGCAAACTCACAGGGAAGCCAGTTCTGGCGCTTGTCCACCTTTATTTCTTATGTCCACCTTTATTTTTTAAGGGGCTTTCCCTGAGTTTGCCCACAATCCTGGAGCCGTTCTGCGATCCGCCCGCTATCCGCCACTGCCCTCGTTAACATACGGTTGCCTGAGAGCCAGTGGTGCTATGGATGGGAGTTTCCTAGAAATACCCCACTCGTGCACTTGAGGTAAGTTCCACCTGTTTCAATGAAGTGAAGCAGCTGTCACGATCAGCTTTAAAGGCAGAAGTGAGGGCTTCCTCAAATAGAAGATTGAAGATTTCTGAAAGTAGGAAATGTTTAAAAAAAATGTTTTTTTTGCATTCTACCTACAGACTTCTGCACTTGCTTCTGACTGGTTCTCAGAATGTAAGCAGATTTTCAGACCACCCCACCCAGTGTCAGGGACATTCAGGAGGAGGTATTCCATGTGGGCACCTATTAGCATGCTTCTTCAAGGTGCCATCTGAAGGCCATGATTGCGGGAAGTGGTCGGGTCCTCATGCTGCACAGAAGACTTGAAACCGGTCAATTGGTCAGCCCTACTGGGTGGAGACATGACTTATACTGAATGTAAATGGCATACCTTTCTCTCCTTCTTCTTAGGTAGTCCCTCGGAACTGAGGATGACTTGCTTCCACATTAAAAATGAGTTCGCAGGTGACTGATGAGTCCAATGCGGGACCTACAGTCTCTGTCACAGGTGCATACCTTTAAGAGCATATTAAAACACATAGAAGCCATGTACGACCTTAAGGTCAGAAGAAGGGCATGTGGCAAGAATAAGCCAAGGTGGCTGACTGGTCATGTACAAAGACAAATAAGATTTAAACAAAAATGTTTTCACAGATTAAAAGTAGATAATTCCCAGGATAGTGAATACAAGTACCATGCACAAATAAAGAAAACTAAAGCTTCCATTACATCAGCAAAAGATTAATATAAAGAGGATAGTGGACAATTGTGGTAGTAATGAGAAAAGCTTTTTTAGCTACATTAAGAGTCAGAGGACCATCAAAGACTGTTTTGGGCCATTGAAAGATTCTCTGGGACAAATTAGATGGTACTCTCAGGCAATGTTCCTCCTAATTGCATGGCCCATTCACAGTTTCGCGCATGCGCAAAATTTAATATTTAAAAAGCCAGTCCCAGGCTGCGTGGGACCAGCAGAGAGATGTGTGGCCGCACAGCTTAGAAGGAACTTTGCTCTCAGGGTATGGTAGAGATATTAAATGAATATTTTGCATCAATCTTTACTCTTGACGATGATGCTCAACTCACAGTAATAAGTTATGCTGTTAACAGTATAATTGTTAATATTAAAGTAGATAAGGATAAGGAACTGTAAAATAGATTGGGCTGTCCCCCCAATTTTACCGCCCAGCATTTACCTGCTGAAGGCCTCAGTCTCAGCCAAGGCCCTTAGTGGGAAATTTAGTGAAGTTTTTGGGGCTTTTGTGTCCCTTTAATATAGCTCCTACCTTTTATGATGCATCAACACTGCCAACATTTCCCTTGTGGTCACTGGCAGGTGGTTACTGGCAGGTTCCCACTTGCAGGCGGGAATCCTGCCAGGAGCCCACCATGAATACGTAATGACCCCCAACCCAGGAAACTGGGCCGTGGTCATGGCGGGGTCAAGCAGCAGGTATAAGTCCCACCCTAAGCCTGTCGGGAAGGGAAATCCGGCCCTAAGTTTTGTTTTAATATTTTATTGTATTTTTTTCTTCAGATTTATAGGCATTCTCACACAGTCTAAAGATGCAGATGAGAAACTGTGGAGCAATCTGCTCCCTCAAGAGAGGATCAGTCAGCTGGAAGATGAATATATTTCTGCTGTGCGGGTAAAACCTTTCTCATTTTCTTACTTCAGAAAATAATTTCAGTAGGTTATATCCAAGAAATTACTATGGGTGTAATGCATTAAACTGGTGGCAATTACGTAACAGGATAGAAGAATTGCCACAGTTCCAAGTTTTACACACTTCCCAGGCATTGAGTAGCAGTCATAAAATTGATGCAAGGCTTTTCACACATATTATGTGGTGGATTGCAGTATTGCTATCTTTGCACAGTGATGTGTAGTGAATCATTGTCCATATGAAATGTGCTTGAGATCAGATAGATTTTGGGTATCTCAGGAATCATAAGCTAACAAGAGAAAATGCTGGAAATACTCAGGAGGTCAGGAAGCATCTGTGGAGAGAGAAATAGAATTAACGTTTCAGGTCGATGACCCTTCGTCAGAACTGGAAAAAGCTAGAGATTGAACAGGTTTTTAAGCAAGTGCAGGGGCAGGGAAAGGGGGTAGGGGAGGAAAAAACAAAAGGGAAGGCCTGTGATAGGATGGAAGGCAGGAGAGATTAAGAGACATTAAGAGATGGTGCAAGGCAAAAGGAGATGGTAATAGGACAAGTTAAGAAACAAAAGATGGCTCTAGATGAAGTGTAAATGGCACTGACAGAATGAAAGACAGCTGCCATGTGGGAGAGAGAAAAATAAATAAATAAATAAATAAATAAAATGGGGAAAAAAGGATAGGGGCAGAGTTTATGGTCTGAAATTGTTGAACTCGATGTTGAGTCCAGAAGTGCCTAATCGAAAAATGAGGTGCTGTTCCTCGAGCTTACATTGAGCTTCATTGGAACAGTGTAAGAGGCCAAGGACGGTGAGGTCTGAATGGGAGTGGAGTGGAGAATTAAAGTGACAGGCGACCGGAAGCTCGGGGTCATCCTTACAGACTGAACGGAGGTGTTCCACAAAGCGGCCACCCAATCTGCATTTGGTCTCCCCAATGTAGAGGAAACAGCATCGTGAGCAGCGAATACAGTATACTAAATTGCAAGAAGTACAAGTAAATCGCTGTTTCACCTGGAATGAGTGTTTGGGGCCCTGGACAGTGGGAAGGGTGGAGGTAAAAGGGCATGTGTTGCATCTCCTGTGCTTGCACGGGAAGGTGCCGGGCAAAGGGGAAGGGGTGTTGGGGGTGATAGAGGAGTGGACCAGGGTGTCGCGGAGGGAGTGGTCCCTTCGGAACGCTGAAAGGGGAGGAGATGAGGGGAAGATGTGTTTGGTGGTGGGATCACGCTGGAGGTGGCGGAAATGGCGGAGGATGATCCGTTGAAAGTGGAGGCTGGTGGGGTGAAAGGTGAGGGCAAGGGGAACCCTATCGTGGTTCCAGGAGGGGGGGAGGGGGTGAGAGCAGAAGTGCGGGAAATAGAACGGACACGGTCAAGGGCTGTGTCAACCACAGTAGAGGGGAATCCTCGGTTGAGGAAAAAAGAAGGCATGTCGGAAGCACTGGTATGGAAGGTGGCATCGTCAGAGCAGATGCGGCGGAGATGGAGAAACTGGGAGAATGGAATAGAGTCCTTACAGGAAGCAGGGCGGAAGGAAGTTTAGTCCAGGTAGTTGTGGGGGTCTGTGGGCTTGTAGTGAATGTTTGTCAATAGCCTATCCCCAGAGATGGAGACAGAGAAGTCGAGGAAGGGAAGTGAAGAGTCGGAGATGGACCATGTGAAGGTGAGGGAAGGGTGGAAATTGGAAGCAAAGTGAATTAAATTTTCTAGTTCAGGGCGAGAGCAGGAAACAGCACCGATACAGTCATCAATGCACCGGACAAAGAGGTGAGGGAGGGGACCTGAGTAGGACTGGAACAAAGAATGTTCCACATATTCCAAGAAAAGGCACGCATAGCTGGGACCCATGCGGGTTCCCATAGCAACACCTTTAATTTGGAGGAAGTGAGTGGAGTCAAAGGAGAAGTTGTTCAATGTGAGAACAAGTTCAGCCAGGCGGAGGAGGGTGCTGGTGGATGGGGACTGCTTGGGCCTCTGTTCAAGGAAGAAGCGGAGTGCTCTCAGGCCATCCAGGTGGAGGATGGAGGTGTAGAGGGATTGGACGTCCATAGTGGGGCCAGGAAACTGTTAAAGTGATGGAGGGCGTCGGAAGAGTAGCGGATGTAGGATGTATGCCTTGCACCATCTCTTAATGTCTCTTAATCTCTCCTGCCTTCCATCTAAAGCCATTTTTTGTTTCTTAACTTGTCCCATTACCATCTCCTTTTGCCTTGCACCATCGTCCCTTTTGTCTCTTAATCTCTCTTGCCTTCCATCCTATCACAAACCTTCCCTTTTGTTCTTTCCTCCCCTCCCCCCTTTCCCTGCCCCTGCACTTGCTTAAAAATCTGTTCGATCTCCAGCTTTTTCCAGTTCTGACGAAGGGTCATTGACCTGAAACGTTAACTCTGTTTCTCGCTCCACAGATGTTGTGTGACCTGCTGAGTATTTCCAACATTTTCTGTTTTTATTTCAGATTTCCAGCATCCGCAGTATTTTGCTTTTGTATCATAAGCTAACAGTAGCACTGTCAATCAATTTTTGCTGGTAGACTGTTCACAGCTATGGGATTGCTGTCAGTTGCTCTCTTGTCATTTGATACAATGATGGAAAATAAATAGAATCAGAGAAGATTCCTCCAGAGATGTCAGAGAGGAGCAGAGGTGTTCTGTCTACACCTGCCAATATGCCACGTATCTGCAGCCCAGGCAATGACTGAAAACCATTGCACCTAGTGGTTCTGGTTTAACAGGGAGACTTTTTTAGTGCTGTACCATTGGCTTCAAGAATGCCTACAGCCAATCTCAGCTAGTGGCTGTCAAAGTGACATGGCCATCAATTTTTATGCATTCTGCTCCTTCCAGGCTTCCAGGGGTCATCACCAATATCACCCAGCAATTAAGAACATAAGAAATAGGAGCAGGAATAGGCCACTTGGCCCCTCGAGCCTGCTCCGCCATTCAATAACATCATAACCCTTCACTCCCTTATCTTGCAAAAATCTGTCTCTCTCCACCTTAAATGTATTTAATGACCCAGCCTCCACAGCTCTCTGGGGCAGAGAATTCCACAGATTTATGACCCTCAGAGAAGAAGTTCCTCCTCATCTCAGTTCTAAAAGGGCGACCCTTTATTCTAAAACTGTGCCCCCGTGTTCTAGATTTCCCCACGAGGGGAAACATCCTCTCTGCATCTAACTTGTCAAGCCACCTCAGTATCTTATATGTTTCAATAAGATCACCTCTCATTCTTCTAAATTCCAATGAGTATAGGCCCAGCCTGCTCAACCTTTCCTCATAAGTCAACCCCCTCATCTCTGGAATTAACCTAGGGAATCGTCTCTGAACTGCCTCTAATGCCAGAATATCCTTCCTTAAATAAGGAGACCAAAACTGTACGCGGTACTCAAGGTGTGGTCTCACCAATACCCTGTACAGTTGTAGCAGGACTTCCCTGCTTTTATACTCCAACCCCCTTGAAATAAAGGCCAACATTCCATTTGCCTTTTTGATTACTTGCTGTACCTGCATGCTAACTTTTTGTGTTGCATGCACAAGGACCCCCAGGTCCCTCTGAACTGTAGCATTTTGTAATCTCTCTCCATTTAAATAATAATTAGCTTTTTTATTTTTCCTGCCAAAGTGTATAACCTCGCACTTTCCCACATTATACTCCATCTGCCAAATGTTTGCCCACTCACTTAGCCTGTCTATATCCCTTTACAGGTTCTTTGAGTCCTCTGCACAAATTGCTTTCCCACCCATCTTTGTATCATCTGCAAACTTGGCAACATTGCACTCAGTCCCTTCATCCAAGTCATTAATGTAGATTGTAAATAGTTGAGGCCCGAGCACCGATCCCTGTGGCACCCCACTAGTTACTGTTTGCCAACTGGAAAATGACCCATTTATCCCGACTCTCTGCTTTCTGTTAGTTAGCCAATTCTCTATCCATGCTAATATATTACCCCCAATTCCGTGAGCTCTTACCTTATGCAGTAACTTTTTATGTGGCACCTTATCGAATGCCTTCTGGAAATCCAAATACACCACATCCTCGTTCACCTTTGTCCACCCTGCTCGTTACCTCCTCAAAGAACTCCAGCAAATTTGTTACACACGATTTCCCTTTCATAAACCCATGCTGACTCTGCTTGACTGTGTTATGATTTTCCAAATGCCCTGCTACTGCTTCCTTAATGAAGGACTCCAGCATTTTCCCAATGACAGATGTTAGTCTAACTGGTCTATAGTTTCCTGCTTTCTGTCTCCCTCCTTTCTTAAATAGGGGTGTTACATTTGCGGTTTTCCAATCCAGAGTCCAGGGAATTTTGGTATATTACAACCATTGCATCCACTATCTCTGCAGCCACTTCTTTTAAGACCCTGGGATGCAGGCCATCTGGTCCAGGGGACTTGTCATCTTTTAGTCCCATTATTTTACCAAGTACTATTTCCTTAGGTGATAGTGATTGTCTTTAGTTCCCCCCTCCCTGTGGCCCCTTGATTATCCATTATTGGGATGTTGTTAGTATCTTCTACCGTGAAGACAGATACAAAATATTTGTTCAGAGTCTCTGCCATTTCCCCATTCCCCATTATTAATTCCCCAGTCTCATCCTCTAAGGGACCAACATTTACTTTAGCTACCCTCTTCCTTTTTATATACCTGTAGAAGCTCTTACTATCTATTTTAATGTTTCTTGCCAGTTTACTCTCATAGTTGATCTCTCTCTTTATTATTTTTTTAGTCATCTGGTTTTTAAAAATTTCCCAATCCTCTGGTCTCCCACCAATCTTGGCAACATTGTATGCCTTTGTTTTCAATTTGATACCATCCTTTACTTCCTTAGTCAGGCACGGATGGTGCTCCCTTCTCTTAAAATCTTTCTTTCTCACTGGAATATATTTTTGTTGCGAGTTATGAAATATCTCCTTAAATGTCCACCACTGCATTTCGACTGTCTTACCCTTTAATTTACTTTTCCAGTCCACTTTAGCCAGTTCTGCCCTCATGCCATTGTAATTGTCTTTGTTTAAGATCAGGACACTGGTTTGAAATACAACTTTCTCACCCTCCAACTGAATTTGAAATTCAACCATGCTATAATCACTCTTTCCTAGAGGATCCTTTACTATGAGATCATTTATTAATTCTGTCTCATTACACAGTACCAGATCCAAGATAGCCTGCTCCTTGGTCGGTTCCATTACATACTGTTCTAGGAAACTGTCCCGGATGCACTCTATGAACTCCTCCTCAAGGCTACCATGGCCAATTTGGTCTGTCCAATCAATATGGAGATTAAAATCACCCATGATTATTACCGTACCTTTTTTACAGGCCTCTATTATTTGTTGATTTATACTCTGTCCAACAGTATTGCTACTGTTCGGGGGCCTGTAGACTACGCCCACCAGAGACTTTTTCCCTTTATTAATTTTTATCTCCACCCAAACCGATTCTATCACTTCTCACCACTGCACTGATCACATCCTTTACCAACAAAGCCACCCCACCTCCCTTTCCTTTCTGTCTATCCTTCCGAATTGTCAAATAACCTGGAATATTCAGTTCCCAGCCCTGATCACCTTGCAACCACGTCTCTGTAATGGCGATCAGATCATACCCATTTGTATCTATTTGTGGCGTCAACTCATCTATCTTGTTACGAATGCTGCGTGCATTCAGATATAGAGCTTTTAGCTTTGTCTTTTTACAATTTCTCCTTGTTTTGGCCCCATTTTCTGTTACACTCTTATTTTTAAACATTCTGTCCCTTCCTGTCACACTCTGGTTATTATTTCCCCCATCTCTATCCTGCTCTATTGCTTTCTCATTTCTCATTGACTTTTTAAATTCCCGCTCACCTGGATCCTCCCCCACCCCCAACTATTTAGTTTAAAGCCCTCTCTACAGCCCTAGTTATTCGATTCGCCAGGACTCTAGCCCCAGCATGGTTCAAGTGAAGCCCGTCCCAATAGAACAGCTCCCTTTTATCCCAGTACTGGTGCCAGTGCCCCACAAATCGAAACCCATTTCTCACACACCAGTCTTTGAGCCACTCGTTCATTTCTCTGATCTTATTTACCCTATGCAAATTTGCTCGTGGCTCAGGTACTAATCCAGAGATTATTATCTTTGTGGTTCTGCTTTTTAATTTAGCCCCTAGCAGCTCATACTCTCTCAGCAGAACCTCTTGCTTTGTCCTACCTATGTCATTGGTGCCTACGTGGACCATGACAACTGGATCCTCCCCCTCCCACTCCAAGTTTCTCTCCAGCCCAGAGGAGATGTCCTTAACCCTGGCACCGGGCAGGCAACACAGCCTTTGGGACTCATGCTCTTGGCTGCACAGAACAGTGTCTATCCCCCTAACTATACTATCCCCTATCACTACAACATTTCTTTTTGCTCCCCCCACTTGAATGGCTCCCTGTACCACGGTGCTGTGGTCAGATTGCTCATCCCCCCTGCAGTCCCTGCCATCATTCACACAGGGAGCAAGAATCTCCTACCTGTTGGACAAGGCCAAGGGCTGAGGCTCCTCCATCACTACCTCCTGGATCCCAATACCTGCCTCGCTTGTAGTCACACCCTCCTGTCCCTGACCATGGGCCAAATTGGAAGAAAATACTCTAGTGGTTGTGACTGCCTCCTGGAACTTAGTGTCCAGGTAACGCTCCGCCTCCCTAATGTGTCGCAGTGTCTGAATCTCGGACTCCAGCTCATCAACTCTGAGCCGAAGTTCCTCGAGCAGCCAACATTTGCTGCAGATGTGGTCGCCTTGGACCTCAACGGTGTCCGCCAGCTCCCACATGCAACAACAACAACACATTACTTGGTCTCCCATCTCAATTAATTAACTAATTAGTTTTAAAATTTGGAACACGTATATCTTTTAATCTATACCAAGGCACTTAAATTTAGAAGCCCAAGTTTGGAAAAAAAAGCGACAAATATAGAAATACTAGCCAACCAATCACTTACCTGCTTTCTGGTAACGTCACACTTCGATTACTTTTTACTTCTTTACACTCACCAGTCTGTTGTAGCCGCTCACCAGGGCTCCCGCTGTGTTTAGTACCGCTGAACTCTCACGCTCTCCTGGGCTCCCGCTGTGTTTAGTACCGCCAAACTCTCACGCTCTCCTGGGCTCCCGCTGTGTTTAGTACCGCCAAACTCTCTGCTCTCCTGGGCTCCCGCTGTGTTTTGTACCGCCAAACTCTCTGCTCTCCTGGGCTCCCGCTGTGTTTTGTACCGCCGAACTCTCATGCTCTCCTGGGCTCCCGCTGTGTTTAGCACAGCCGAGGACTCGCGCTCACCTGGGCTCCCGCTGTGTTTTGTACCGCCGAAATCTCACGCTCTTCTGGGCTCCCGCTGTGTTTAGTACCACCAAACTCTCTGCTCTCCTGGGCTCCCGCTGTGCTTTGTACCGCCGAACTCTCGCGCTCTCCTGGTCTCCCGCTGTGTTTTGTACCGTCGAGCTCTCTGCTCTCCTGGGCTCCTGCTGTGTTTAGTACCACCGAACTCTCGCGCTCTCCTGGGCTCCCGTTGTGTTTTGTACCACGGATCTCTTGCAGTCTCCTGGGCTCCCGCTGTGATTTGTACCGCCGAACTCTCGCGCTCTCCTGGGCTCCCGCTGTGTTTTGTACCACGGATCTCTCGCGCTCTCCTGGGCTCCCGCTGTGTTTTGTACTGCCGAACTCTCGCACTCTCCTGGGCTCCCACTGTGATTTGTACCGCCGAACTCTCGAGCTCACCTGGGCTCCCGCTGCATTTTGTACCGCCGAACTCTCGCGCTCTCCTGGGCTCCCGCTGTGTTTTGTACCACGGATCTCTTGCAGTCTCCTGGGCTCCTGCTGTGTTTAGTACCGCCGAACTCTCGCGCTCTCCTGGGCTCCCGCTGTGTTTTGTACCACCGAACTCTCGCGCTCTCCTGGGCTCCCGCTGTGTTTTGTACCACGGACCTCTCGCGCTCTCCTGGGCTCCCGCTGTGTTTTGTACTGCCGAACTCTCGCGCTCTCCTGGGCTCCCACTGTGATTTGTACCGCCGAACTCTCGAGCTCAGTGGGCTCCCGCTGTGTTTAGTACCATCGAGGTCTCGCGCTCTCACGGCCTCCCGCTATCTTTTGTACCACCGAACCCTCGCGCTCTCCTGGGCTCCCGCTGTGTTTAGTGCCACGGAACTCTCGCGCTCTCCTGGCCTCCCGCTATCTTTTGTACCACCGAACCCTCGCGCTCTCCTGGGCTCCCGCTGTGTTTAGTACCACGGATCTCTCGCGCACTCCTGGGCTCCCACTGTGTTTAGTACTGCCGAACTCTCACGCTCTCCTCGGCTCCCGCTGTGATTTGTACCGCCGAACTCTCGCGCTCACCTGGCCTCCCGATGCGTTTTGTACCGCCGAGCTCTCGGGCTCTCCTGGGCTCCCGCTGTGTTTAGTACCGCCGAACTCTCGCGCTCTCCTGGGCTCCCGCTGTGATTTGTACCGCTGAACTCTCGCGCTCTCCTGGACTCCCGCTGTGCTTTGTACCACGGATCTCTCGCGCTCTCCTGGGCTCCCGCTGTGTTTAGTACCGCCAAGGTCTCGTGCTCTCCTGGGCTCCCGCTGTGTTTTGTACGGCTGAACTCTCGCGCTCTCCTGGGCTCCCGCTGTGTTTTGTACCACGGAACTCTCGTGCTCTCCTGGCCTCCCGCTGTGTTTTGTACCACCAAAATCTCGCGCTCTCCTGGGCTCCCACTGTGTTTAGTACTGCTGAACTCTCGCGCTCTCCTGGGCTTCCGCTGTGATTTGTACCGCCGAACTCTCGCGCTCACCTGGCCTCCCGCTGCGTTTTGTACCGCCAAACTCTCGCGCTCTCCTGGGCTCCCGCTGTGTTTTGTACCGCCGAACTCTTGCGCTCCCCTGGGCTCCTGCTGTGCTTTGTACCGCCGAACTCCCAGGCTCTCCTGGGCTCCCGCTGTGATTTGCACCGTCAAACTCTCGCGCTCTCCTGGGCTCCCGCTCTGATTTGTACCGCAGAACTCTCGCGCTCGCCTGGGCTCCCGCTGTATTTTATACCGCTGAACTCTCGCACTCTCCTGGGCTCCCGCTGTGTTTAGTACCGCCGAACTCTCGCGCTCTCCTGGGCTCCCGCTGTGTTTTGTACCGCTGAACTCTCGCACTCTCCTGGGCTCCCACTGTGTTTAGTACCGCCGAGGTCTCGCGCTCTCACGGCCTCCCGCTATCTTGGTACCACGGAACTCTCGCGCTCTCCTGGTCTCCCGCTGTGTTTTGTACCGCTGAACTCTCGCGCTCTGCTGGGCTCCCGCTGTGTTTTGTACCGCCGAACTCTCGCCCTCTCCTGGGCTCCTGCTGTGTTTAGTACCGCCGAACTTTCACGCTCTCCTGGGGTCCCGTTGCGTTTTGTACCACGGAACTCTCGCGCTCTCCTGGTCTCCCGCTGTGTTTTGTACCGCCGAACTTTCGCGCTCTCCTGGGCTCCCGCTGCGTTTTGTACCACGGAACTCTCGCGTTCTCCTGGTCTCCCGCTGTGTCTTGTACCACGGAACTCTCGCACTCTCCTGGGCTCCCGCTGTGTTTAGTACCGCCGAACTCTCGCGCTCTCCTGGACTCCCGCTGTGCTTTGTACCACGGAACTCTCGCGCTCTCCTGGTCTCCCGCTGTGTTTTGTACCACGGAACTCTCGCACTCTCCTGGGCTCCCGCTGTGTTTAGTACCGCCGAACTCTCGCGCTCTCCTGGGCTCCCGCTGTGCTTTGTACCGCCGAACTCTCACGCTCTCCTGGGCTCCCGCTGTGTTTTGTACCGCCGAACTCTCGCGCTCTCCTGGGCTCCCGCTGTGTTTAGTACCGCCGAACTCTCGCGCTCACCTGGGCTCCCGCTGTGTTTTGTACCACGGAATTCTCCCGCACTCCTGTGGTCCCGCTGTGTTTTGTACCACGGATCTCTCGCACTCTCCTGGGCTCCCGTTATGTTTAGTACTGCCGAAATCTCGCGCTCTCCTCGGCTCCCGCTGTCTTTTGTACCGCCGAACTCGCGCACTCACCTGGGCTCCCGCTGTGTTTTGTACGACGGAACTGTCGCATCTCCTGGGCTCCCGATGTGTTTTGAACCACAGATCTCTTGCAGTCTCCTGGGCTCCCGCTGTGTTTAGTACCGCCGAACTCTCGCGTCTCCTGGGCTCCCGCTATGATTTGTACCGCCGAACTCTCGCGCTCACCTGGGCTCCCGTTGTGTTTTGTACCACAGAACTCTCGCGCTCTCCTGGGCTCCCGCTGTGTTTTGTACCACGGATCTCTCGCGCTCTCCTGGGCTCCCACTGTGTTTAGTACTGCCGAACTCTCGCGCTCTCCTGGGCTCCCGCTGTGATTTGTACCGCCGAACTCTCGCGCTCACCTGGCCTCCCGCTGCGTTTTGTACCGCCAAGCTCTCGTGCTCCCCTGGGCTCCCGCTGTGTTTAGTACCGCCGAACTCTCGCGCTCTCCTGGGCTCCCGCTGTGATTTGTACCGCTGAACTCTCGCGCTCTGCTGGCCTCCCGCTGTGTTTTGTACGGCTGAACTCTCGCGCTCTCCTGGACATCCGCTGTGCTTTGTACCACGGATCTCTCGCGCTCTCCTGGGCTCCCGCTGTGTTTAGTACCGCCAAGGTCTCGTGCTCTCCTGGGCTCCCGCTGTGTTTAGTACCGCCGAACTCTCGCGCTCTCCTGGGCTCCCGCTGTGTTTTGTACGGCTGAACTCTCGCGCTCTCCTGGGCTCCCGCTGTGTTTTGTACCACAGAACTCTCGTGCTCTCCTGGCCTCCCACTGTGTTTTGTACCACCGAAATCTCGCGCTCTCCTGGGCAACCACTGTGTTTAGTACTGCCGAACTCTCGTGCTCTCCTAGGCTCCCGCTGTGTTTAGTACCGCCGAACTCTCGCGCTCTCGTGGTCTCCCGCTGTGTTTACTACCGCCGAACTCTCGCGCTCTCCTTGCCTCCCGCTGTGTTTTGTACCACGGATCTCTTGCACTCTCCTGCGCTCCCGCTGTGTTTAGTACCGCCAAACTCTCGCGCTCTCCTGGGCTCCCGCTGTGATTTCTACCGCCGAACTCTCGTGCTCACCTGGGCTCCCGTTGTGTTTTCTACCAGAGAACTCTCGCGCTCTCCTGGGCTCCCGCTGTGTTTTGTACCACCGATCTCTCGCGCTCTCCTGTGCTCCCACTGTGTTTAGTACTGCTGAACTCTCGCGCTCTCCTGGGCTTCCGCTGTGATTTGTACCGCCGAACTCTCGCGCTCACCTGGCCTCCCGCTGCGTTTTGTACCGCCAAACTCTCGCGCTCTCCTGGGCTCCCGCTGTGTTTTGTACCGCCGAACTCTTGCGCTCCCCTGGGCTCCTGCTGTGCTTTGTACCGCCGAACTCCCACGCTCTCCTGGGCTCCCGCTGTGATTTGCACCGTCAAACTCTCGCGCTCTCCTGGGCTCCCGCTCTGATTTGTACCGCAGAACTCTCGCGCTCACCTGGGCTCCCGCTGTGTTTTGTACCACGGAACTCTCACGCTCACCTGGGCTCCCGCTGTGTTTTGTACCGCCGAACTCTCGCGCTCTCCTGTGATCCCGCTGTGTTTTGTACTGCCGAACTCTCACGCTCTCCTGGGCTCCCGCTGTGTTTGGTACCGCTGAACTCTCGCACTCTCCTGGGCGCCCTCTGTGTTTTGTACCGCCGAAATCTCGCGCACTGCTGGGCTCCTGCTGTGTTTTGTACTGCCAAGGTCTCGTGCTCTCCTGGGCTCCCGCTGTGTTTTGTACCGCCGAGCTCTCGTGCTCTCCTGGGCTCCCGCTGTGTTTAGTACCACAGAGGTCACGCGCTTTCCTGGGCTACCGCTGTGTTTTGTACCGCCGAACTCTCGCGCTCTCCTGGGCTCCCGCTGTGTTTAGTACCGCCGAACTCTCGCGCTCTCCTGGGCTCCCGCTGTGTTTTGTACCGCCGAACTCTCGCACTCCCCTGGGCTCCCGCTTTGTTTAGTACCACCGAGGTCTCGCGCTCTCACGGCCTCCCGGTATCTTTTGTACCACCGAACCCTTGTGCTCTCCTGGGCTCCCGCTGTGTTTAGTACCACGGAACTCTCGCACTCTCCTGGGCTCCCACTGTGTTTTGTACCGCCGAACTCTCGCGCTCTCCTGGGCTCCCGCTGTGTTTTGTACCGCTGAACTCTCGTGCTCTCCTGGGCTCCCGCTGTGTTTTGTACCGCCGAACTCTCACGCTCTCCTGGGCTCCCGCTGTGTTTGGTACCGCTGAACTCTCGCACTCTCCTGGGCTCCCACTGTGTTTTGTACCGCCAAACTCTCGCACTCTCCTGGGCTCCCGCTGTGTTTAGTACCGCCGAACCCTCGCGCTCTCCTGGGCTCCCGCTGTGTTTTGTACCACGGATCTCTTGCACTCTCCTGGGCTCCCGCTGTGTTTAGTACCGCCGAACTCTCGCGCTCACCTGGGCTCCTGCTGTGTTTTGTACCACAGATTTCTTGCAGTCTCCTGGGCTCCTGCTGTGTTTAGTACCGCCGAACTCTCGCGCTCTCCTGGGCTCCCGCTGTCATTTCTACCGCCGAACTCTCGCGCTCACCTGGGCTCACACTGTGTTTAGTACTGCCAAACTCTCGCGCTCTCCTGGGCTCCCGCTGTGATTTGTACCGCCGAACTCTCACGCTCTCCTGGGCTCCCGCTGTGATTTGCACCGCCAAACTATCGCTCTCTCCTGGGCTCCCACTGTGTTTTCTACCACGGAGCTCTCGCGCTCTCCTGGGCTCCCGCTCTGATTTGTACCGCAGAACTCTCGCGCTCACCTGGGCTCCCGCTGTGTTTTGTACCGCCGAACTCTCGTGCTCTCCTGCGACCCCGCTGTGTTTTGTGCCGCCGAACTCTCACGCTCTCCTGGGCACCCGCTGTGTTTGGCACCGCTGAGCTCTCGCACTCTCCTGGGCTCCCGCTGTGTTTTGTACCACCGAAATCTCGCGCTCTGCTGGGCCACTGCTGTGTTTTGTACCGCCAAGGTCTCGTGCTCTCCTGGGCTCCTGCTGTGTTTTGTACCGCTGAGCTCTCACGCTCTCCTGGGCTCCCGCTGTGTTTAGTACCGCCGAACTCTCACGCTCTCCTGGGCTCCCGCTGTGTTTTGTACGGCTGAACTCTCACGTTCTCCTGGGTTCCCGCTAAGATTTGTACCGCCGAACTCTCGCACTCTCCTGAGCTCCCGCTGTGTTTTGTACCGCCGAACTCTCACGCTCTCCTGGGATCCCGCTGTGATTTGTACCACCGAGTTCTCGCGCTTTCCTGGGCTCCCGCTGTGTTTTGTACCGCCGAACTCTCGTGCTCTCCTGGGCTCCCGCTGTGTTTTATACCGCTGAACTCTCGCACTCTCCTGGGCTCCCGCTGTGTTTAGTACCGCCGAACTCTCGCGCTCTCCTGGGCTCCCACTGTGTTTTGTACCGCTGAACTCTCGCACTCTCCTGGGCTCCCGCTGCGTTTAGTACCGCCGAGGTCTCGCGCTCTCACGGCCTCCCGCTATCTTTAGTACCACGGAACCCTCGCGCTCTCCTGGTCTCCCACTGTGTTTTGTACCGCTGAACTCTCGCGCTCTCCTGGGCTCCCGCTGTGTTTTGTACCGCCGAACTCTCGCCCTCTCCTGGGCTGCTGCTGTGTTTAGTACCGCCGAACTTTCACGCTCTTCTGGGCTCCCGCTGCGTTTTGTACCACGGAACTCTCGCGCTCTCCTGGTCTCCCGCTGTGTTTTGTACCACCGAACTTTCGCGCTCTCCTGGGCTCCCGCTGCGTTTTGTACCACGGAACTCTCGCGCTCTCCTGGTCTCCCGCTGTGTCTTGTACCACGGAACTCTCGCATTCTCCTGGGCTCCCGCTGTGTTTTGTACCACGGAACTCTCGCACTCTCCTGGGCTCCCGCTGTGTTTTGAACCACAGATATCTTGCAGTCTCCTGGGCTCCCGCTGTGTTTAGTACCGCCGAACTCTCGCGTCTCCTGGGCTCCCGCTGTGATTTGTACGGCCGAACTCTCGCGCTCACCTGGGCTCCCGTTGTGTTTTGTACCACAGAACTCTCGCGCTCTCCTGGGCTCCCGCTGTGTTTTGTACCACGAATCTCTCGCGCTCTCCTGGGCTCCCACTGTGTTTAGTACTGCCGAACTCTCGCGCTCTCCTGGGCTCCCGCTGTGATTTGTATCGCCAAACTCTGGCGCTCACCTGGCCTCCCGCTGCGTTTTGTACCGCCGAGCTCTCGTGCTCTCCTGGGCTCCCGCTGTGTTTAGTACCGCCGACCTCTCGCGCTCTCCTGGGCTCCCGCTGTGATTTGTACGGCTGAACTTTCGCGCTCTCCTGGGCTCCCGCTGTGTTTTGTACCACGGAACTCTCGTGCTCTCCTGGCCTCCCGCTGTGTTTTGTACCACCGAAATCTCGCGCTCTCCTGGGCTCCCACTGTGTTTAGTACTGCCGAACTCCCGTGCTCTCCTAGGCTCCCGCTGTGTTTAGTACCGCTGAACTCTCGCGCTCTCGTGGTCTCCCGCTGTGTTTAGTACCGCCGAACTCTCGCGCTCTCCTGGGCTCCCGCTGTGTTTTGTACCACGGATCTCTTGCACTCTCCTGCGCTCCCGCTGTGTTTAGTACCGCCAAACTCTCGCGCTCTCCTGGGCTCCCGCTGTGATTTCTACCGCCGAACTCTTGCGCTCACCTGGGCTCCCGTTGTGTTTTGTACCACAGAACTCTCGCGCTCTCCTGGGCTCCCGCTGTGTTTTGTACCACCGATCTCTCGCGCTCTCCTGGGCTCCCACTGGGTTTAGTACTGCTGAACTCTCGCGCTTTCCTGGGCTTCCGCTGTGATTTGTACCGCCGAACTCTCGCGCTCACCTGGCCTCCCGCTGCGTTTTGTACCGCCGAACACTCGCGCTCTCCTGGGCTCCCGCTGTGTTTTGTACCGCCGAACTCTCGCGCTCCCCTGGGCTCCTGCTGTGCTTTGTACCGCCGAACTCCCACGCTCTCCTGGGCTCCCGCTGTGATTTGCACCGTCAAACTCTCGCGCTCTCCTGGGCTCCCGCTCTGATTTGTACCGCAGAACTCTCGCGCTCACATGGGCTCCCGCTGTGTTTTGTACCACGGAACTCTCACGCTCTCCTGGGCTCCCGCTGTGTTTGGTACCGCTGAACTCTCGCACTCTCCTGGGCTCCCACTGTGTTTTGTACCGCCAAACTCTCGCACTCTCCTGGGCTCCCGCTGTGTTTAGTACCGCCGAACCCTCGCGCTCTCCTGGGCTCCCGCTGTGTTTTGTACCACGGATCTCTTGCACTCTCCTGGGCTCCCGCTGTGTTTAGTACCGCCGAACTCTCGCGCTCACCTGGGCTCCTGCTGTGTTTTGTACCACAGATTTCTTGCAGTCTCCTGGGCTCCTGCTGTGTTAATACCGCCGAACTCTCGCGCTCTCCTGGGCTCCCGCTGTCATTTCTACCGCCGAACTCTCGCGCTCACCTGGGCTCACACTGTGTTTAGTACTGCCAAACTCTCGCGCTCTCCTGGGCTCCCGCTGTGATTTGTACCGCCGAACTCTCACGCTCTCCTGGGCTCCCGCTGTGATTTGCACCGCCAAACTATCGCTCTCTCCTGGGCTCCCACTGTGTTTTCTACCACGGAGCTCTCGCGCTCTCCTGGGCTCCCGCTCTGATTTGTACCGCAGAACTCTCGCGCTCACCTGGGCTCCCGCTGTGTTTTGTACCGCCGAACTCTCGTGCTCTCCTGCGACCCCGCTGTGTTTTGTGCCGCCGAACTCTCACGCTCTCCTGGGCACCCGCTGTGTTTGGCACCGCTGAGCTCTCGCACTCTCCTGGGCTCCCGCTGTGTTTTGTACCACCGAAATCTCGCGCTCTGCTGGGCCACTGCTGTGTTTTGTACCGCCAAGGTCTCGTGCTCTCCTGGGCTCCTGCTGTGTTTTGTACCGCTGAGCTCTCACGCTCTCCTGGGCTCCCGCTGTGTTTAGTACCGCCGAACTCTCACGCTCTCCTGGGCTCCCGCTGTGTTTTGTACGGCTGAACTCTCACGTTCTCCTGGGTTCCCGCTAAGATTTGTACCGCCGAACTCTCGCACTCTCCTGAGCTCCCGCTGTGTTTTGTACCGCCGAACTCTCACGCTCTCCTGGGATCCCGCTGTGATTTGTACCACCGAGTTCTCGCGCTTTCCTGGGCTCCCGCTGTGTTTTGTACCGCCGAACTCTCGTGCTCTCCTGGGCTCCCGCTGTGTTTTATACCGCTGAACTCTCGCACTCTCCTGGGCTCCCGCTGTGTTTAGTACCGCCGAACTCTCGCGCTCTCCTGGGCTCCCACTGTGTTTTGTACCGCTGAACTCTCGCACTCTCCTGGGCTCCCGCTGTGTTTAGTACTGCCGAGGTCTCGCGCTCTCACGGCCTCCCGCTATCTTTAGTACCACGGAACCCTCGCGCTCTCCTGGTCTCCCACTGTGTTTTGTACCGCTGAACTCTCGCGCTCTCCTGGGCTCCCGCTGTGTTTTGTACCGCCGAACTCTCGCCCTCTCCTGGGCTGCTGCTGTGTTTAGTACCGCCGAACTTTCACGCTCTCCTGGGCTCCCGCTGCGTTTTGTACCACGGAACTCTCGCGCTCTCCTGGTCCCCCGCTGTGTTTTGTACCACCGAACTTTCGCGCTCTCCTGGGCTCCCGCTGCGTTTTGTACCACGGAACTCTCGCGCTCTCCTGGTCTCCCGCTGTGTCTTGTACCACGGAACTCTCGCATTCTCCTGGGCTCCCGCTGTGTTTTGTACCACGGAACTCTCGCACTCTCCTGGGCTCCCGCTGTGTTTTGAACCACAGATCTCTTGCAGTCTCCTGGGCTCCCGCTGTGTTTAGTACCGCCGAACTCTCGCGTCTCCTGGGCTCCCGCTGTGATTTGTACGGCCGAACTCTCGCGCTCACCTGGGCTCCCGTTGTGTTTTGTACCACAGAACTCTCGCGCTCTCCTGGGCTCCCGCTGTGTTTTGTACCACGAATCTCTCGCGCTCTCCTGGGCTCCCACTGTGTTTAGTACTGCCGAACTCTCGCGCTCTCCTGGGCTCCCGCTGTGATTTGTACCGCCAAACTCTCGCGCTCACCTGGCCTCCCGCTGCGTTTTGTACCGCCGAGCTCTCGTGCTCTCCTGGGCTCCCGCTGTGTTTAGTACCGCCGACCTCTCGCGCTCTCCTGGGCTCCCGCTGTGATTTGTACGGCTGAACTTTCGCGCTCTCCTGGGCTCCCGCTGTGTTTTGTACCACGGAACTCTCGTGCTCTCCTGGCCTCCCGCTGTGTTTTGTACCACCGAAATCTCGCGCTCTCCTGGGCTCCCACTGTGTTTAGTACTGCCGAACTCCCGTGCTCTCCTAGGCTCCCGCTGTGTTTAGTACCGCCGAACTCTCGCGCTCTCGTGGTCTCCCGCTGTGTTTAGTACCGCCGAACTCTCGCGCTCTCCTGGGCTCCCGCTGTGTTTTGTACCACGGATCTCTTGCACTCTCCTGCACTCCCGCTGTGTTTAGTACCGCCAAACTCTCGCGCTCTCCTGGGCTCCCGCTGTGATTTCTACCGCCGAACTCTCGCGCTCACCTGGGCTCCCGTTGTGTTTTGTACCACAGAACTCTCGCGCTCTCCTGGGCTCCCACTGGGTTTAGTACTGCTGAACTCTCGCGCTCTCCTGGGCTTCCGCTGTGATTTGTACCGCCGAACTCTCGCGCTCACCTGGCCTCCCGCTGCGTTTTGTACCGCCGAACTCTCGCGCTCTCCTGGGCTCCCGCTGTGATTTCTACCGCCGAACTCTCGCGCTCACCTGGGCTCCCGTTGTGTTTTGTACCACAGAACTCTCGTGCTCTCCTGGGCTCCCACTGTGTTTTGTACCGCCGAGCTCTCGCGCTCTCCTGGGCTACCGCTGTGTTTAGTACCACAGAGGTCACGCGCTTTCCTGGGCTACCGCTGTGTTTTGTACCGCCGAACTCTCGCGCTCTCCTGGGCTACCGCTGTGTTTAGTACCGCCGACCTCTCGCGCTCTCCTGGGCTCCCGCTGTGCTTTGTACCGCCGAACTCTCGCACTCTCCTGGGCTCCCGCTTTCTTTAGTACCACCGAGGTCTCGCGCTCTCACGGCCTCCCGCTATCTTTTGTACCACCGAACCCTTGCGCTCTCCTGGGCTCCCGCTGTGTTTAGTACCACGGAACTCTCGCGCTCTCCTGGTCTCCCGCTGTGTTTTGTACCGCCGAGCTCTCGTGCTCTCCTGGGCTCCCGCTGTGTTTAGTACTGCCGAACTCTCGCGCTCTCCTGGGCTCCCGCTGTGGTTTGTACGGCTGAACTCTCACGCTCTCCTGGGCTCCCGCTGTGTTTTGTACCGCCGAACTCTCGCGCTCTCCTGGGCTCCCACTGTGTTTTGTACCGCCGAACTCTCGCGCTCTCCTGGGATCCCACTGTGTTTTGTACCGCCGAGGTCTCGCGCTCCCCTGGGCTCCGCTGTATTTTGTACCGCTGAACTCTCGCGCTCACCTGGCCTCCCGCTGTGTTTTGTACCGCCGAACTCTCGCGCTCCCCTGGGCTCCTGCTGTGCTTTGTACCGCCGAACTCCCACGCTCTCCTGGGCTCCCGCTGTGATTTGCACCTTCAAACTCTCTCGCTCTCCTGGGCGCCCGCTCTGATTTGTACCGCAGAACTCTCGCGCTCACCTGGGCTCCCGCTGTGTTTTGTACCACGGTACTCTCTCGCTCACCTAGGCTCCCGCTGTGTTTTGTACCGCCGAACTCTCGCGCTCTCCTGGGATCCCGCTGTGTTTTGTACCGCCGAACTCTCACACTCTCCTGGGCTCCCGCTGTGTTTGGTACCACTGAACTCTCGCACTCTCCTGGGCGCCCTCGGTGTTTTGTATCGCCGCGGTCTCGCGCTCTCCTGGGCTCCCGCTGTGTTTTGTACCGCTGAACTCTTGCGCTCTCCTGGGCTCCTGTTGTGTTTTGTACCACCGAAATCTCGCGCTCTGCTGGGCTCCTGCTGTGTTTTGTACCGCCAAGGTCTCGTGCTCTCCTGGGCTCCCGCTGTGTTTTGTACCACCGAGGTCATGCGCTTTCCTGGGCTCCCGCTGTGTTTTGTACCGCCGAACTCTCGCGCTCTCCTGGGCTCCCGCTGTGTTTTGTACGGCTGAACTCTCACGATCTCCTGGGCTCCCGCTGTGTTTTGTACCATGGAACTCTCGCACTCTCCTGGGCTCCCACTGTGTTTTGTACCGCCGAACTCTTGCGGTCTCCTGGGATCCCACTGTGTTTTGTACCGCCGAACTCTCACGCTCTCCTGGGCTCCCGCTGTGTTTGGTACCGCTGAACTCTCGCACTCTCCTGGGCTCCCACTGTGTTTTGTACCGCCGAACTCTCGTACTCTCCTGGGCATCCGCTGTGTTTAGTACCGCCGAACCCTCGCGCTCTCCTGGGCTCCCGCTGTGTTTTGTACCACGGATCTCTTGCACTCTCCTGGGCTCCCGCTGTGTTTAGAACCGCCGGACTCTCGCGCTCACCTGGGCTCCTGCTGTGTTTTGTACCATGGATTTCTTGCAGTCTCCTGGGCTCCTGCTGTGTTTAGTACCGCCGAACTCTCGCGCTCTCCTGGGCTCCCGCTGTCATTACTACCGCCGAACTCTCGCGCTCACCTGGGCTCCCACTGTGTTTAGTACTGCTGAACTCTCGCGCTCTCCTTGGCTCCCGCTGTGATTTGTACCGCCGAACTCTCACGCTCTCCGGGGCTCCCGCTGTGATTTGCTCCGCCAAACTATCGCTCTCTCCTGGGCTCCCGCTGTGTTTTGTACCACGGAGCTCTCGTGCTCTCCTGGGCTCCCGCTCTGATTTGCACTGCAGAACTCTCGCGCTCACCTGGGCTCCCGCTGTGCTTTGTACCGCCGAACTCTCGTGCTCTCCTGGGATCCCGCTGTGTTTTGTGCCGCCGAACTCTCACGCTCTCCTGGGCACCCGCTGTGTTTGGTACCGCTGAGCTCTCGCACTCTCCTGGGCTCCCGCTGTGTTTTGTACCACCGAAATCTCGCGCTCTGCTGGGCTACTGCTGTGCTTTGTACCGCCAAGGTCTCGTGCTCTCCTGGGCTCCTGCTGTGTTTTGTACCGCCGAGCTCTCACGCTCTCCTGGGCTGCCGCTGTGTTTAGTACCGCCGAATTCTCACGCTCTCCTGGGCTCCCGCTGTGTTTTGTACGGCTGAACTCTCGCGTTCTCCTGGGCTCCCGCTATGTTTTGTACCGCTGAACTCTCGCACTCTCCTGGGCTCCCGCTGTGTTTTGTACGGCTGAACTCTCACACTCTTCTGGGCTCCCGCTAAGTTTTGTACCGCCGAACTCTCGCACTCTCCTGAGCTCCCGCTGTGTTTTGTACCGCTGAAATCTCGTGCTCTCCTGGGCTCCCGCTGTGTTTTATACCGCTGAACTCTCGCACTCTCCTGGGCTCCCGCTGTGCTTAGTACCGCCGAACTCTCGCGCTCTCCTGGGATCCCGCTGTGATTTGTACCACCGAGTTCTCGCGCTTTCCTGGGCTCCCGCTGTGTTTTGTACCGCCGAACTCTCGTGCTCTCCTGGGCTCCCGCTGTGTTTTATACCGCTGAACTCTCGCGCTCTCCTGGTCTCCCGCTGTGTTTTGTACCGCTGAACTCTCGCGCTCTCCTGGGCTCCCGCTGTGTTTTGTACCGCCGAACCCTCGCCCTCTCCTGGGCTCCTGCTGTGTTTAGTACCGCCGAACTTTCGCGCTCTCCTGGGCTCCCGCTGCGTTTTGTAACACGGAACTCTCGCGCTCTCCTGGTCTCCCGCTGTGTTTTGTACCGCCGATCTTTCGCACTCTCCTGGGCTCCCGCTGCGTTTTGTACCACGGAACTCTCGCGCTCTCCTGGTCTCCCGCTGTGTCTTGTACCACGGAACTCTCGCACTCTCCTGGGCTCCCGCTGTGTTTAGTACCGCCGAACTCTCGCGCTCTCCTGGGCTCCCGCTGTGCTTTGTACCACGGAACTGTCGCGCTCTCCTCGTCTCCCACTGTGTTTTGTACCACGGGACTCTCACACTCTCCTGGGCTCCCGCTGTGTTTAGTACCGCCGAACTCTCGCGCTCTCCTGGGCTCCCGCTGTGCTTTGTACGGCCGAACTCTCACGCTCTCCTGGGCTCCCGCTGTGTTTAGTACCGCCGAACTCTCGCGCTCACCTGGGCTCCCGCTGTGTTTTGTACCACGGAACTCTCCCGCTCCCCTGGGGTCCCGCTGTGTTTTGTACCACGGATCTCTCGCACTCTCCTGGGCTCCCGCTATGTTTAGTACCACCGAAATCTCGCGCTCTCCTGGGCTCCCGCTGTCTTTTGTACCGCCGAACTCGCGCGCTCACCTGGGCTCCCGCTGTGTTTTGTACTACGGAACTGTCGCATCTCCTGGGCTCCCGCTGTGTTTTGAACCACAGATCTCTTGCAGTCTCCTGGGCTCCCGCTGTGTTTAGTACCGCCGAACTCTCGCGTCTCCTGGGCTCCCGCTGTGATTTGTGCCGCCGAACTCTCGCGCTCACCTGGGCTCCCATTGTGTTTTGTACCACAGAACTCTCGCGCTCTCCTGGGCTCCCGCTGTCTTTTGTACCACGGATCTCTCGCGCTCTCCTGGGCTCCCACTGTGTTTAGTACTGCCGAACTCTCGCGCTCTCCTGGGCTCCCACTGTGATTTGTACCGCCGAACTCTCGCGCTCACCTGGCCTCCCGCTGCATTTTGTACCGCCGAGCTTTTGTGCTCTCCTGGGCTCCCGCTGTGTTTAGTACCGCCGAACTCTCGCGCTCTCCTGGGCTCCCGCTGTGATTTGTACCGCTGAACTCTCGCGCTCTGCTGGCCTCCCGCTGTGTTTTGTACGGCTGAACTCTCGCGCTCTCCTGGACTCCCGCTGTGTTTTGTACCACGGATCTCTCGCGCTCTCCTGGGCTCCCGCTGTGTTTAGTACCGCCAAGGTCTCGTGCTCTCCTGGGCTCCCGCTGTGTTTTGTACCGCCGAACTCTCGCGCTCTCCTGGGCTCCCACTGTGTTTAGTACTGCCGAACTCTCGTGCTCTCCTAGGCTCCCGCTGTGTTTAGTACCGCCGAACTCTCGCGCTCTCGTGGTCTCCCGCTGTGTTTACTACCGCCGAACTCTCGCACTCTCCTGGGCTCCCGCTGTGTTTTCTACCACGGATCTCTTGCACTCTCCTGCGCTCCCGCTGTGTTTAGTACCGCCAAACTCTCGCGCTCTCCTGGGCTCCCGCTGTGATTTCTACCGCCGAACTCTCGCGCTCACCTGGGTTCCCGTTGGGTTTTGTACCACAGAACTCTCGCACTCTCCTGGGCTCCCGCTGTGTTTAGTACCGCCGAACTCTCGCGCTCTCCTGGGCTCCCGCTGTGTTTTATACCGCTGAACTCTCGCACTCTCCTGGGCTCCCGCTGTGTTTAGTACCGCCGAGGTCTCGCGCTCTCACGGCCTCCCGCTATCTTTAGTACCACGGAACCCTCGCGCTCTCCTGGTCTCCCGCTGTGTTTTGTACCGTTGAACTCTCGCGCTCTCCTGGGCTCCCGCTGTGTTTTGTACCGCCGAACTCTCGCCCTCTCCTGGGCTCCTGCTGTGTTTAGTACCGCCGAACTTTCACGCTCTCCTGGGCTCCCGCTGCGTTTTGTACCACGGAACTCTCGCGCTCTCCTGGTCTCCCGCTGTGTTTTGTACCACTGAACTTTCGCGCTCTCCTGGGCTCCCGCTGCGTTTTGTACCACGGAACACTCGCGCTCTCCTGGTCTCCCGCAGTGTCTTGTACCACGGAACTCTCGCATTCTCCTGGGCTCCCGCTGTGTTTTGTACCACGGAACTCTCGCACTCTCCTGGGCTCCCGCTGTGTTTTGAACCACAGATCTCTTGCAGTCTCCTGGGCTCCCGCTGTGTTTAGTACCGCCGAACTCTCGCGCTCACCTGGGCTCCCGTTGTGTTTTGTACCACAGAACTCTCGCGCTCTTCTGGGCTCCCGCTGTGTTTTGTACCACGAATCTCTCGCGCTCTCCTGGGCTCCCACTGTGTTTAGTACTGCCGAACTCTCGCGCTCTCCTGGGCTCCCGCTGTGATTTGTACCGCCAAACTCTCGCGCTCACCTGGCCTCCCGCTGCGTTTTGTACCGCCGAGCTCTCGTGCTCTCCTGGGCTCCCGCTGTGTTTAGTACCGCCGAACTCTCGCGCTCTCCTGGCCTCCCGCTGTGTTTTGTACCACCGAAATCTCGCGCTCTCCTGGGCTCCCACTGTGTTTAGTACCGCCGAACTCCCGTGCTCTCCTAGGCTCCCGCTGTGTTTAGTACCGCCGAACTCTCGCGCTCTCGTGGTCTCCCGCTGTGTTTAGTACCGCCGAACTCTCGCGCTCTCCTGGGCTCCCGCTGTGTTTTGTACCACGGATCTCTTGCACTCTCCTGCGCTCCCGCTGTGTTTAGTACCGCCAAACTCTCGCGCTCTCCTGGGCTCCCGCTGTGATTTCTACCGCCGAACTCTCGCGCTCACCTGGGCTCCCGTTGTGTTTTGTACCACAGAACTCTCGCGCTCTCCTGGGCTCCCGCTGTGTTTTGTACCACCGATCTCTCGTGCTCTCCTGGGCTCCCACTGGGTTTAGTACTGCTGAACTCTCGCGCTCTCCTGGGCTTCCGCTGTGATTTGTACCGCCGAACTCTCGCGCTCACCTGGCCTCCCGCTGCGTTTTGTACCGCCGAACACTCGCGCTCTCCTGGGCTCCCGCTGTGTTTTGTACCGCCGAACTCTCGCGCTCCCCTGGGCTCCTGCTGTGCTTTGTACCGCCGAACTCCCACGCTCTCCTGGGCTCCCGCTGTGATTTGCACCGTCAAACTCTCGCGCTCTCCTGGGCTCCCGCTCTGATTTGTACCGCAGAACTCTCGCGGTCTCCTGGGATCCCGCTGTGTTTTGTAGCGCCGAACTCTCACGCTCTCCTGGGCTCCCGCTGTGTTTGGTACCGCTGAACTCTCGCACTCTCCTGGGCGCCCTCTGTGTTTTGTACCGCCGAACTCTCGCGGTCTCCTGGGATCCCGCTGTGTTTTGTAGCGCCGAACTCTCACGCTCTCCTGGGCTCCCGCTGTGTTTGGTACCGCTGAACTCTCGCACTCTCCTGGGCGCCCTCTGTGTTTTGTACCGCCACGGTCTCGCGCTCTCCTGGGCTCCCGCTGTGTTTTGTACCGCTGAACTCTCGCGCTCTCCTGGGCTCCTGTTGTGTTTTGTACCACCGAAATCTCGCGCTCTGCTGGGCTCCTGCTGTGTTTTGTACCGGCAAGGTCTCGTGCTCTCCTGGGCTCCCACTGTGTTTTGTACCGCCGAGCTCTCGTGCTCTCCTGGGCTCCCGCTGTGTTTAGTACCACAGAGGTCACGCGCTTTCCTGGGCTACCGCTGTGTTTTGTACCGCCGAACTCTCGCGCTCTCCTGGGCTACCGCTGTGTTTAGTACCGCCGAACTCTCGCGCTCTCCTGGGCTCCCGCTGTGCTTTGTACCGCCGAACTCTCGCACTCTCCTGGGCTCCCGCTTTCTTTAGTACCACCGAGGTCTCGCGCTCTCACGGCCTCCCGCTATCTTTTGTACCACCGAACCCTTGCGCTCTCCTGGGCTCCCGCTGTGTTTAGTACCACGGAACTCTCGCGCTCTCCTGGGCTCCCGCTGTGTTTAGTACTGCCGAACTCTCGCGCTCTCCTGGGCTCCCGCTGTGGTTTGTACGGCTGAACTCTCGCGCTCTCCTGGGCTCCCGCTGTGTTTTGTACCGCCGAACTCTCGCGCTCTCCTGGGCTCCCACTGTGTTTTGTACCGCCGAACTCTCGCGCTCTCCTGGCCTCCCGCTGTGTTTTGGACCGCAGAACTCTCGCGCTCCCCTGGGCTCCTGCTGTGCTTTGTACCGCCGAACTCCCACGCTCTCCTGGGCTCCCGCTGTGATTTGCACCGTCAAACTCTCGCGCTCTCCTGGGCGCCCGCTCTGATTTGTACCGCAGAACTCTCGCGCTCACCTGGGCTCCCGCTGTGTTTTGTACCACGGAACTCTCTCGCTCACCTAGGCTCCCGCTGTGTTTTGTACCGCCGAACTCTCGCGCTCTCCTGGGATCCCGCTGTGTTTTGTACCGCCGAACTTTCACACTCTCCTGGGCTCCCGCTGTGTTTGGTACCGCTGAACTCTCGCACTCTCCTGGGTGCCCTCGGTGTTTTGTACCGCCGCGGTCTCGCGCTCTCCTGGGCTCCCGCTGTGTTTTGTACCGCTGAACTCTCCCGCTCTCCTGGGCTCCTGTTGTGTTTTGTACCACCGAAATCTCGCGCTCTGCTGGGCTCCTACTGTGTTTTGTACCGCCAAGGTCTCGTGCTCTCCTGGGCTCCCGCTGTGTTTTGTACCACCGAGGTCACGCGCTTTCCTGGGCTCCCGCTGTGTTTTGTACCGCCGAACTCTCGCGCTCTCCTGGGCTCCCGCTGTGTTTTGTACGGCTGAACTCTCGTGCTCTCCTGGGCTCCCGCTGTGTTTTGTACCACGGAACTCTCGCACTCTCCTGGGCTCCCACTGTGTTTTGTACCGCCGAACTCTTGCGGTCTCCTGGGATCCCACTGTGTTTTGTACCGCCGAACTCTCACACTCTCCTGGGCTCCCGCTGTGTTTGGTACCGCTGAACTCTCGCACTCTCCTGGGCTCCCACTGTGTTTTGTACCGCCGAACTCTCGCACTCTCCTGGGCATCCGCTGTGTTTAGTACCGCCGAACCCTCGCGCTCTCCTGGGCTCCCGCTGTCATTACTACCGCTGAACTCTCGCGCTCACCTGGGCTCCCACTATGTTTAGTACTGCTGAACTCTCGCGCTCTCCTTGGCTCCCGCTGTGATTTGTACCGCCGAACTCTCACGCTCTCCGGGGCTCCCGCTGTCATTACTACCGCCGAACTCTCGCGCTCACCTGGGCTCCCACTGTGTTTTGTACCGCTGAACTCTCGCACCCTCCTGGGCTCCCGCTGTGTTTTGTACGGCTGAACTCTCACACTCTTCTGGGCTCCCGCTAAGTTTTGTACCGCCGAACTCTCGCACTCTCCTGAGCTCCCGCTGTGTTTTGTACTGCCGAACTCTCACGCTCTCCTGGGATCCCGCTGTGATTTGTACCACCGACTTCTCGCGCTTTCCTGGGCTCCCGCTGTGTTTTGTACCGCCGAACTCTCGTGCTCTCCTGGGCTCCCGCTGTGTTTTATACCGCTGATCTCTCGCACTCTCCTGGGCTCCCGCTGTGCTTAGTACCGCCGAACTCTCGCGCTCTCCTGGGATCCCGCTGTGATTTGTACCACCGAGTTCTCGCGCTTTCCTGGGCTCCCGCTGTGTTTTGTACCGCCGAACTCTCGTGCTCTCCTGGGCTCCCGCTGTGTTTTATACCGCTGAACTCTCGCGCTCTCCTGGTCTCCCGCTGTGTTTTGTACCGCTGAACTCTCGCGCTCTGCTGGGCTCCCGCTGTGTTTTGTACCGCCGAACTCTCGCCCTCTCCTGGGCTCCTGCTGTGTTTAGTACCGCCGAACTTGCGCGCTCTCCTGGGCTCCCGCTGCGTTTTGTACCACGGAACTCTCGCGCTCTCCTGGTCTCCCGCTGTGTTTTGTACCGCCGAACCTTCGCGCTCTCCTGGGCTCCCGCTGCGTTTTGTACCACGGAACTCTCGCGCTCTCCTGGTCTCCCGCTGTGTCTTGTACCACGGAGCTCTCGCACTCTCCTGGGCTCCCGCTGTGTTTAGTACTGCCGAACTCTCGCGCTCTCCTGGGCTCCCGCTGTGCTTTGTACCACGGAACTGTCGCGCTCTCCTCGTCTCCCGCTGTGTTTTGTACCACGGAACTCTCACACTCTCCTGGGCTCCCGCTGTGTTTAGTACCGCCGAACTCTCGCGCTCTCCTGGGCTCCCGCTGTGCTTTGTACCGCCGAACTCTCCCGCTCTCCTGGGCTCCCGCTGTGTTTAGTACTGCCGAACTCTCGCGCTCTCCTGGGCTCCCGCTGTGATTTCTACCGCCGAACTCTCGCGCTCACCTGGGCTCCCGCTGTGTTTTGTACCACGGAACTCTCCCGCTCCCCTGGGGTCCCGCTGTGTTTTGTACCACGGATCTCTCGCACTCTCCTGGGCTCCCGCTATATTTAGTGCCGCCGAAATCTCGCGCTCTCCTGCGCTCCCGCTGTCTTTTGTACCGCCGAACTCGCGCGCTCACCTGGGCTCCCGCTGTGTTTTGTACTACGGAACTGTCGCATCTCCTGGGCTCCCGCTGTGTTTTGAACCACAGATCTCTTGCAGTCGCCTGGGCTCCCGCTGTGTTTAGTACCGCCGAACTCTCGCGTCTCCTGGGCTCCCGCTGTGATTTGTACCACAGAACTCTCGCGCTCACCTGGGCTCCCGTTGTGTTTTGTACCACAGAACTCTCGCGCTCTCCTGGGCTCCCGCTGTATTTTGTACCACGGATCTCTCGCGCTCTCCTGGGCTCCCACTGTGTTTAGTACTGCCGAACTCTCGCGCTCTCCTGGGCTCCCGCTGTGATTTGTACCGCCGAACTCTTGCGCTCACCTGGCCTCCCGCTGCATTTTGTACCGCCGAGCTCTCGTGCTCTCCTGGGCTCCCGCTGTGTTTAGTACCGCCGAACTCTCGCGCTCTCCTGGGCTCCCGCTGTGATTTGTACCGCTGAACTCTCGCGCTCTGCTGGCCTCCCGCTGTGTTTTGTACGGCTGAACTCTCGCGCTCTCCTGGACTCCCGCTGTGTTTTGTACCACGGATCTCTCGCGCTCTCCTGGGTTCCCGCTGTGTTTAGTACCGCCGAACTCTCACGCTCTCCTGGGCTCACGCTGTGTTTTGTACGGCTGAACTCTCGTGCTCTCCTGGGCTCCCGCTGTGTTTTGTACCACGGAACTCTCGTGCTCTCCTGGCCTCCCGCTGTGTTTTGTACCACCGAAATCTCGTGCTCTCCTGGGCTCCCACTGTGTTTAGTACTGCCGAACTCTCGTGCTCTCCTAGGCTCCCACTGTGTTTAGTACCGCCGAACTCTCGCGCTCTCGTGGTCTCCCGCTGTGTTTACTACCGCCGAACTCTCGCGCTCTCCTGGGCTCCCGCTGTGTTTTCTACCACGGATCTCTTGCACTCTCCTGCGCTCCCGCTGTGTTTAGTACCGCCAAACTCTCGCGCTCTCCTGGGCTCCCGCTGTGATTTCTACCGCCGAACTCTCGCGCTCACCTGGGCTCCCGTTGTGTTTTGTACCACAGAACTCTCGCGCTCCCCTTGGCTCCCGCTGTGCTTTGTACCACCGATGTCTCGCGCTCTCCTGGGCTCCCACTGTGTTTAGTACTGCTGAACTCTCGCGCTCTCCTGGGCTTCCGCTGTGATTTGTACCGCCGAACTCTCGCCCTCACCTGGCCTCCCGCTGCGTTTTGTACCGCCAAACTCTCGCGCTCTCCTGGGCTCCCGCTGTGTTTTGTACAGCCGAACTCTCGCGCTCCCCTGGGCTCCTGCTGTGCTTTGTACCGCCGAACTCCCACGCTCTCCTGGGCTCCCGCTGTGAATTGCACCGTCAAACTCTCGCGCTCTCCTGGGCTCCCGCTCTGATTTGTACCGCAGAACTCTCCCGCTCGCCTGGGCTCCTGCTGTATTTTGTACCGCTGAACTCTCGCACTCTCCTGGGCTCCCGCTGTGTTTTGTACCGCCGAACTCTCGTGCTCTCCTGGGCTCCCGCTGTGTTTTATACCGCTGAACTCTCGCACTCTCCTGGGCTCCCGCTGTGTTTAGTACCGCCGAACTCTCGCGCTCTCCTGGGATCCCGCTGTGATTTGTACCACCGAGTTCTCGCGCTTTCCTGGGCTCCCGCTGTGTTTTGTACCGCCGAACTCTCGTGCTCTCCTGGGCTCCCGCTGTGTTTTATACCGCTGAACTCTCGCACTCCCCTGGGCTCCTGCTGTGCTTTGTACCGCCGAACTCCCACGCTCTCCTGGGCTCCCGCTCTGATTAGTACCGCAGAACTCTCGCGCTCGCCTGGGCTCCTGCTGTATTTTGTACCGCTGAACTCTCGCACTCTCCTGGGCTCCCGCTGTGTTTTGTGCCACCGAGTTCTCGCGCTTTCCTGGGCTCCCGCTGTGTTTTGTACCGCCGAACTCTCGTGCTCTCCTGGGCTCCCGCAGTGTTTTATACCGCTGAACTCTCGCACTCTCCTGGGCTTCCGCTGTGTTTAGTGCCGCCGAACTCTCGCGCTCTCCTGGGCTCCCGCTGTGTTTTGTACCGCTGAACTCTCGCACTCTCCTGGGCTCCCGCTGTGTTTAGTACCGCCGAGGTCTCGCGCTCTCACGGCCTCCCGCTATCTTTAGTACCACGGAACTCTCGCGCTCTCCTGGTCTCCTGCTGTGTTTTGTACCGCTGAACTCTCGCGCTCTCCTGGGCTCCCGCTGTGTTTTGTACCACCGAACTCTCGCCCTCTCCTGGGCTCCTGCTGTGTTTAGTACCGCCGAACTTTCGCGCTCTCCTGGGCTCCCGCTGCGTTTTGTACCACGGAACTCTCGCGCTCTCCTGGTCTCCCCCTGTGTTTTGTACCGCCGAACTTTCGCGCTCTCCTGGGCTCCCGCTGCGTTTTGTACCACGGAACTCTCGCGCTCTCCTGGTCTCCCGCTGTGTCTTGTACCACGGAGCTCTCGCACTCTCCTGGGCTCCCGCTGTGTTTAGTACCGCCGAACTCTCGCGCTCTCCTGGGCTCCCACTGTGCTTTGTACCACGGAACTCTCGCGCTCTCCTGGTCTCCCGCTGTGTTTTGTACCACGGAACTCTCGCACTCTCCTGGGCTCCCGCTGTGTTTAGTACCGCCGAACTCTCGCGCTCTCCTGGGCTCCCGCTGTGTTTCGTACCACGGATCTCTCACGCTCTCCTGGGCTCCCGCTGTGTTTAGTACCGCCAAGGTCTCGTGCTCTCCTGGGCTCCCGCTGTGTTTAGTACCACCGAACTCTCGCGCTCTCCTGGGTTCCCGCTGTGTTTTGTACGGCTGAACTCTCGCGCTCTCATGGGCTCCCGCTGTGTTTTGTACCACGGAACTCTCGTGCTCTCCTGGCCTCCCGCTGTGTTTTGTACCACCGAAATCTCGCGCTCTCCTGGGCTCCCACTGTGTTTAGTACTGCCGAACTCTCGTGCTCTCCTCGGCTCCCGCTGTGTTTAGTACCGCCGAACTCTCGCGCTCTCCTGGGCTCCCGCTGTGTTTTGTACCGCCGAACTCTCGTGCTCTCCTGGGCTCCCGCTGTGTTTTATACCGCTGAACTCTCGCACTCTCCTGGGCTCCCGCTGTGTTTAGAACCGCCGAACTCTCGCGCTCTCCTGGGATCCCGCTGTGATTTGTACCACCGAGTTCTCGCGCTTTCCTGGGCTCCCGCTGTGTTTTGTACCGCCGAACTCTCGTGCTCTCCTGGGCTCCCGCTGTGTTTTATACCGCTGAACTCTCGCACTCTCCTGGGCTCCCGCTGTGTTTAGTACCGCCGAACTCTCGCGCTCTCCTGGGCTCCCGCTGTGTTTTATACCGCTGAACTCTCGCACTCTCCTGGGCTCCCGCTGTGTTTAGTACCGCCGAGGTCTCGCGCTCTCACAGCCTCCCGCTATCTTTAGTACCACGGAACTCTCGCGCTCTCCTGGTCTCCTGCTGTGTTTTGTACCGCTGAACCCTCGCGCTCTCCTGGGCTCCCGCTGTGTTTTGTACCGCCGAACTCTCGCCCTCTCCTGGGCTCCCGCTGTGTTTAGTACCGCCGAGGTCTCGCGCTCTCACAGCCTCCCGCTATCTTTAGTACCACGGAACTCTCGCGCTCTCCTGGTCTCCTGCTGTGTTTTGTACCGCTGAACCCTCGCGCTCTCCTGGTCTCCCCCTGTGTTTTGTACCGCCGAACTTTCGCGCTCTCCTGGGCTCCCGCTGCGTTTTGTACCACGGAACTCTTGCGCTCTCCTGGTCTCCCCCTGTGTCTTGTACCACAGAACTCTCGCACTCTCCTGGGCTCCCGCTGTGTTTAGCACCGCCGAACTCTCGCGCTCTCCTGGGCTCCCACTGTGCTTTGTACCACGGAACTCTCGCGCTCTCCTGGTCTCCCGCTGTGTTTTGTCCCACGGAACTCTCGCACTCTCCTGGACTCCCGCTGTGTTTAGTACCGCCGAACTCTCGCGCTCTCCTGGGCTCCCGCTGTGCTTTGTACCGCCGAACTCTCACGCTCTCCTGGGCTCCCGCTGTGTTTTGTACCGCCGAACTCTCGCGCTCTCCTGGGCTCCCGCTGTGTTTTGTACTGCCGAACTCTCGCGCTCTCCTGGGCTCCCGCTGTGTTTAGTACCGCCGAACTCTCGCGCTCTCCTGGGCTTCCGCTGTGATTTCTACCGCCGAACTCTCGCGCTCACCTGGGCTCCCGCTGTGTTTTGTACCACGGAACTCTCCCGCTCTCCTGTGGTCCCGCTGTGTTTTGTACCACGGATCTCTCGCACTCTCCTGGGCTCCCGCTATGTTTAGTACCGCCGAAATCTCGCGCTCTCCTGGGCTCCCGCTGTCTTTTGTACCGCCGAACTCGCGCGCTCACCTGGGCTCCCGCTGTGTTTTGTACTACGGAACTGTCGCATCTCCTGGGCTCCCGCTGTGTTTTGAACCACAGATCTCTTGCAGTCTCCTGGGCTCCCGCTGTGTTTAGTACCGCCGAACTCTCGCGTCTCCTGGGCTCCCGCTGTGATTTGTACCGCCGAACTCTCGCGCTCACCTGGGCTCCCGTTGTGTTTTGTACCACAGAACTCTCGCGCTCTCCTGGGCTCCCGCTGTCTTTTCTACCACGGATCTCTCGCGCTCTCCTGGGCTCCCACTGTGTTTAGTACTGCCGAACTCTCGCGCTCTCCTGAGCTCCCGCTGCGTTTAGTACTGCCGAACTCTCGCGCTCTCCTGGGCTCCCGCTGTGATTTGTACCGCTGAACTCTCGCGCTCTGCTGGCCTCCCGCTTTGTTTTGTACGGCTGAACTCTCGCGCTCTCCTGGACTCCCGCTGTGTTATGTACCACGGATCTCTCGCGCTCTCCTGGGCTCCCGCTGTGTTTAGTACCGCCAAGGTCTCGTCCTCTCCTGGGCTCCCGCTGTGTTTAGTACCGCCGAACTCTCGCGCTCTCCTGGGCTCCCACTGTGTTTTGTACGGCTGAACTCTCGCGCTCTCCTGGGCTCCCGCTGTGTTTTGTACCACGGAACTCTCGTGCTCTCCTGGCCTCCCGCTGTGTTTTGTACCACCGAAATCTCGCACTCTCCTGGGCTCTCACTGTGTTTAGTACTGCCGAACTCTCGTGCTCTCCTAGGCTCCCGCTGTGTTTAGTACCGCCGAACTCTCGCGCTCTCGTGGTCTCCCGCTGTGTTTAGTACCGCCGAACTCTCGCGCTCTCCTGGGCTCCCGCTGTGTTTTGTACCACGGATCTCTTGCACTCTCCTGCGCTCCCGCTGTGTTTAGTACTGCCAAACTCTCGCGCTCTCCTGGGCTCCCGCTGTGATTTCTACCGCCGAACTCTCGCGCTCACCTGGGCTCCCGTTGTGTTTTGTACCACAGACCTCTCGCGCTCTCCTGGGCTCCCGCTGTGTTTTGTACCACCGATCTCTCGCGCTCTCCTGGGCTCCCGCTGTGTTTAGTACTGCCAAACTCTCGCGCTCTCCTGGGCTCCCGCTGTGATTTGTACCGCCGAAATCTCGCGCTCTCCTGGGATCCCGCTGTGAATTGTACGGCCGAACACTCACGCTCTCCTGGGCTCCCGCTGTGTTTGGTACCGCTGAACTCTCGCACTCTCCTTGGCTCCCACTGTGTTTTGTACCGCCGAGGTCTCGCGCTCTCCTGTGCTCCTGCTCTGATTTGTACCGCAGAACTCTCGCGCTCTCCTGGGATCCCGCTGTGTTTTGTACCGCCGAAATCTCGCGCTCTGCTGGGCTACTGCTGTGTTTTGTACCGCCAAGGTCTCGTGCTCTCCTGGGCTCCTGCTGTGTTTTGTACCGCTGAGCTCTCACGCTCTCCTGGGCTCCCGCTGTGTTTAGTAGCACCGAACTCTCACGCTCTCCTGGGCTCCCGCTGTGTTTTGTACCACCGAAATCTCGCGCTCTGCTGGGCTACTGCTGTGTTTTGTACCGCCAAGGTCTCGTGCTCTCCGCTGTGTTTAGTAGCACTGAACTCTCACGCTCTCCTGGGCTCCCGCTGTGTTTTGTACCACCGAAATCTCGCGCTCTGCTGGGCTACTGCTGTGTTTTGTACCGCCAAGGTCTCGTGCTCTCCTGGGCTCCTGCTGTGTTTTGTACCGCTGAGCTCTCACGCTCTCCTGGGCTCCCGCTGTGTTTTGTACGGCTGAACTCTCGCGTTCTCCTGGGCTCCCGCTATGCTTTGTACCGCCGAACTCTCGCACTCTCCTGAGCTCCCGCTGTGTTTTGTACCGCCGAACTCTCACGCTCTCCTGGGATCCCGCTGTGATTTTTACCACCGAGTTCTCGCGCTTTCCTGGGCACCTGCTGTGTTTCGTACCGCCGAACTCTCGCGCTCTCCTGGGCTCCCGCTGTGTTTTGTACCGCCAAACTCTCGCACTCTCCTGGGCTCCCGCTGCGTTTAGTACCGCCGAACTCTCGCGCTCTCCTGGGCTCCCGCTGTGTTTTGTACCGCCGAACTCTCGCACTCTCCTGGGCTCCCGCTGTGTTTAGTACCGCCGAGGTCTCGCGCTCTCACGGCCTCCCGCTGTCTTTTGTACCGCCAAAATCTCGCGCTCTCCTGCGCTCCCGCTGTGTTTTGTACCACGGAACTCACGCACTCTCCTGGTCTCCCGCTGTGTTTAGTACCGCCGAACTCTCGCGCTCTCCTGGGCTCCCGCTGTGTTTTGTACCGCCGAACTCTCACGCTCTCCTGGGCTCCCGCTGTGTTTAGTACCGCCGAACTCTCGCGCTCTCCTGGGCTCCCGCTGTGATTTCTACCGCCGAACTCTCGCGCTCACCTGGGCTCCCGCTGTGTTTTGTACCACGGAACTCTCCCGCTCCCCTGGGGTCCCGCTGTGTTTTGTACCACGGATCTCTCGCACTCTCCTGGGCTCCCGCTATGTTTAGTACCGCCGAAATCTCGTGCTCACCTGGGCTCCCGCTATGTTTTGTACTACGGAACTGTCGCATCTCCTGGGCTCCCGCTGTGTTTTGAACCACAGATCTCTTGCACTCTCCTGGGCTCCCGCTGTGTTTAGTACCGCCGAACTCTCACGTCTCCTGGGCTCCCGCTGCGATTTGTACCGCCGAACTCTCGCGCTCACCTGGGCTCCCGTTGTGTTTTGTACCACAGAACTCTCGCGCTCTCCTGGGCTCCTGCTGTGTTTTGTACCACGGATCTCTCGCGCTCTCCTGGGCTCCCACTGTGTTTAGTACTGCCGAACTCTCGCGCTCTCCTGGGCTCCCGCTGTGATTTGTACCGCCGAACTCTCGTGCTCACCTGGCCTCCCGCTGCGTTTTGTACCGCCGAGCTCTCGTGCTCTCCTGGGCTCCCGCTGTGTTTAGTACCGCCGAACTCTCGCGCTCTCCTGGGCTCCCGCTGTGATTTGTACCGCTGAACTCTCGCTCTCTGCTGGCCTCCCGCTGTGTTTTGTACGGCTGAACTCTCGCGCTCTCCTGGGCTCCCGCTGTGTTTTGTACCACGGAACTCTCGTGCTCTCCTGGCCTCCCGCTGTGTTTTGTACCACCGAAATCTCGCGCTCTCCTGGGCTCCCACTGTGTTTAGTACTGCCGAACTCTCGTGCTCTCCTAGGCTCCCGCTGTGTTTAGTACCGCCGAACTCTCGCGCCCTCGTGGTCTCCCGCTGTGTTTACTACCGCCGAACTCTCGCGCTCTCCTGGGCTCCCGCTGTGTTTTCTACCACGGATCTCTTGCACTCTCCTGTGCTCCCGCTGTGTTTAGTACCGCCAAACTCTCGCGCTCTCCTGGGCTCCCGCTGTGATTTCTACCGCCGAACTCTCGCGCTCACCTGGGCTCCCGCTGTGTTTTGTACCGCCGAACTCTCGCGCTCTCCTGGGATCCCGCTGTGAATTGTACCGCCGAACTCCCACGCTCTCCTGAGCTCCCGCTGTGAATTGTACCGCCGAGCTCTCGCTCTCTCCTGGGCTCCCGCTGTGTTTAGTACCACGGAACTCTCGCGCTGTCCTGGGCTCCCGCTGTGTTTTGTACCACGGATCTCTCGCGCTCTCCTGGGCTCCCGTTCTGATTTGTACCGCAGAACTCTCGCGCTCACCTGGGCTCCCGCTGTGTTTTCTACCGCCGAACTCTCGCGCTCTCCTGGGATCCCGCTGTGAATTGTACGGCCGAACACTCACGCTCTCCTGGGCTCCCGCTGTGTTTGGTACCGCTGAACTCTCGCACTCTCCTTGGCTCCCACTGTGTTTTGTACCGCCGAGGTCTCGCGCTCTCCTGGGCTCCCGCTGTGATTTGTACCGCCGAACTCTCGCGCTCACCTGGGCTCCCGCTGCGTTTTGTACCGCCGAAATCTCGCGCTCTGCTAGGCTACTGCTCTGTTTTGTACTGCCAAGGTCTCGTGCTCTCCTGGGCTCCCGCTGTGTTCTGTACCGCCGAGCTCTCACGCTCTCCTGGGCTCCCGCTGTGTTTAGTACCGCCGAACTCTCGCGCTCTCCTGGGCTCCCGCTGTGTTTTGTATGGCTGAACTCTGGCGTTCTCCTGGGCTCCCGCTATGTTTTGTACAGCCGAACTCTCGCACTCTCCTGGGCTCCCGCTGTGTTTTGTACGGCTGAACTCTCACGCTCTTTTGGGTTCCCACTGTGTTTTGTACCGCCGAACTCTCACGCTCTCCTGGGCTGCCGCTGTGTTTTGTATGGCTGAACTCTTGCGCTCTCCTGGGCTCCCGCTATGTTTTGTACCGCCGAACTCTCACGCTCTCCAGGGATCCCGCTGTGATTTGTACCACCGAGGTCTCGCGCTCTCACGGCCTCCTGCTATCTTTTGTACCACCGAACCCTCGCGCTCTCCTGGGCTCCCGCTGTGTTTATTACCACGGAACTCTCGCACTTTCCTGGGCTCCCGCTGTGTTTAGTACCGCCGAACTTTCGCGCTCTCCTGGGCTCCCACTGTGATTTGTACCGCCGAGGTCTTGCGCTCTCACGGCCTCCCGCTGTCTTTTGTACCGCCGAACCCTCGCGCGCTCCTGGGCTGCTGCTGTGTTTAGTACCGCCGAACTCTCGCGCTCTCCTGGGCTCCCGCTGTGTTTTGTACCGCCGAACTCTCGTGCATCTCCTGGGCTCCCGCTGTGTTTTCTACCGCCGAACTCCCATGCTCTCCTGGGCTCCCGCTGTGATTTGTACCGCTGAACTCTCGTGCTCTCCTGGGCTCCCGCTGTGTTTAGTACCGCCGAATTCTCGCGCTCTCCTGGGCTCCCGCTGTGTTTTGTACCGTCGAACTCTCGTGCATCTCCTGGGCTCCCGCTGTGTTTTCTACCGCCGAACTCCCATGCTCTCCTGGGCTCCCGCTGTGATTTGTACCGCTGAACTCTCGTGCTCTCCTGGGCTCCCGCTGTGTTTAGTACCGCCGAATTCTCGCGCTCTCCTGGGCTCCCGCTGTGTTTTGTACCGCCGAACTCTCGCGCTCTCCTGGGCTCCCGCTGTGTTTAGTACCGCCGAACTCTCGCGCTCTCCTGGGCTCCCGCTGTGTTTAGTACCGCCGAACTCTCGCGCTCTCCTGGGTTCCCGCTGTGTTTAGTACCACGGAACTCTCGCGCTCTCCTGGGCTCCCCTGTGTTTTGTACCACAGAACTGTCGCGCTCTCCTGGCCTCCCGCTGTGATTTGTACCGCTGAACTCTCGCGCGCACCTGGGCTCGCGCTGTATATTGTACCGCCGAACTCTCGCACTCCCCTGGGCTCCCGCTGTGTTTTGTACCGCCGAACTCTCATGCTCTCCTGGGCTCCCGCTGTGTTTGGTACCGCCGAGGTCTCGCGCTCTCCTGGGCTCCCGCTGTGTTTTGTACCGCCGAACTCTCGGGCTCTTCTGGGCTCCCACTGTGTTTTGTACCGCCGAACTCTCGCGCTCTGCTGGGCTACTGCTGTGTTTTGTACGGCTGAACTCTCGCGTTCTCCTGGGCTCCCGCTGTGTTTAGTACGGCTGAACTCTCACGCTCTTTTGGGTTCCCGCTGTGTTTTGTACCGCCGAACTCTCACGCTCTCCTGGGCTCCCGCTGTGTTTTGTACGGCTGAACTCTCGCGCTCTCCTGGGCTCCCGCTATGTTTTGTACCGCCGAACTCTCGCGCTCTCCTGGGCTCCCGCTGTGTTTTGTACCACCGAGGTCTCGTGCTTTCCTGGGATCCCGCTGTGATTTGTACCACCGAACTCTCGCGCTCTCCTGGGCTCCCGCTGTGTTTTGTACCGCCGAACTCTCGCACTCTCCTGGGCTCCCGCTGTGTTTTGTACCGCCGAGGTCTCGCGCTCTCACGGCCTCCTGCTATCTTTTCTACCACTGAACCCTTGCGCTCTCCTGGGCTCCCGCTGTGTTTATTACCACCGAACTCTCGCGCTCTCCTGGTCTCCCGCTGTGTTTTGTACCACGGAACTCTCGCACTTTCCTGGGCTCCCACTGTGTTTAGTACCGCCGAACTTTTGCGCTCTCCTGGGCTCCCACTGTGATTTGTACCACCGAGGTCTTGCGCTCTCACGGCCTCCCGCTGTCTTTTGTACCGCCGAACCCTCGCGCTCTCCTGGGCTCCTGCTGTGTTTAGTACCGCCGAACTCTCGCGCTCTCCTGGGCTCCCGCTGTGTTTTGTACCGCCGAACTCTCGCGCATCTCCTGGGCTCCCGCTGTGTTTTCTACCGCCGAACTCCCGTGCTCTCCTGGGCTCCCGCTGTGATTTGTACCGCTGAACTCTCGTGCTCTCCTGGGCTCCCACTGTGTTTAGTACCGCCGAATTCTCGCGCTCTCCTGGGCTCCCGCTGTGTTTTGTACCGCCGAACTCTCGCGCTCTCCTGGGCTCCCGCTGTGTTTAGTACCGCCGAACTCTTGCACTCTCCTGGGCTCCCGCTGTGTTTTCTACTGCCGCACTCTCGCGCTCTCCTGGGCTCCCGCTGTGTTTAGTACCGCCGAACTCTCGCGCTCTCCTGGGTTCCCGCTGTGTTTAGTACCACGGAACTCTCGCGCTCTCCTGGGCTCCCCTGTGTTTTGTACCACGGAACTCTCGCGCTCTCCTGGCCTCCCGCTGTGATTTGTACCGCTGAACTCTCGCACTCCCCTGGGCTCCCGCTGTGTTTTGTACCGCCTGACTCTCACGCTCTCCTGGGCTCCCACTGTGATTTGTACCGCCGAACTCTCGCGCTCACCTGGGCTCCTGCTGCGTTTTGTACCGCCGAATTCTCGCGCTCTCCTGGGCTCCCGCTGTGATTTGCACCGCCGAACTCTCGCTCTCTCCTGGTCTCCCGCTGTGTTTAGTACCACGGTACTCTCGCGCTCTCCTGGGCTCCCGCTGTGTTTTGTACCACGGATCTCTCGCGCTCTCCTGGGCTCCCACTGTGAATTGTACGGCCGAGCACTCACGCTCTCCTGGGCTCCCGCTGTGTTTGGTACCGTTGAACTCTCGCGCTCTCCTGAGCTCCCGCTATGTTTTGTACCGCCGAACTCTCGCGCTCTCCTGGGATACCACTGTGATTTGTACCACCGAGGTCTCGCGCTTTCCTGGGCTCCCGCTGTGTTTTGTACCACGGAACTTTCGCGCTCTCCTGGGCTCCCACTGTGATTTGTACCGCCGAGGTCTTGCGCTCTCACGGCCTCCCGCTGTCTTTTGTACCGCCGAACCCTCGCGCTCTCCTGGGCTCCTGCTGTGTTTCGTACCGCCGAACTCTCGCGCTCTCCTGGGCTCCCGCTGTGTTTTGTACCGCTGAACTCTCGCGCTCTCCTAGGCTCCCGCTGTGTTTAGTACTGCCGAATTCTCGCGCTCTCCTGGGCTCCCGCTGTGTTTTCTACCGCCGAACTCTCGCGCTCTCCTGGGCTCCCGCTGTGTTTAGTACCGCTGAACTCTCGCGCTCTCCTGGGTTCCCGCTGTGTTTAGTACCATGGAATTCTCGCGCTCTCCTGGGCTCCCCTGTGTTTTGTACCACGGAACTCTCGCGCTCTCCTGGGCTCCCCTGTGTTTTGTACCACGGAACTCTCGCGCTCTCCTGGCCTCCCGCTGTGATTTGTACCGCTGAACTCTCGCGCGCACCTGGGCTCCCGCTGTATATTGTACCGCCGAACTCTCACGCTCTCCTGGGCTCCCGCTGTGTTTGGTACCGCCGAGGTCTCGCGCTCTCCTGGGCTCCCGCTGTGTTTTGTACCGCCGAACTCTCGCGCTCTTCTGGGCTCCCACTGCATTTTGTACCACCGAACTCTCGCGCTCACCTGGGCTTCCGCTGCGTTTTGTACCGCCGAACTCTCGCGCTCTCCTGGGCTCCGGCTGTGATTTGTACCGTCGAACTCTCGCGCTCACCTGGGCTCCCGCTGTGTTTTGTACCACAGAACTCTCGCGCACTCCACGGCTCCCGCTGTGATTTGTACCGCCGAACTCTCGTGCTCTCCTGGGCTCCCGCTGTGTTTAGTACCACGGAGCTCTCGCGCTCTCCTGGGCTCCCGCTGTGTTTTGTACCATGGAACTCTCGCGCTCTCCTGGGCTCCCGCTGTGATTTGTACCGCTGGAGTCTCGCGCTCACCTGGGCTCCCGCTGTGTTTTGTACCGCCAAACTCTCGCGCGCTCCTGGGCTCCTGCTGTGTTTATTACCGCCGAACTCTCACGCTCTCCTGGGCTCCAGCTGTGTTTTGTACCGCCGAATTCTCGTGCTCTCCTGGGCTCCCGCTGTGTTTAGTACCGCCAAACTCTCTTGCTCTCCTGGGCTCCCGCTGTGTTTGGTACCGCCAAACCCTCGTGCTCTCCTGGGCTCCCGCTGTGTTTAGTACCGCCAAACTCTCTTGCTCTCCTGGGCTCCCGCTGTGTTTGGTACCGCCAAACCCTCGTGCTCTCCTGAGCTCCCACTGTGTTTAGTACCGCCAGACTCTCGCGCTCTCCTGGGTTCCCGCTGTGTTTAGTAGCGCCGAACTCTCGCACTCTCCTGGGCTCCCACTGTGTTTTGTTCCGCTGAAGTCTCGCGCTCTCCTGGGCTCCCACTCTGTTTTGTACCATCGCACTTTTGCGCTCTCCTGGGCTCCCGCTGGTTACCACAGCTTTAATCAAACAGGTGACTAATATTTTATTGAGGGCCTGCACTCTCTTTTCCCACTGAACAGTAACAGCAGCATAACAAGGCAACCCAATTTCACCAAACTGTTGGCATTCTGAATGTGCAGATGAGATTGATGGCACCCAATTGCCATCTGGGCTACTTGGCATAATGCAGTGTTGACTTGAACAGAAATGGGTTCTACTCCTCAATGTGCAACTGGTGAGTGACCACCGACACCATGGGGTAAAAATTCGGGCAGCATCAGGTTACATTTTTGTACATTAGTCAGGCAGCGGCTCACCGCAGCATCAAGAAGGTGACTGATGCTCTCTTCAGCAGACCATGCACTTCATATCCTTCCCAGTGGAACCAGAAAAACAAAGCGAGAGAGCTATCCAATTCTACAGACTAGCAGGGTTCCCACAAGTACAAGAAGCAATTGGCAGTATAGCAGTGGCACTCAAAACTCCCTGTGACAACCCTCTCTATTTCACTAACAGGAAAGACTTTCATTCCATCAACCTGAAGCTAGTGTACAATGCCAATTGTTTTATCATGCACATTAATGCCTGCTACACAGGAAGCTGTCATGAAACTTTCAGCGTGATAATCCACCATACCAGACCTGATGACTCAAAGCCCTGATTTACCAGGATGGTTGATTGATGATCAGGTGATCAGAGCTATTTCCTGCAGGCATGGCTTATGATCCAATAAAACTTCTGCGGGCAGAGTACAGGAATTCTGAAATCTTGTTTTAGGTGCCTGGATAAATCTGGTGCAGCCCTAAAGACCAGCAAGAATTTACAGAATCACTGTAGCTTGCTGCATCCTACATAACATTGAAATAAAGATATGCTTGCTGTTTCCAAAAGCTGAAGGAGAGGATGATAAAGAGAGGGAGAAAAATGTCCTTCCTCGACAGGATGTGGAGGTGCAAAAGAAGGAAAGAACATGAAATAGGACAGTCAGCAGACAGAGAAAGGAGGACATAGTTTGTCACCCAGTGCTTTCAATGAGTAAAAGTTCACACAACTAATAAAGGCAACTGCCTGTTCTCCTCCCACACCCTCACTATGTCAGGGTTGGGGAGCCACGGGGCCGTATAAATACGAGGCCGTGCTCTCCGGGCGAGGTAGGTTCTGGACCCAAGTGCAGAAACCAGACAAGAGACAAATATACAGTACTTTGTTTGAACTTTACTAGATTCACACATAATTGATTAACACAGCAATATACATAAGAACTAGAGACAAGAGAACTAGAGACAGAAACATAAGAACTAGAGACAAGTTACAAGACAGCTAGTCAAGATAGGAACTCAGGACAGCTTCCATGAGGAAGCCCACTTGTCTATACTGAGCTTGCGACAAGCTACCACAAGGGGCAACCGGCTTGCCGAGGCTAAACTCCAGACAAGCTACCCCAAGGGTAATCGGCTTATCAATGCAAAGCTCAAGACAAGATCCCAACAGCTCCCACATAGCAACACGCTAGTCCAAACAGCACCTTACCAAGACAAGCAACTCAACAGTACAAGACTTAAATACATCTTAAATCCAGAGACAAGTACACAGACTTAGATACATAGCTTGAGAGAACTAGAACACAGACTTAGGCACATAGCTCAAGAGAACTAGAACACAGACTTAGATACATAGCTCGAGAGAACTATGGCAGCCAGCTTGTGAAGGCAAGCTGCCATAGAGCAAAGGCTAGTCACACAGAGCACCTAGTCAAGACAAGAAACATTGTCAAGACTAACTCCCTGGTTCACCCTAGTGAGGACTGAGCAAAGAGTGAAATAACAACAGAACTTATATACCAAGAAAACCAGGTGCCACCCATAAACAGCTAACAGGCTGTTTAAAAACTAACACAGGGTTAGGAACAATTAACACCAGAGACTAGGACAATTAACAAAGGAACAACACAAGTGAAGGCGCCATCTAGAGGTTACAAAAAGGAACTGACTGGCACCCTCACACACTATCAAAGACCTCTGCTTATTTCTTTCATAAAACAGAAGTCGAAATTTTCCCTGCCCACATCCAATTGCCCAAGTATACACAGAAATGAACTCAGAACCTTGTGGTCAAGCCATGTTTACTTTGCAGAACCACATTCACCCAAAGTTGCCAAAGAAATTCTTACACCCTTCTTAACATCTTGCCTACCCTTTGTTCCACTGTCTTACTTGCTCGAGCTCCTAGTCCACTACTTCAATGTGGTGCTCCCTGAATGAGACAAGGTTGATGACTGGGATGGTTATCCTGAAGCATTAAAGGGCTGAGGAGTTCCTCAGGGCAGTGTCCTAGGCCCAACCATCTTCAGCTGATTCATCAATGACCTTCCCTCCAACATAAGGTCAGAAATGGGGATGTTCGCTGAGGACTGCACAGTGTTCAGTGCCATTCACAACTCCTCATATAATGAAGCAGTCCATGCCCGCATACAACAAAACCTGGATGACGTTCAGGCTTGGGCTGATAAGTGACAGGTAACATTCGCGCCACAGAAGTGCCAGGCAATGACTATCTCCAACATGCGAAAGTCTAAACACCGCCCCTTGACATTCAATGGCATTACCATCACCGAATCCCCCACCATCAACATCCTGGGGATCACCATTGACCAGAAACTTAACTGCACCAGCCACATAAATACTGTGGCAACAAGAGCAGGTCAGAGGCTAGGTATTCTGTGGCGAGTGTCTCACCTCCTGACTCCCCAAAGCTTTTCTACCATCTACAAGGCACAAGTAAAGAGTGTGATGGAATACTCTCCACTTGCCTGCAAACAACACTCAAGAAGCTCGACACCATCCAGGACAAAGCAGCCCGCTTGATTGGCACCCCCTCTACCACCTTAAACATCCACTCCCTCCATCACCGGCGTACCGTGGCTGCAGTGTGTACAATCTACAAGATGCACTGTAGCAATTCGCCAAGGCTTCTTCGGCAGCACCTCCCAAACCCGCGACCTCTTCCAACTGGAAGGACAAGGGCAGCAGATGCATGGGAACACCACCACCTCCAAGTTCATTCTGACTTAGAAGTATATCGCCAATCCTTCATCGTCGATGGGTCAAAATCCTGGAACTCCATACCTAACAGCACTGTGGGAGTACCTTCACCACACGGACCACAGTGGTTCAAGAAGGCAGCTCACCACCATCTTCTCAAGGGCAATTAGAGATGGGCAATAAATGCTGGCCTCGCCAGCGACACCTACATCCCATAAAAACTAATACATTTGTTAAAAGGTGACTCATCGCAGTAAAGCAGTTGTCACAGATGGACTGGCTTCCGGCAGCTTTTCTCTTGCAGTGTTATGGGTTGCTGTACCCATGCCTGAAGTTCCCTCATGCAGGCACTGCAGGAGGACTGAAGCAAGTTTTTCATTACCACTGTCTAGCGAAATGGACACACTGCGATCACTCCTTGCATGGCATAGGCACTGTTGCATGGCATAGGCTCAGAGGTTCCATTAGTTGGAGTCCTTACAGACCGAATAATCCCAGCTAGGTCTTGGAAACCCTGTACAAATGTGGCGTTCAGACTAACCCTCGAGGCATCTGTAGAAGCAGTGCTAGCTGCCAAACCAGAAGCCACCACTGTTCTTAATTACATCCTCATGGCATCCTGCAGAAATCTCCTGAATATCTGCATGGCTTGGGAAACTTTCAGTAATGTATTGAAGATGCATGTAGTCGACTCCTCCCGCTGCTCCATCATCTCAACCATATCCATGGAAACTGTCTCCCCTGCCTGCAGATGAGATCGTGCACCATAATAATAGTTCTCTTGGAGACTGGGCCCCTGAGATTTGGGTCTCTAGGCTCCTCAGCCAAAGGTAGTCATTCCTCCATCTTCACTCCCAGGTGCTCATTCTTACTAGTGCTTGGTGCTTCATCCCGCGAAAACCCTTTCCCCTTACCAACTACTGTAAAGTCCGCGCCTCAATAATACACGGACTTCGGGAGAACAGTTTAACAGGTACTTTACTGAACAGGAGGCAGCATCAGACTGAAATACAGAAGCCTGCTAGGGCCTTTTATACAGGGGTGGTCACTACCGGTACTGCAGTCTAAAACCAGTTATTCCCTTAAAGGTGCATACACAACAATTCCTCCCCTTTTAGATAAACAGTACATAACATTCATTTAACAACTAAATAATAACTAATTACAATTACAATTTTCTCGGTACTATATACATCAACTGAAATAGTCATTTATAAGTTCAGTCTTTGAGGAGGCTTCCTGATCCTGACTGGATAGCGCCTTTCTCGAGTATCCTGTCCTGGCGGTGGAGTCAATTCTGGCTCATTGTCGTTGGTTGGTTCGTCAGCTTCCAATACCCCTGCTTCTGAGGTAGACGCAATCTGTACTTCGGGCTCATTACCAGGTGCACATGCTTGTGGTATAGGTTTGGCTTGTTCCTGTGACTCTAGAATCTGGTCAGCATGGCGTCTCACGATGCTCTCTCCAACGTCCACTGTGTACATTAGTGGTCCCTGCTGTGTGCATATCGTTCCTGGCTGCCATTTTTCTGTTCGGTAGTCGCGGGCCAAGACTGGTTGCCCTATCTTGAAGCTCCTGGTTGGCTTCTCATTTATGTGCTGGAACTGCTTATCCTCAACATCTCGTCTTATGTTTGGTTTGAGCAAATGCAAGCGACATCATAGTCTCCGGTTGAAAAACAGTACGGCTGGAGTTTGGTTGGTTACTGCATGTGTCGCATTCCGGTAAGCAAACAAGCAATTATCCACCTTGTGTTGTAGTGGTATTTCGTCATTATACATTGCCTTTATGGCCTTTTTAAAGGTCTGAACAAACCTCTCAGCCAATTCATTTGTGGCTGGATGATATGGGGCAGTTGTGTAATGTTTCACCCCATTATTCTTCAGGAACCTCCGGAAATCCTCAGACACAAACTGTGGCCCATTGTCGGAGAAAATCTGTTCTGGCAACCCATTCCTGGCGAAGATGGTCCTTAGGACTGCAATAGTTTTCTCCGTGATGGTGGAGGACATTTTAATGACCTCTGGCCATTTCGAATGGGCGTCCATAGCGATTAGAAACATTGAGTCCATAAATGGACCAGCGAAATCAATGTGTACCCGTTGCCATGGAGATGAGGGCCACTCCCATGGATGTAGCGGAGCCTGTGGTGGAGCGTTTTGGAGCTTCTGGCATCCTGTGCATCTCTTGGTCATATCCTCGATTTCTTTATCGATTCCCGGCCACCACACAAACGCCCTGGCTAGGCTCTTCATTTTTACCCCTCCCAGATGACCTTCGTGAAGCTCATTGAGCACTCTATCTCTCAACTTGGGTGGAATTACCACTCGGGATCCACATATCAAGGTTCCCCGGCACACTGACAGCTGTTCTCTCCTTGGCGAGAATGCTGGCAACAGTGAGTCGCCATATGCTGGCCATCCCTTCACTGTCAAATCATAGACCCGAGTGTGTGTCGGGTCATTTCGGGTTTCCTTCTCAATACTTGCATTTGTAACAGGCAAACATTCGACTATGGTCGCATGGAATATCTCCACAGGGTCCACTGCAGGTGCTTCTTCCGCCGTAGGCAACGGTAGGCGCGACAGCCCATCAGCGTTTCCATGCTGTTTCGTACCTTTGTACTCTATGTCATACTGATGTGCCCCTAGAAAAAGTGACCATCTTTGCAGCCGTTGCGCCATCATCACCGGAACGCCCTTCTTTGGGTTAAAAATTGAGACCAGGGGTTGATGATCAGTCAGTAGGGTGAATTTCTGCCCGTGCAGATAGTGATTGAACTTCTTCACCCCCCACACCAGGCTGAGGGCCTTGTGATGAAATACTCCATTCATCACTCATTGGTATTCTCTGCCTGTGACTGTGGTTGGTTTCAGTTTCATTTCCCTTACCTCAGTTCCGTTTCCTCACCATTGTATTGTACTGTGTGTAGGGCTCCGCCCATACCTGGCCCCTATGTAAGCTGGCCCAGCCTGCAGCACATCCAGTACGGCAGACTTCTGGATGGAAGATACCTCTCCTCTGTGTGTTACCTTCTAAGTCAATAAAAGCCTTGTTTTGTTTCGCTAACATCGAGTCTCGGATTTATTGAGGCACATCAATTTTATTGACTTAATTTTCAACACAATGGATCAACTCTTGAAACCCGAACGTTTGGATTTGGACCAGCATGCTTCGGACGCATCGGCACGCTTCGGACACTGGTTTATGTGTATGGAATTCTTCCTGGACAATTCCGCAGCCGTCAAAGACGCTACGGACGCTGCAAGTATGAAACTCGGAATTCTGCGGAATTGGGTAAGCCACCGGGTTTACCCCCTCATCCAAGACGGCGACACGTACCCGGCCGCCTGCGACATCTTAAAGGCGCATTACCAGCAGCCTACAAATGAGGTGTATGCTAGGCATCTGCTCGCTACTCGCGCACAGCGACCTGGGGAATCGGTGGAGGAGTTCCTAGGCACCCTGAAAATGCTTGGCAAAGACTGCAAGTGCCAAGATGTAAAAGCCGCAGTGTACACTGATGAGCTTGTTCGCGATGCCTTTATCACAGGCCTCAGCTCCACTTACATCCGGCAGAGACTGCTGGAAAAAACGGGATTGGACCTGAAACAGGCTGCGGACACAGCGCGATCCCTGGATATGGCCCAGAGAAACTCGGACGCCTACTCTTCAGCCCGCGCTGTCCACGCCGCCACGTGTGCACCAAGGGCGCCGCCATCTTGGAAGGCATCTTCCCCGCCCGGCAGCCCGACACCGTCGGGGCCCCGCTCTCCCCCCAGAAGCCCTACGACAGCCGCGACGCGTCGGGGACCCAACTGCTACTTCTGCGGGCAGCCGAAGCACACCAGAAACCTGTGCCCGGCGAAAGGCACCACCTGCTTTAAGTGCGGTAAGAAGGGGCACTTCGGGAAGGTGTGCAGAGGGAACCCCGCTGGAAAACCCGCCACCGCCGCGTGTGCGCCGTGGGAGCGGCCATCTTGGACGCCATCTTGCCCGACCTGTGGGGTCCGCCATCTTGTGAGCAGACAGCGTGGACGCCATCTTGTCTCGATCAGGGCCCTACAGTGGCATCGGTCACAGTGGACCAGACCAGGCCGCACCCGCTATCCAAATCAATGGTGGACATCGAGGTAAACGGGTGCGGGGTTAAATGTTTAATTGACAGTGGAAGCACGGAGAGTTTTATCTACCCTGAACTGGCACAACAACTCTCCCTAAAGGTGGTCCCTACTCGGGGTACCATCTCTATGGCTGATAAAACCCAGACATCGACCATTATGGGTTACTGCACGGTACAATTGTTTGTTAACGGAACTGTATACGATAATTTTAAAGTACTAATCATGAAGAATCTATGTGCGAGCGTGATCTTGGGCCTGGATTTCCAGTGCTACCACCAAAGCATCACGCTCAATTACGGTGGGTCCCAGCCGCCCCTCACAGTGTGCGGTCTGGCTACCCTGAAGGTAAAGCCGCCTTCGCTATTCGCGAACCTTACCCCTAACTGCCGGCCAATAGCGACCAAAAGCAGGAGGTACAGCTGGGAGGACAGGCGGTTTATCGCGACCGAGGTAGACAGGCTCCTGAAAGAGCGCATTATTGAACGCAGCAACAGCCCGTGGCGCGCCCAAGTGGTAGTGGTAAGGGGTAGCGAGAAGAAACGGATGGTGATCGACTATAGCCAAACGATCAACAGGTACACCCAACTAGACGCCTACCCGCTACCCCGCATATCAGAAATGGTGAACCAAATCGCCCAATACCGGGTGTTCTCCACCATCAACCTCAAGTCAGCGTACCACCAGCTCCCTATCAGACCAGAGGACCGCCCGTACACCGCCTTCGAGGCGAACGGACGCCTCTACCAATTCCTCAGAGTCCCCTTTGGGGTGACGAATGGGGTCTCGGTCTTCCAGAGGGAGATGGACCGCATGGTCGATGACCACCACTTGCAGGCAACCTTCCCCTACCTCGACAACGTCACCATCTGCGGTCACAACCAGCAGGATCACGACTCGAACCTCGAGAGGTTCCTGAAAACCGCACAAAAACTCAACCTCACCTATAACGAGGACAAGTGCGTTTACAACAACACGCGCCTCTGCATACTAGGCAGCGTGGTGGAGAATGGGGAAATCGGACCAGACCCCGACCGATTGCGCCCCCTACGGGAGCTGCCCCTGCCCAACACTCCCAAAGCCCTGAAAAGGTGCCTGGGGTTATTTTCTTATTATTCCCAATGGGTCCCCAACTACTCCGACAAAGCCCGCCCCCTCTTGAAAGCATCCTCTTTTCCGCTCCCTGCTGAGGCCCACGCTGCCTTCAAAAGCATTAAGCGGGATATTGAGCGGGCCACGCTACAAACAGTGGACGAGAACACTCCCTTTCAAGTGGAAAGTGATGCGTCTGACTTTGCCTTGGTGGCCACCCTCAACCAGGCGGGGCGGCCCGTAGCTTTCTTCTCAAGGACCCTCCAAGGGCCCGAGATCAGACACTCCTCCGTGGAAAAGGAGGCCGCCCAAGCCATCGTGGAGGCAGTGCGCCACTGGCGCCACTACCTAGCCGGCAAACGCTTCACCCTACTTACCGACCAGCGGTCGGTAGCGTTTATGTTCAATAATAAACAGAGGGGGAAGATTAAAAATGATAAGATTCTTAGGTGGCGGATCGAGCTCTCCACCTTCGATTATGACATCATTTACCGGCCAGGGGCACTTAACGAATCCCCCGACGCCCTCTCACGAGGGATGTGTGCCAGCGCCACCGGGGATCGGCTACAGACCCTCCACAATGACCTCTGCCACCCAGGGGTCACGCGGCTGTTCCACTTCATAAAGTCCCGCAACTTACCCTACTCGATTGAGGAAGTTCGGTCTCTGACCAGGAACTGCCGCACTTGCGCTGAGTGCAAGCCTCGGTTCTACCGCCCAGATAGAGCCCACTTAATCAAAGCTACACGGCCCTTTGAGCGGCTCAGCTTAGATTTCAAGGGCCCCCTCCCGTCCGTCGACCGCAATGTTTACTTCCTGAACATTGTGGACGAATACTCCCGTTTCCCATTCGCCCTCCCCTGCCCAGACATGACCAGTGCCACGGTCATTAAATGCCTCAACAGCCTGTTCTGCCTGTTCGGTATGCCGAGCTACATCCATACGGATAGGGGGGCGTCCTTCATGAGTGAAGAGCTACACCAGTACATGCTGTCCAGGGGGGTCGCCACAAGCCGTACCACCAGCTACAACCCCTGGGGTAACGGTCAAGTGGAGCGAGAGAACGGGACAGTATGGAAAGCAGTCACTCTAGCTCTAAGGACCAAGGGCCTCCCTATCTCCCGCTGGCAGGAAGTCCTCCCAGATGTGCTCCATTCGATACGGTCGCTATTGTGTACTGCCACTAATGCCACGCCTCATGAGCGAATGTTTGTCTTTCCCCGGAAATCCACCTCAGGCATATCCATGCCGTCATGGCTCTCCACCCCGGGTCTGGTATTCGTGTGAAGGCATGTGAGGGGCCACAAGACGGACCCTCTCGTGGAGTCAGTGCACCTACTCCACGCCAACCCCCAATACGCATATGTCCGGCACGCCGACGGAAGGGAGGACACCGTGTCCATAAAAGACGTCGCCCCAGCCGGTAACGACAACAACCACGACAACAGCAGCAACAACGATCATAGCAACTCTTACCCACCCACTACTCTTTCATCACCCCCGGAAGAACATCGACCAACGGCACCCCCACCAACTACCCCTTCAACAACCCTGGCGGCACCCCCGGCAGAGACGCAGGAGGCCACCGGGGACACCCAGCCGACACCCACGGCACCACAACAGCCACGTCGGTCGCAGAGGACTATCAAACCCCCGAACAGACTAAATCTATAGAAGGGGTGAATGTGATGAAATACTCCATTCATCACTCATTGGTATTCTCTGCCTGTGACTGTGGTTGGTTTCAGTTTCATTTCCCTTACCTCAGTTCTGTTTCCTCACCATTGTATTGTACTGTGTGTAGGGCTCCGCCCATACCTGGCCCCTATGTAAGCTGGCCCAGCCTGCAGCACATCCAGTACGGCAGACCTCTGGATGGAAGATACCTCTCCTCTGTGTGTTACCTTCTAAGTCAATAAAAGCCTTGTTTTGTTTCGCTAACATCAAGTCTCGGATTTATTGAGGCACATCAGGCCTCCCTGTCAATCTGGGCATAGTTACACTCGGCTGAGGTTAGCGAGCGCGATGCAAAGGCTATCGGCCTCTCTGAACCGTCACAGAATTTGTGTGACAGCACCGCTCCAATGCCGTAAGGTGACGCATCACATGCCAACCGAATCGGTAGTGTTGGGTTGTAGTGGGCCAATACTTCTTTTGAAGTGATTAGGCATTTACATTCCTGAAAGGCACGCTTACACTCATCACCCCATTTCCATGTTACACCAGTTTGAAGCAGGGCGTTCAGTGGGTGCAGAATTGTAGATAAATTCGGCAAGAACTTATGGTAGTAGTTCACCAACCCGAGGAACGACCTCAGTTGCGACACATTTTCCGGTGCTGGAGCCTTGACTACAGCCTCAATCTTGTCCGGCGACTTATGCAACCCTTCCTCATCAATCATGTGGCCACAATACGAGATTTGTCTCCTGAAGAACTCGCATTTGGGGCGGTTGGCTCGTAGCCCATATTCCTGCAGTCTCGTGAGCACCTGTTCCAGGTTGGCAAGGTGTTCATTGTCATTTTCGCCCGTAACCAGGATGCCGTCCAAATAACACTGGGTCCCCAGGATCCCTTGCAGGACTTGTTCCATTGCCCTCTGCCAAATAGCCGGGGCCGATGCTACCCCGAATACCAGTCGATTGTACTGGTAAAGGCCTTTGTGAGTGTTTATCGTGAGGTATTTCCTAGATGCTTCTTCCACCTCCATTTGTAGATACGCTTGAGCCAGATCAATCTTTGTAAAACGTTTCCCTCCAGATAGTGAGGCAAAAATATCTTCTATCCGCGGAAGTGGATACTGTACTGTGTGCAGGACTGGGTTCACAGTCACCTTGAAGTCCCCACAGATGCGAACCTTCCTTGGCTCCCCAGGCGTGCTGCTCACTGCTTTCTTCATTACAGGAACGATGGGTGTGGCCCACTCGCTCCAGTCCACCTTAGACAGCACCCCCGAATGCTCCAGACTCTCCAGTTCAGCTTCCACGGCTGGGCGGATCGCGTATGGCACCGGTCTGGCCTTGAAAAATTTTGGGGTTGCGTTATCCTCAATCTTTATGGTTGCCTTTACTCCTTTTAGAGTCCCAAGTCCTTGTTGGAACGCCTCTTCCGCGTCAGATAGAATTTGTGACAGACGTCCAGGTGCAACGTCATCATCCTTTTTGTCAGTCACAGTTACTGCCAGAATGGAATGCCAATTCAATTGTATTTTTCGGATCCATTCACATCCCAATAATGGTGGTCCTCCATCTCGTAGTATATACATGTATAGTTTCTGTGTTTCCTTTCCGTTATATTCAACTGGCACCCTTATTTTTCCTCTGGGGTAGACCTTTTGCCCCGTGTATGTCTTCAATACAATGGACGTGTCCTTTAAGGGTATGTGTGAGAATAGCCGCTCATAGTCTCGTCGATTCATGACAGTTAGGGCTGATCCTGTGTCCAATTCCATCTTTACTGGGGACCCTGCTATCATGAGGGTGACCCAAATGGTTCGGTGATCTTCCTTTGTGATCACGTTGTGTAACTTTAAACAACTTAGTCTCCTGCTCCCAGAGTCCTTATCACTCTCCTGATCTTTTGAACTACTGTCTGTCAGTTTCTTTCCTTTCCTGTACTGTTCCTTAGTAGTTCTTGTCATATTGGGTTTCTTTCCCGACCTGCAAACTCTTGCTATATGTCCCATTTTTCCGCATTGCCTGCATATTTTGTCTTTAAGCCAGCAGTCCTTCTGCTCATGGGTTGTTCTGCCGCAGCGATAGCACTTTTCTGCTCCATACGCCATTTCGTTAGTGCTGTATTCTTGTGGTTTCTGTTGTATTTCCGCAGCTCCCCGTGCTGCTGCTTCGTAGGATACTGCCATGCTGAAAGCCTGTTCTAGCGTTAGGTCCTTTTTTGAAAGTAGTCGTTTCTGGGTTCCTTCACTCTGGAGCCCGCAGACAAACTTATCCCGTAAGGTGTCTGCCAGTCCTGCTCCGAACTGGCAGTGCTTCGATAACTTGCGTAGTTCCGTAAGATAGTCAGCATTGCTCTCATCTTTGTGCTGGTTTCTTTTATGGAACTTGAATCTTTCTGCTATCAGCAGTGGTGTAGGGCTTAGGTGTTCCTGTAAGATATGAACAATCTCCTCAAAACTTTTCTCCATTGGTTTAGCTGGGGTAATTAAATTCCGCAATAGGCCGTACGTACTCGCACCCATCAGATTTAATAATACCGACGCCCTCTTTCCATCGGCCACCTCATTTGCCTTGCAGTACACTTCAATTCTTTCCACATACGTGGTCCAGTCTTCTACCTCGTTGTCAAAAGCAGTGATACTGCCACTTTTCGGCATCTTGGGTGATTTTAAATGGCACCTCCCGCGCTTTTGCTTCTTCCCCAATGGAATAAAATGGCGCCTCCCACGCTTTTGCTTCTTCCCCTTGCTGCCATGCTGCTCCTAGCATTCTACGGGGTAATGGCGGTGACCGCAGCTTCGGCGCGTCTCGCTTTCCTTCCCCCCCGTTTAGTTTCTCTCCGCTGCCCTGTTCTTGAGCACCGACCGCGCCCTGTGCGCTCCACCCTCTCTCTCTCTTGTTTTCGTTTTCCGGCGACGCTGCGCGGCCCGTTTTGTAGAGCCGCTCGATCGAGCTTGAGCCCGCCGCAGTCCGGAAGGGTCAGCGCGCTACCTGCTACCAGCACGATTTGCTGGAACACCTTACTGGGGAGCCAAGCACAGCTCTCCACAGTCTCTCCCGCAATTCTCCGAACACCGATGAATTCTTTGGGCGGTTGCCCTCGGTCGACGCCCGTTGCTCAGACTACGACCTTCCAGAACCCTCCTCTCAGGGCGAGAGCCCCGTGAGATGATGCCACACTGCAGGTGAGTTCGAACTTACTCGTCGCCACTGTAAAGTCCGCGCCTCAATAATACACGGACTTCGGGAGAACAGTTTAACAGGTACTTTACTGAACAGGAGGCAGCGTCAGACTGAAATACAGAAGCCTGCTAGGGCCTTTTATACAGGGGTGGTCACTGCCGGTACTGCAGTCTAAAACCACTTATTCCCTTAAAGGTGCATACACAACAACTACCTCCTCCAGAGTGGGTGTATTTGGGCTGGTACTAGAATAAGTGAGATGCCATGCAGAGTTAGTGAGAATGTGATGAAGGTTGTAGATCTGGAAGTGGCAGCAGTTACTCCACCTTATTTATGTTCTGTGAATCATAGGGTGCTATTTCTGCAAGCTTACAATCTACTGGTGTATGTGTAGCTATGCTGGTGCTTACTAAAGTTGAAAAATGATGCTGCGAGGCCCTGATTTGCTCAGAGATACTGTGAGTGCTTTTCTTCTAGGTCTAGAAAAAAACGGTGGAGCATATAACATAATGCTCACTCCAAGAAGCTGCTTCTAACAGTGCTTGCACTACCATATACGTGTATGGTATTTTTGTGGTTTAGTGTATCCTATGCATCAATGAGTGAGTGGGGGACAAAACAATGCAATAGCAGGATGGTGCACTCCTGGCCTTGGGGGAGGCCTCTGGCTTCATCATCCTGTACTCCCCTGATGCTCTTGTGCCCAATTATGTCCCAGTTTGTCTTCTCAAATGAAGTTAAGGGTCTTTAGTTTGCGGGCATTTCTCCGTTCTGCTTCATTCTACAACATGCTATCTTGTCCTGCAAGCAGAGATATCGAAAATATAAATGTTGATCAGCTGCTTAATAAATGAGACTGTGTCACTGACCAGTCTACTGTGCAGTTGAGACCTTGCCCAATTGCTACATGGCTTGAAAAAAGAAATATCAGGGATTAATGGCCCAAAACCATCGGGAATGCACTATTTACCCCAATTACTCCTGCTCTAGCAATTTCTAGGCTATTAGGAGGAGTTTAAGAAAAGTAATATTACAATGGTTGTTAGAAATTCATGGAAATTCAATCAGAGATTCTCTTACTGCAACCTTTTGGGGATGATATTTTCTATGCATGAATCTCAATTACATTATATATATATATATATATATATTTAATCATTTTGGGTTTTGTTTTAGTCAGATGCTAAAATGCACATGAACAGGAGTCTCCAGATAGAAGAGGAGAACTGGAGAAATGAGCAAGAGCCTTTGATTTGTAATGGTTGCTACCACAATGAGCTACATATTGACATCATCCAGGTATCTGGCATCTAACGCATTATCAATAGAGTGTATATCTAATCATAGAATCATAGAAATTTACAGCACGGACGGAGGCCATTTCGGCCCATCGTGTCCGTGCCGGCCAGCAAAGAGCTATCCAGCCTAATCCCACTTCCCAGCTCTTGGTCCGTAGCCCTGTAGGTTACGGCACTTCAAGTGCACATCCAAGTACTTTTTAAATGTGGTTAGGGTTCCTGCCTCTACCACCCTTTCAGGCAGTGAGTTCCAAACCCCCACCACCCTCTGGGTGAAGAAATTTCCCCTCAAATCCCCTCTAAACCTCCTCCCAATTACTTTAAATCTATGCCCCTGGTTGCTGACCCCTCTGCTAAGGGAAATAGGTCCTTCCTATCCACTCTATCTAGGCCCCGCATAATTTTATACATCTCAATAAGATCTCCCCTCAGCCTCCTCTGTTCCAAAGAAAACAAACCCTGCCTATCCAATCTTTCCTCATAGCTAAAATTCTCCAGTCCAGGCAACATCCTGGTCAATCTCCTCTGTACCCTCTCTAGTGCAATCACATCTTTCCTGTAATGTGGTGACCAGAACTGCACGCAGTGTTCTAGTTGTGGCCTAACTAGTGTTTTATACAGTTCAAGCATAACCTCCCTGCTCTTGTATTCTATGTCTCAGCTAATAAAGGCAAGTAGTCCATATGCCTTCTTAACCACCTTATCTACCAGTCCTGCTACCTTCAGGGATCTGTGGACCTGCACTCCAAGGTCCCTTTGTTCCTCTACGCTTATCAGTGTCCTACCATTTAATGTGTATTCCCTTGTCTTGTTAGCCCTTCCCAAATGCATTACCTCACACTTCTCCGGATTGAATTCCATTTGCCACTGTTCTGCCCACCTGACCAGTTCACAGTACCTTATTACTGCCAGTTTGAGCAACAAGATGAGTTTTGCATCAAGATATCTAGGGAGCATTTATACATGTCTAGAATCACACTTTCTCCTATATTCTATTACAGTAGGCGTTAATTATGATTTTGTGCAACCGGTGATAGTTCCCCCCAGCATTTTCCTCTCCTCTCCTGTAGGTGTTGACTCATGTTGGAATATGCTTTTGCATGTGCTGGTGGCCATTTAGTATCTCTCCCTTGCAGCTATTCTGCAGTCTCACCTAAGCATCTCCCCAGGCTGCGGTCTCAATCTTCACCTCAGCTTTCCTTGCCCTCCTCCTCTGAGATCTCACCCTTATAAGTTCCCCTACCTATTTTCTTGTCCATTGCGTTGACTTTGTCATACCTCATGGTCTAATTCCCTGTCAAGGCTATTTTTGACTATTTCCTCATTTCCCTCACCTACCCTCCTACAATATCATTAATTTCGCCATTCACCCGTGAAAAAAAAATCTTTCCCTAGGATCCTTTTGCAACCTTACTCTCAAATTTCCAAATCCCTCACTTCTGGCTCACCTTGACCCCTCTAACATTATTGATTTGCTTACCTGGACTCTTACCTCTATCTTCAATGCTCTTGCTCTCAGCAAAACTATTACTGTCTCCCATCCCCTGTGGAAGCTTGGGCCCAGGTTATCAATCAGGAGAATCATAGGAGTGATGTTCCTTTAAGGGAGCTCCATCTGTAAAAATAAATATTTGGCAAACATTTGCTACACACGTGGTTGGAAAATTTTGCGCAGCCCGCACCCAAATTTTCAATATGTGCTTTCAACAAACAAGAATCCTCCCAGACGTGTGAAGTCAGAAAATTATCCCTATAACCTTACTCAATACCATTTTTTCACCTGAGTTTGCTAACTGGTATTGTTCTATCTGCTAGATAATTGATGGAGGCATCCGAGTTGGCACAACCCTCACTCGTGAGCTGGGTGACAAAGCACAAAACATCATGCTGGAGGAAATGAAATGCTTCCTGGAGAGGTACAATAAACTCAGTAAGATTTTGATTGCATCACAAAATGATGATCTAAATGGTGCTTAAATTTTAAAAAAAATTCATTGGAGACACAAAACCTCTGGGGTCTGTTACAGAATGTTTGTACTAAAATATTTTTAAAAGTTTACAGGGCAAATTCAGCGATGCTCCCAGCATGGAGCCTCAATTGGTGGGACCATGGGTCACAGTATCATCCTTAGAATGTTAAAAGACCTATCTGCACAGCGTTACTGCATCTACTCTAACAATTCTTCACTTACTCAGAGAATGTTGTGTGAGGTTTTCAAAGTTCTATACTGGCCTAAATATAAATATACAGAATAATCACGACAACAAACCCCAGGTGAGCAAAGTAAATACATGACAAAGATCACATGGATTCTTAATAACAACAGAAAATGCTGGAAAAACTCAGCAGGTCAGGCAACATCCGTGGAGAGAAATTTGAGTTGACGTTTTGGGTTGGACCCTTCTTCAAAACTGGGTAGTTCCTTCCCACCCACTTTTGTAGGTCAATGTCTGTACATTCTTTATAGTGTCAAGCAGCATTAGTTGATCATATTTTTGGAATGAGAGAGGTTTTACAAATATATTTAATTACACAGGTTTATGATGCTGTGGTGCTTTTGAGATGCTTGTCCTCAGGAATAGGAAGTGGCTAACAATACCTAGGGGGAGAAATTTGGTATCGCCCCGTTTGGGGCGCAGTTATCGGCCTGGCGCAAAGTTTAGCGCCTGCCACTAATTATTGCCTCCGACTGCAAACTTGGCTTCTATAGCCCCTGGAGGTGATTTGAGCACTAAATCAGGCACTACACACCTCTCAAGGCGCTAACGCCGAGTAGCGAGGCGCTACCTCACAGCGCTGGCAAAGCTCATGTGATGTCAGTCAGCAATGGAACACAAACACACTGGTGTCGGCCAGTTCTTAAAGGGGAGTGTTGATCTTGCTCTCTATCCACATCCTGCTCATTGCAGCCTTGAATCTCGGCCTGGAGAGACCTGTACATCAATTCTGCTGGAAAGAACAATGGAGAGGCCCAGGGAAAGAGCTCAGAGTGCAGCCCCCATAATCTCTTCTAAATCGATGCAAGGAAGGTCAAATCAAAATGAACCTGCAAAGTGCTGCTCAGTACCCAAAACTCCTTCACACAACGTTGAATCGCTCCAGAAGTCTCTCTCTCTCCCTCTCAGAATGCGTGGTGCAAAAATGTCGTCGACAAAAAAAGGCAGGAAACAGTCACCTTTAAATAGTGCTCCCCCAGTCACTTCCCGGCTGCAAAATGTTCCCCTCTACCTGTTGTTGCTAGCGGCAGGCGGAAAGGCAGGGGGTGCCACTCAATATCCGATCTGGGGTGCACCGGGGTGTTGCACGCTCGACTGACGTCACGTTCTGTGGGCGCAGGAAATCGTGGCGGTAGTGTTTAGCGCCGCCGCAAAATGTCTGTTCAATTTCGTGAGCGGTGCAAACATCGTCGCACCCAGGCGCTAATTGCTTTGCGCCCCTTTAGCGCCCTCTTAGGGCGTCAACGGGAGGTGCTAATCAACCGAATATTCCCCCTTTCTGTCCTAAATGGAGAGGGGCAAATCCTTCGCACCACTCATTTCACCAATCTTATGACAAAAATATGAACTTTTCACGTCAGTCCTACATAATCAAAATCAATCCTGTAGAGATAATGTGATGGTGATTAGATAAGAGGCAAATACAGAAAAGGCTGTGTTAGGATGAGTACTGTGTTAAATCCTACAACACGTGCCCAATATCAGAAACACTTTGGGGTAACATTTTCACAAGGGTTCTCCTGATCTCCCAGCGTAACTTTAGTGGATGATCGATGGAAACCCATTCGATACAGCGTTATGGCCAGAGCTCGGGAGAACCCCCACAGAAATGCTGAGTCAGGGGACAAGTAGCAGAATGGATAACTAGCTGGCTTCAAGGCAGAAAGCAGAGAGTAGGGGTAAAGGGTAGTTGTTCAGAGGGGCAGAATGTGGGAAGTAGTGTTCCACAAGGATCAGTGCTGGGACCACTGTTGTTCACAAATTATATTAACAATTTAGACTTTGGAATCAAAAACACACTTTCTAAATTTGCAGATGGTACCAAATTGGGGGGATAGTCAATACTGAGGAGGACCACAACAAACTACAGGAAGACATTAATAAACTTTCAGAATGGGCATATAATTGGCAAGTGAAATTCAACACAGATTAATGTGAGGTATTACATTTTGGTAATAAAAATAGGGAGGTCACATATTACTTGGAAAATACGAATCTAAATGGGGTAGACGAGCAAAGGGAACTCAGAGTAAAAATATACAAATCACTAAAAGTAGAGACACAGGTTAACAAGGCCATAAAAAAAGCAAACCAAGTACTAGTGTTTATTTCTAGAGGGATAGAATTGAAAAGTAGAGAAGTTATGCTAAACTTGTATCAAATCTTGGTTAGACCACACTTAGAGTACTGGGTACAATTCTGGTCACCATATTATAAAAAGAATATAGAGGCACTGGAGAGGGTGCAAAAAAGATTTACAAGGTAAATACCAGAAATGCAAGGATACAACTATCGGGAAAGGATGAACAGGCTGGGTCTCTTTTCTCTTGAAAAGAGAAGGCTCAGGGGTGACCTAATAGAGGTCTTTAAAATTATGAAAGGTTTTGATCGAGTAGATACAGAGAGGTTGGGGGAGAAATTCAGTATCACCCCGTTTGGGGTGCTAATTTTTGAAATCCTGAAAAATTAAGGGCAGACGCTAATGATTCTAAGCTTCCCCTAAATTGGCTGTTAGCGCTCCAGGAAGGAAGTGGAGTGCTAAATCAAGCACCATAAATGTATTTTGGTGCTTTGGCAACATAAGATGTAACTTATCATGCCAATAAAGCGATTTGAATTGTGAATTGTGAAAGGACGCAGGCGGTTGGGCGGTGGTGCAACGCTGCACAAAGTCCCATGCAGTGCTGCCGAGATCCGAGGCTCCTTCCCTCCCTTAAAGGGAAGGGCCATCGCTGCAGGCTCTGCATTGGGACCAGTGAGCTGGTCCCCGATGGCGGCTGGGATCCAGCCCGATCAGCCCCATGCACTCCAGCAGAGAGCATCGGGCTGATCGATCACGGCTGAAGAAAAATGGAAAAAATTGAAATAATGCATTGCAACAATTTATATACTTACTGCGCCAACATTCCCTTTAACTTGCGCCCCCAAAGCTCCCGGCCTCCCAAACAACAACACCTGCAGCTGTCAATGTTGTCGCCCGGCGATGCTGCAGAGGGCAGAACCAAAGTTTGGGTCCAGGGCACTACCCGAGTGATGCACAGGACAATGACATCACGCTCTCCGGGCGCAGTAGATAGTGGCACAATGTGTTACCGCCGCGTAAACCTCTTGGCCAACTTAGCGGCAGTCCGGTCGGTAAGTCATTAGCATACCGTTATCGCCCCCCAAAAGCGATAACAGGAGGTGCTAAGGTACCGAATTTTTCCCCCAGTGTTACCACTTGTGGGGAAGAGCAAAACTAGAGGCCATCACTATAAGATAGTCACCGAGAAATCAAAGAGAGAATTCAGAAGAAACTTCTTTACCCACAGAGTGTTGAGAAAGTGGAACTCGCTACCACAGGGAGTGGTTGAAGCGAATAGTATAGATGCATTTAAGGGGAGGCTAGACAAGCATATGAGGGAGAAGGGAATAGAGGGATATGCTGATAGATTTAGATGAGGAAAGACGGGAGGAGGTGCGAATGGAGCATAAACGCCGGCATGGACTGGTTAGGCTGAATGGCCTGATGCTGTGCTGTATATCCTATGTAATCCTATGAAACTTTACCCCTTTCTATTTTACACTGGAGCTACTAGTGTAATGAACATAAGAATTTAAGAACACTGTAAGAAGAGTGAGAAACAGCAGTAGTGAACTCCACTGACTCCATTCATTTTCTCGCTTCCTGTTAAGACCAATGGCCCTGATTTTGCGGTTGTAATGACGGCAAAACTGCCACCATTTGCCGTCATTACTGACAGCAACTTCTGGCGTCCGCACATGTGCAGTTAAACGCAGAAATCCAGAAGTTGCTGTCAGTAATTCCTTGCTCCTCCATAGGGTACGCTGTTACATAGAAGATAGGAGCAGGAGTAGGTCATTCGGCCCCTCGAGCCTGCTCCGCTATTCAATGAGATCATGGCTGATCATCCAAACTCAGTACCCCGTCCCTGCCTTCTCCCCATATCCCTTGATCCCTTTAGCCTTAAGAAATATATCTAACTCCTTCTTGAATATATTTAATGAATTGGCCTCAACTGCCTTCTGTGGTAGAGAATTCCACAGGTTCACCACTCTCTGGGTGAAGAAATTCCTCCTCATCTCTGTCCTAAATGGCTTACCCCTTATCCTTAGACTGTGACCTCTGGTTCTGGACTCCCCCGCCATCGGGAACATCCTTCCTGCATCTAGTCTGTCTAGTCCTGTTAGAATTTTATAAGTTTCAATGAGTTCCCCTCTCATTCTTCCAAACTCCAGTGAGTATAAGCCCAATCGACCCAATCTCTCCTCATACGTCACTCCTGCCATCCCAGGCATCAGTCCGGTGAATCTTCGCTGCACTCCCTCCATGGCAAGAACATCCCTCCTCAGATAAGGCGACCAAAACTGCACACACTCCCTCTGCAGGGACACACCCCAACTACCTAATTCTGGAAAGGTTGGGAGCAAGAGCTAAAGTTTCAGGGATCACCCAAGTGTGCTTAAGGGCGCTGCTAGAGCTTAACTGGCTAAAACTGTGCATCTCACCAGCATTGGTAAGCTTCCCATTGCTTATCTAGAGAGGAACACCCTGCTCTTTAGGACATTGGCCATGTGGGGATCATTCCAGCACATCATTGTAGTGTATGTACCTTTAAGAGAGAACTACTTTTACAGCTCCTGTATACTGTAGTACCAGCAGTGACCACACCTGTATATAAGCCTTGAGCATGCCTCTGTGCTGTTAGTCTTTAGACTACCCTCCTCGAGTAAACACCTGTTGATTGTTAATTTACAGCCTCCGTCTAGTTATTGGAAAACATCATACTTTAAGAATCACGGATTCAACAGTGGCGACGAGGTCGATTCGAATCTACCTGCAACTCTGCATTTCCTTTCAAGGATTCGCTCCGGGAGGACGGTGGAAGAAAGTCGAGGCCAGAAGCACGGGCGTCGACCACGAGCAACCGCCCAGTCATCCGGCAGACAGTGAACATCACAGGGGAGGCTGTTGAGAGCTGGGCTTGGTTCTCCAGCCACGACGATCCAGCAACAGACTGGCAACAGGTACAGCGCAGACCCTTCCCGGACAGCGGCGGCTGGAGCCGACCGACGGCACAGAAAAAGCCAAGCAGCGTCGACAGGGTAAGAGAGAGGGTGAAGCGCACAGGGCGCAGCCGGGGGTTGAAAACCGAGCGGCGTCGACGGAAAACAAAAAGAGAGAGAGGGTAAAGCAGCAGCCGGGTTCAGGACCGAGCGGCGGCAACGAGAGAGGCGCACAGGAGAATGCGCAGAGCACAGCCCGGGCTCAAGGGCTGAACAGCGTCCGCGGGGGAAAGAAAGGAAGCGCGGGAGACACCATTGAGCCGCGGAGAAGAAGGGAGAGCGCGGGAGACGCCATTTTAGAAGCCACAGCGGAGAAGAAGGGCGAGCGCGGGAAGAAAGGAAAGCGCGGGAGACGCCATTTTGTGCCAGCAGAGAAGAAGGGAAAGCGCGGGAGACGCCATTTTAGACAGTTTAATCACACCCAGGGATGCCGAAGAGTGGCAGTATCACTGCGTTCGACAATGAAGTCGAAGATTGGGCGACATATGTGGAACGCATTGAGGTGTACTGCAAGGCGAATGAAATGCCAGATGCTAGGAAAGCACTGGTTTTGTTGAATTCCATGGGTGCAAAAACTTATGGCTTACTGCGAAACCTAATAACCCCAAAGAAGCCAGTGGATAAGAATTTCGAAAGTGTAGTGTATGTAACCGTTCCACCTTTAAGAGAACTATTTTAAGGGTTGCACTACTTTATCTTGGCTGCTGTATACTGTAATACCGGTGGTGACCACACCGGTATATAAGTGCTGTGTAATGATTTATTGGGCAGTTCCGCCCTGACCTTCGACTAGTAAAGACCTGTTAAAATTTACTCTTGTGGTCTGTGTAGTAATTCTCATTATAACACACAGACTTAACAGTGGCGACGAGTACGATCTTACCCTGCGGCAGAGATACATCCAAGGCAGTTTAACGGGCGTCGAGAAGAGGCATCCACCCTCATCATTCTGCTGAGAAAAGACTCGGGTCTGCAGAGCAAAGGAAGAATTCTGACACGAAGCCTTCCATCAGCAACAGGCAGTGATCATCCCTTCTATCACGGTGGTGGGTAAGCCGATCAGCGACGAGCAGCAAGTCGGCCACGTTGGCTGTGAAGTAGGGGAGGGAAAAACGGAGGATATAAGGGCGGAGAACTCGACCACGGCCGGGGAAAAGAGCCGGACAGAAGTCGGGGCCAGAGGCGCTGAGACTGGGGCAGCGTAAGGCACGGGAGCCGTGGTGAATGCAAACGCAGCCGGTGTAAAAGACCGGGCTGCAAGCGGGCTGGGAGACGCAACAGCGTCGAGAGAGCTCGACCGTGACCGGTGAAAAAGGCTGGGCAGCTACCGAGGCCGCGAGGCGCAGCGACCGGGTCAGCTTAAGGCGCGGGAGAAAAATTTTTAAAAACCGCGGAGAACTCAGCCGCAGCCGGGGGAAAGGATCGGACTGCAAGAGGGGCTGGGAGGCACGATTTGAAAACCGCTGGGGAGGGTGAACGCAGCAATACGGCAATCGCCATTACAGCCAGCAGGGGAGATAGGCAAACGCGGGAAGCCGCCATTTTCATAGGCGGGGAAGAAGACAAGCGCGGGAAACCGCCATTTTGAAAAAAAAAGTTAAAGAAAAATCTCTTTTTGTTTCTCAAGAAGATTGCGAGGATGCCTAAGCGTGGTAACATCAATGATTTCGATTCCGATGTTGAAGATTGGGCCACGTATGTAGAACGCATAGAGATTTATCGTAAGGCAAATAAAATATCAAATAAAGATAAAGCACTAACCTTACTAAACTCAATGGGTGCGAAGACATACGGGCTATTGAAGCATCTTCTATCACCAGCTAAACCGGCGGATCAGACTTTCGCTAATATTGTTGCTGTCCTGAAGAATCATTTGAACCCCACACCGCTGATGTTAGCGGAACGATTAAAATTTTATGCGAGAACGCAACTGAAAGAGGAAAGCAACGCGGAGTACTTAATTGAACTGCGTAAGCTAGCGAAATACTGTCAGTTTGGGGAAAGACTGACAGAGGCACTGAGAGACAAATTCGTGTGTGGATTGTCAAAAGAAGGAACACAAAAGCGGCTACTTGAAGAGAATGATCTTACACTTGATAAGGCTGTCACTATTGCAGCATCGCACGAAGCCGCAGCGAGAGGCACTGCGGAAATGCAGCTGAAGGCAGCGGTACTCAGCGTAGATCAAATGGCTTTGGGTACAACGAAATGTTATCGTTGTGGGAAGACAACACACGATCAGAACCAATGCTGGTTTAAAAACCAGGAATGTAGAAAATGTGGCAAGCTTGGTCACATAGCTAAAGTATGCCGGTCAGGAAAGAAGACCAGCAACAAAAAGTCACCGCAGGAAAAGTGCAGAAAGGTACATAAGGTGGCTGAGAAGAGTTCGGATGAACAGAATTCGGATTCAGACTCCAACAGCAAGGAACTGGGTAGTCTGAGAATTCACAATGTGAGTAAGGAAGCTGACCGACAAACTATCTGGGTCACACTGCAGATAGCAGGAGTCCAAGTGAAGATGGAATTGGACACCGGATCGGCGTTGACGGTCATGAATAAGCAAGATTACAAACGGTTATTCTCACATATTCCCCTACGGGATACGGAGATAGTATTGCAGACATACACGGGGCAAAGAGTATACCCCATCGGAAAGATAAAAGTCAAGGTGGTACATCGGGGCAAAGAACACCAAGGAATGGACATATATGTACTACCTGAGGGAGGTCCACCACTTCTGGGACGGGAGTGGATCAGGAAAATAAATATGGACTGGCACTCCCTAAAAGCAATAACGGTAGATTCCGGAAAAAAAGATGTTAAACCTGAACGATTGTCCAGAATATTGGATGAGGGCATATGCAGCAGTGCCAGTGACAAAGCAGAGAGTGAGAACTCGGTGAAGACAATCAGCTCAGACTCTGGAACTGATGATGGTAAGACCAGCCCATGTGCAAAAGACAAGTCTAAAATGGACTTGCAGACTAATGATGGAAAAACGAAGGAGAACAAAGTATCAGAACAGAATTCCACTGAACAACAACAACATAGTTTGACAGAGAATTCTGAGTCTGTCCAGTCTACAGACATGCACATTTCTGAGGAACACCGGGCTCGAACTCAACTCAATTTCAAACTACAACAGCAATTAGAACAAATGATTCGTCGTTTTGAGCAAGAGATGAATGCAAAGAGAAAGTTCTTTGACACAGAGTGGGAGAATCTGGGAAGACAGCAGAAGCAGCTGATTGAAAAAATGGATCAGGAACACACAAACCGTTTGCGCGATGAGGCCAAACGAATCAAAGCTGAGCAAGAAAGGGAATATGTCAAATTCATCGATCAGTTGAAAGCTAAGAAGAAAGAGCACCCTTTTGTGAGCAGTGTCAGCAGTAATAAGCCACTCAGGGAATTGGTGGCAGAGGCAAAAGCTGAAGTGATGGAGGAAATAGAAGACAATAGAGAAGAAGCAGAAGACGATGACTCATCTGAACCATTATCACCCCTACCAGGTCACGCACGTGGTCCCTCCGAACTGAGCCAAATCAGTCTGGAAGTAGAAAAACTTCCCAAGGTACTCGAGCCTTTAGAAGTCAGCAATGCTGGTTCTGAAGTTACGAAAGTTCAAGCTGTTAAGTCCAGTGAAGGACTATTAGATGAGTCACCCCAGCAACGAGAACCTACTACACCACCGAAAACTACTACACCACCGAGGCGTTATCCGGACCGAGTCAGGAGGCCTCCTCGGAGACGGAATCTGTGAACTGTTTTAACATGAAGTTGTGTATATATGTTATGATGTTATGTTTAATGGGGAATATATACTGTTAAGCTAAAAAGGGAGGATTGTAGTGTATGTAACCATTCCACCATTAAGAGAACTATTTTAAGGGTTGCACTACTTTATCTTGGCTGCTGTATACTGTAATACCGGTGGTGACCACACCGGTATATAAGTGCTGTGTAATGATTTATTGGGCAGTTCCGCCCTGACCTTCGACTAGTAAAGACCTGTTAAAATTTACTCTTGTGGTCTGTGTAGTAATTCTCATTATAACACACAGACTTAACAGAAAGCATAGTGGAAATCCTACAGGACCACTTAAACCCCACACCGCTGCTGATAGCAGAAAGATTTAAGTTCCACAAAAGGAACCAGCATAAAGACAAAAGTAATGCTGAGTACTTAACGGAACTGTGCAAGCTATCGAAACACTGCCAGTTTGGATTGGGACTAGCAGATACGTTAAGGGACAAGTTTGTGTGTGGGCTTCAAAGTGAAGGAACCCAGAAACGGCTTCTATCAGAAAAGGATCTTACGCTGGACAAGGCTTTCAGCATGGCAGTATCACACGAAGCAGCCGCACGGGGCGCTGCAGAGATACAACGGAGACCGCAAGAATATGGCACTAATGAAATGTCATATGGAGCAAGGAAGTGTTATCTCTGCGGCAGAACAACACACGACCGGAAGGATTGCTGGTTCAAGGACCAAGTGTGCAGACAGTGTGGAAAAGCAGGACACATAGCAAGAGTCTGCAGGTCAGGGAAGAAAACCAGCAGCAAGAAATCTCCACAGGAGAAGTACAAGAAGGTACATAAGGTGATGGACAGTAGTTCAGACGAACAGAAAAGTGAAACAGACTCCGGAAGCAAGGAGCTGGGTTGTCTGAAACTACATAAGGTAATCAAAATGGAGGATCACCAGACTATCTGGGTCATGCTCAAGATAGACGCAGTCCAAGTGAAAATGGAATTGGACACAGGATCAGCCCTAACAGTCATAAACCAAAGGGACTACAAGCGGCTATTTTCACATATACCCTTGAAAGCTACAGAGATTGTCTTGAAGACGTACACGGGGCAAAAAGTCTACCCCAAAGGAAAAATAAGGGTGAACGTGATATACAAAGGCCAGGAAATACCCAAAATGGACCTATATGTATTGCCAGATGGAGGACCACCACTACTAGGACGTGAATGGATCCGGAAGATACAATTAGATTGGCATTCCATACAGGCACTGAAGGTTGAGGCCAAAAAGGATGACAACGTCACACCTGGACGACTGTCAAAAATGCTAACTCACGCACAAGAAGTGTTCCAGGAGGGACTCGGAACACTAAAAGGCATAACAGCGACGATTAAAATAGAGGAAAATGCAAGCCCAAAGTTTTTTAAGGCCAGACCGGTGCCTTATGCGATCCGACCAGCCGTCAAAGCAGAGCTGGAAGGTTTGGAACGTTCAGGAGTACTGTCCAAAGTAGACTGGAGCGAGTGGGCTACACCCATCGTTCCTGTAATGAAGAGGTCGTTGAGTAATACGCCTGGGGAACCAAAGAAGGTCCGCATCTGTGGGGCTTTTAAGGTGACAGTGAACCCAGTCCTTCACACGGTACAATATCCACTTCCACGGATTGAGGGTATTTTCACCTCGCTATCTGGAGGTAAACGCTTCACCAAAATTGATCTGGCCCAGGCGTACCTGCAAATGGAGGTAGAAGAAGCCTCGAAACAATACCTCACGATCAACACTCATAAAGGTCTCTACCAATACAACCGGCTGGTGTTCGGGGTAGCATCGGCTCCGGCTATTTGGCAAAGGGCAATGGATCAAGTCCTGCAAGGGATTCCAGGGACCCAGTGTTATTTGGACGACATCCTGGTCACGGGCGAAAATGACAGTGATCACCTCGCCAACCTGGAGAAGGTGCTCACTAGATTAAAGGAATATGGGCTACGAGCTAATCGCCACAAGTGCGAGTTTTTCCAGAAGCAGATCTCGTATTGTGGCCACGTTATTGATGAAGAGGGGTTACACAAGTCCCCTGAAAAGATTGAGGCAGTAGTCAAGGCTCCAGCACCGGAAAATGTGTCACAACTGAGGTCGTTCCTCGGGCTGGTGAACTACTACCATAAGTTCTTACCAAATTTGTCTACAGTATTACACCCACTGAACACCCTACTGCAAACGGGGGTACCATGGAAGTGGAATGACGAATGTAAACGAGCTTTCCAGAAGTGCAAAGAATTGATCACATCAAAAGAGGTGTTGGCCCATTTCAACCCAGCACTACCAATTCGGTTGGCATGTGATGCATCACCCTATGGTATTGGAGCGGTGCTGTCGCACAAATTCCCAGACGGGTTGGAGAGGCCAGTAGCCTTTGCGTCTCGGTCACTAACCTCAGCCGAGCGCAACTACGCCCAGATCGACAGGGAGGCCCTCAGCCTCGTATGCGGAGTAAAAAAATTCAACCACTATCTGCATGGGCAGAAGTTCACCTTGCTGACTGACCACCAACCACTTGTCTCCATCTTTAATCCAAAGAAGGGCGTTCCGGTGATGACTGCACAACGGCTACAAAGATGGTCCCTTTTTCTAGGGGCGAACCAATATGAAATAGAGTATAAGGGCACGAAACAGCATGGAAACGCTGATGGGCTATCACGCCTGCCACTGCCTACTGTGGAGGAAGCACCAGCAGAGGACCCTATCGAAATATTTTATTCGTCGATAATTGAACGATTGCCAGTAACTAACGCGGATATAGAGAAGGAGACCCGCAATGATCCGACACTGTCTCGGGTATATGATTTGACGGTGAAGGGATGGCCAACACATGGCGACTCACTGTTGCCAGCATTCTCATCCAGAAGAGAACAGCTGTCAGTATGCCAGGGGACAGTGATGTGTGGATCCCGAGTGGTAATTCCACCCAATTTAAGGGAGAGAGTGCTCAATGAGCTTCACGAAGGCCATCTGGGAGGGGTGAAAATGAAAAGCCTTGCTAGGGCTTATGTGTGGTGGCCGGGGATCGATCAACAAATCGAGGACCTAACAAAGAGCTGCTCAGGATGCCAGAAGGTCCAAAATGCACTACCACATGCCCCTCTACACCCATGGGAGTGACCCTCCTCTCCATGGCAACGGGTGCATATTGATTTTGCTGGTCCATTCATGGACTCAACGTTCTTAATAGCCGTGGATGCGCACTCGAAATGGCCTGAGGTGATCAAAATGTCCTCAACCACTACAGAGAAAACGATTGCAGTCCTACGGACCATATTTGCCAAGAACGGCTTGCCAGAGCAGATTTGCTCTGATAACGGACCACAGTTTGTGTCCGAAGAGTTTCGGAAATTTATGAGAAGGAATGGGGTAAGGCATTACACATCCGCCCCGTATCATCCAGCCACAAATGGATTGGCTGAGAGGTTCGTACAAACCTTTAAAAAGGCGATAAGGGCCATGTGCGATGATGAAATTCCATTACAGCATAACACAGAACACAGAACACAGAAACCCCACAGTGCAGATAGAGGCCATTTCGGCCCATCGAGCCTACACCAACACATATCCCACCCGATCCCCGTAACCCCTACACCAACACATATCCCACCCTATCCCCGTAACCCCATGTATTTAATCCCCCTAACACTAAGGGTCAATTTATCATAGCCAATCAACCTAACCCGCACATCTTTGGACTGTGGGAGGAAACCGGAGCACCCGGAGGAAACCCACGCAAACACGGGGAGAATGTGCAAACTCCACACAGACAGTCGCCCGAGGCCGGATTTGAACCCGGGTCCCTGGCACTGTGAGGCAACAGTGCTAACCACTATGCCACCGGTGGACAAGGTGGACAATTTCCTGTTAGCCTACAGAAATGCGACACATGCAGTTACCAACCAGACCCCGGCCATGATGTTCTTTAACCGAAGGTTGAGATCTCGTCTGGATTTGCTCAGACCAAATGTGCGAAGAAATGTTGAGGATAAGCAATTCCAGCACATCAATGAGAAGCCGACAAGGAGCTTCAATGTAGGACAACCAGTCTTGGTCCGCGACTACCGAACAGAGAAATGGCAACCCGGAACGATATGCACACGGCAGGGGCCATTAATGTACACAGTGGATGTCGGGGAGAACATTGTTAGACGTCACGTTGACCAGATCCTAGCGTCACAGGAACGAGTCAACCCCATGTCTCGCGTACCTGGGGATGAACCCGACATACCAGTAGCATCTACCTCAGAAACAGTAGCAGCGGAAACTGATGAACTAACCGACGAAAGGGGGCCAGAATCGCCTCCGCACCAAGAACAAGAACCTCAGGAAAGGCGCTATCCAGAAAGGATCAGGAAGCCGCCCCAAAGACTGAATCTATAAATGGACTATTTCAGTTTAAAGTGCATGTTAAAGTGTTAACTGTTATTTGAATGTTATGGGTACTGTTAATCTAAAAGGGGAGGAATTGTAGTGTATGTACCTTTAAGAGAGAACTACTTTTACAGCTCCTGTATACTGTAGTACCAGCAGTGACCACACCTGTATATAAGCCTTGAGCATGCCTCTGTACTGTTAGTCTTTAGACTACCCTCCTCGAGTAAACACCTGTTGATTGTTAATTTACAGCCTCCGTCTAGTTATTGGAAAACATCATACTTTAAGAATCACGGATTCAACAATCATGATGTCCAATTAGTGAGCCAGGCAAGTTGGTCAATCATCAACAGTGCCCCGGAGTACAGCAGACCTGCCTAGCTCAGGTATTGAATCACTGGGGGTAACCCAACCCACCTGATGGGAAACTGACGAGATCAGGTGGAACGGCGGGTTTATATCCTGGCCAATATTACTCTCCATTGACTTCAAAGTCGGGTGGGGTCCTAAAACTAGCGTTGCACCCGATCTCGCCAGCCTCCCGACGGCCAGATCAGGTTACAATTGGCCCCCATTGAGTCTGTCTTGGAGCATTGACTCAGTCTCAATTTTGCATCACTAAGAATGTTGTCTTGAAGCCAATTCAACCCCAAAGACATCCCATTTACCTACTGTCCCCACTCTCAAGGACGATAACCATGAGATAGCTGGTAAGTGTGGGCTTGAGCCACCACGAGATGGAAAGGAAATACAAGGAACTTCTCATGACTGACTCGATGAACAGCACAATCACCATACAATGGAGCTGTAATACTATAAGTTGTTGTATAGAAAGCTCCTGGGGTGCTTTGTTCTCGTGGCTAAGGCTCATAGCATGGCCTTAAATTTCTGAACATGGATTGGGTAACAGTTACCACACAACAATGCCAAGCAACCAAGTGTGAGCAGGACTGGAGGTTCAAACAATAGGAATCAAAGAAAGAATATCACCAGTTACTGAAGTGCTGTAAGTACGTTGGTGTTGGACTGCCCTGTGTCATGGAGTAACAGGGGGATGTTCCCAGTCTCATCCATACATACCACTGGTGTGTAACAATGAGTACAAGATCTTCACACTCTAGAAGAATGATTCATCATAAAACACCTGCCCTGGAGCATCCTATTTCTAACTATGCATTTCCTGGTTAACTGTCAAGAAGGTACATAGAAATACATGGAGACAGGCCATTTAGCCCAACCTGTTCATCGACCTTTACACTCCATGCAAGCGAAATAGTTACATATATAATTACATATATATCCCTGTTCCCATATCCCCTTTAACCGCTCTTCCCTCATCAACCTAACCAATCTAACCTTGAATGTGGAAATAGTTTCTGCCTCAACCATTAACCCGGCTCTCAAGTCTCTGTGTGAAGACGTTTCTCCTGCCCACTGTTCTAAACCTCTTACGTTTAATCTTGTATCTCTGGTCCCTCCTTCTTGACCCCTCAACTGCTGGAAACAGTCTGCTTCTAGCTACCCTGTTTCATCCTTTCATAATTTTAAACACATCTAACTTATCACCCTGTAATCATTATATATATAAAATGTATGTATATGTATGTATGTATATGAGTGTGTATATATTTTTCATTTATGTTATACAAAATATTTGTATAATGCCAATAAAATGAACAATAAGATGTTATTGCTGGGGTTTCAGGTATTTGATTATTTTCAGAAACTTGTGCATGCCTGAGAAAGGTGCCTGAGAAAGCAAGTCTGTGACACATAATTTGACACTGAAATAGTAATGGGGATGCATTAACATGTTATTTAGCTTCATTATTTTGTTTGAGTATGTGTGTGAGGGCAGGGAGGGTCACTGACTGCTCTAACTTTTCTGCTCAAATTATAGAGGTACATAGGAATGATATAAATAAAAAAGAAAAGAATGAACTTGCATTCATATAGCGCCTTTCACATCCACAAGATGCCCCAAAGTGCCCCACATAGAAACATAGAAACATAGAAGACAGGAGCAGGAGTAGGCCATTCGGCCCCCCAAGCCTGCTCCGCCTGATCATCCAAACTCAGCACCCCGTCCCCGCCCTTTCCCCATATCCCTCGATCCCCTGTTGAAGTCCCCACAGACGGAAATCTTTAGAAACCACATGATTTGACATGAACTTCAATTTTTTATGCACTAATCTCACTGTAGAAACCCAACAAAAAGTTAAGCCTTGTTGAATGAGGTGTAACTGGGTTTTTAATGGCATACTAAGTCATAATTACTGCTGAACAACCTCTCTGGCCCTGAAAAACTAATTTTATATTTGTGGAATGTCAAATTTGTCCATTATAATAAAAGTTCCATAGGTTTTTAATATAATAAAAACAATTAAAGCTTGTTTATGATATTTCAGCTTCTACCTTAACTCCATGTTTATGTTCCAATCTTTATTTAGCTCTCTATGCCAGTCATACACTATGATGTTATAGGCACGAGAAGATGCAAAAAGCACGGATTTGCTACAATGGACAATTAAGGATGGGCAATAAATGCTTAAATGATTAAAAAGTGAAGGATAATCAGTGCATTTTACTTCCTGGTTTGCTGTCTGTGATAATTCTTCAATGTAATTGGCTGCTTAGCCAGCTTGATGACATCACTGTTGCTGGATGCTGGAGATCCTATATAGGTGATGCCAGAATTAAATTAACACCAGGAAAGGTGAAATCAAGCCCACAGAGATCATTAGATCTTTGTGGGCAGCTTTCTTCGAGATCAGCAGCGGGCACAGTCACTCGGCTGCTGACTGCAAAATCTGGGCCACTATGTTTGATTCCTGCCGCAGCATCGAGCCCATCTCCTGCTACACCATGTTGAATCAGGATTCTAGAACACTGTAGAGACCAGGAGGTATAATTTCCATGAGGGTTCTCCCAATCTCCTGCTGTAATTTCAGTGGAAACCCGGGAGAAATTGAGCAAACAACCGTTTAAACCTCTTCTCCGGGGTTTCTGCCAAAGTTACGGCAGGAGAACGGGAGAATCCTCACGGAAATTTTACCTTAACAGAATTTATCTTTTTACAATACATAAACCCATAATGCACTGGTAAGTTTTAATTCAAAGCAAATGGTTGAAATTGTGCTGTAAGATATTCGTAATAAATGCTTGTGTGTTATTTGTTTTGTCTGCTGCTTTTGCAAAGAGATTAGTCCATTTACTAACCCACCATATTGCAAATACACACCCACTTTTGTATTAAACCTGCAGATGTTCTTAGCACTAACACTTTGTAAAGCCTTTGTAAATTAACCCTGCTTTGGGAAGAGGGCAGAGTAAATCCTTAAATATTAATTATATTGGTTCATATTATAAAATTAGCCTACTTAAATAATATTTAGTTACTAAAATTGAAATTGCTTCCTATGTTAATTACCTTGTGTACAATTTTTGTAACATTTAAAAAATTGGTAATAAAAATTTGTAATACTTTTTAGCTTCCAGAAGTCAGTGGAATACTTTGAAAAAAAACCTCTGAATAATCAGAACTTTCCAGATAATTTTGTGTCGATAATCATCTCCATTACCAACAGCTGTGAATCTTTCAGGTACGTTTGTTAGGCGGAGTTGTAAAACAACTTGCATCATAAATGCAAACTACATTGGGCAATGCCAGTTATACACTATGATGTTATAGGCACGAGAAGATGCAAAAAGCACAGATTTGCTACAATGGGCAATTAAGGATGGGCAATAAATGCTGGCCTTGCCAGACACCCACATCCCGTGAATAACAAAAAAATGGAAAACACGTTTACAAAAATACGGATTTGAAAGATTTTTTGTTAGATCATAGAATCATAGAATGGTTACAGCATAGAAGAAGGCCATTCGGCCCGACCTTTCCCCGTAGCCCTGCAAATGTTTTTCTTTCAGGTACTTATCCAACTCCCTTTTGATTTTTTGATTAATTTCTTTTTCTTTTGGAAAGTCACAGTCACAGAGGATATCATTTGTGACTTTGATTGGGGCTGTTTCAGTGCTATGGCAGGGGTGGAAAGCTGATTGGACAGATTGAGTTGTGGGAAGATGGCCACAGATTTGGGAGGTGGCAGCACATTCAGGGACTTTGGAGAGGGAAGGGAGGTTGCAGATGGGGTGGTAGTTTGCAAGGACAAAGGGGTCAAAGGTGGGGTTTTTAGGAGAGGGGTGATGACAACAGATTTGCAAGGGAGAGGACAGTACCTGAGGAGAGGGAACCATTTCCAATGTTAGATAGCATGAGGGACAGAAAGGGAAGCTGTATGGTCAGCAGAGTTTAGTGGGAATAGGGTTGTGAACCGGAGGTGGTCTCATAGATAAGATGAGCTCAGGTGGGGCATGAGCGGAGATTAGAGAGAAGCTAGAGAAAGATGCAGATTTAGGACTAGGGCAGAGGAGAACCTTGGTGAAGCTTGGATTGGTAGGCAAGGAGGAGGGGGGGATCTGCCAGAGGCAGCTGAATAAGTGGTTTCAATCATAATGACAAAGAAGTCCATGAGCTCCTTGTACTTGTTAGTGAGGGTGAGGGCTGAGGGGTAAAAGGAGAGGGGTTTAGGGAGACAGGTTGTAGTGGAGAAAAGAAAGATGTTGAGATTCCAGGATGATCCTGATGTAGTGAATGGTTTATGCAGAGGAGAGCAAGTCCTGATAGTGCTTGACGTGGTCCAGCCAGATCTGGCGATGAATGGCTATATCCTCGGACTTGGGGAGTGAAGATAGGGGCAATACTAGGGGGAGCAATGAGGGTGGGAGAGAGTAAAGGTTTTATTGGGGCCAAAGGCATCAGAGGAAGAGGTGAAGGAGTGATTGAGCAGATCAACAGCTACAGAAGTATTGCGGCAAATGGAGGGCCAAAGACTAGCCAGTTGGGAGTTAGAAAGGGCAGTTGTGAGTTCTTTGGGGGACATTTTTTTCCAAGGGAAGACGCAGAAGGAAGTGGTTTGGAAGAGAGAAGGGGATGTGAATGGTGAGAGAAGTTGGGAGGGAAAATAAGTAGTGCCGCTGGGAGCAGAAAGTTGCAAAGGGACATAAGTGAGACATAAGCAAATGGGCAAAACTATGGCAAATGGAGTTCAATGTAGGCAAGTGTGAGGTCGTCCACTTTGGACCCAAGAAAGATAAATCAGAGTATTTTCTAAATATTGAGAAACTAGGAACTACAGGAAACTCTCATTTAAACGGCACCTAAATATCCGGAATTCTCTATTAACTGGCAAAATTCATACTCTGAAAACAACACCTCAATAACCGGAAATGTTGCCGAGTCCGAGTCTCCCGCGATGGCCGAGTTAGTCAGTGGGGTTGGTTCTCCAAACTGCCACTGCTCGGCTTCTTGGCGCTGTCAGAAGTCATTAAAGAGTTATGGATTACCCTCAACTGGCAGTGCTGTACTTAATCAAGCATCTTCCACCATCCATTTAACACAACATTCTGTAGGTGAGTACCCAATTACTGGATACTGCACATTTCTTGATTTTTAAAATGTTTGTTTTGTTAAAAAATAGCCTTGGTAGATAACCCTCTCCGTCATCCGGAATTTTTAATCAACCGGCACCATCCCGGTCCCGACGCTGACGGGTACCAAAGAGTTTCCTATATATAGGAGCAAAGAGATTTGTGAGTTCAAGTGCACAAATCATTAAAAGCCAATGGACAGGTTCAAAAAGCAATCAAAAAAGCTACTGGAATGTTGCCTTTATCTCAGCGGGGTTGGAATACAAAGTACTTGTAGAGCCTTGTAGTTGTTACAACCAGTAATCTGGGAATTTATATGAGATTTATTTAATAACTCTTATTTTGCATGGTTGTTTTCAGGAACTACCTTAATACAAAGGACAACATCACAAATGCTGTGATGAAAGTGAATGTCCTTTCAATTCTGAATGAAATGGAAAAGAGGAGAAAGGATGTTTTGTTAAAGACCTTGTTTTGTAAATTAAAGGTATGGTGAGAACAAATTAAACAAACTTATCCTAAAAATGACTTCTGAAAGATTGCAGCATTAGCTTCTTACCAAATTGAACAATGTTGGGTAGGATTTTTCATTTTCATGAGTATGTAGAACAGAAAGAGATGTCTTTACTTATTGTACTTTGGTCTTGTCATTCTGTAAAGTTAATTGTGACATTCTTAAACGAGAGTACACAGGGACTTACTCCCCACAGTTTTTGAAAAACTGTCCAAAAAGGATTCAAAAATATTTAGAAAAAAAAGTTTAACTAAATTAATTTTGTTTAGGACCAAGTTTGAAATGTATCTGTTATTTTGCATTTGAATGGCTTGGTTCACATCTATAAATATAAATCCTTCATTTTATGTTTCAGCCATACTTTGAAGGATTGATTACAGCATCCTGGTTTTCATGTCGAGAGCCAATAAATAACATACTTAGAATAACAGAAGAACATCTGACAAAATTAAAGAAACTGAAACTGAAGGAATTGTTTCAGGTAAGTAAATTTATTGACAACACGGAAGTAAGCACATTAAGCTTGAAATCAACAACAATCTTGGCTGCTCATTTATGCTAATCTTCTCGCTGTCTTGAAAAAAACAGGCACAAAATTTCAGGGCCTGGGAGGGCACTACCAGAGTGCACAGCCGGCCGGGCTGGACAGGGTCTCTGCTCCTCTTTCTTCACAATGGGAAGTTCAAATGGAGGGGCAAGCATTTCTTGTGCCTGCCTCCTCCATCTGTCTTGACATCAGAAGAGGAAGTGGGACTGGCAAAATGACGTTACCTGCTAGAGATCCCACAAGTTTTACCTCAGTTGCAATCACTTATACCTGGGGGTACTTGCAGCGCTCCAGCAGAATTGGGGCCCACCGTGCCAGTTTCCCAATTGCAAGCTCAACATTTGTACCTCTTTGTGAGTCTTGGACTGTCTTCAGCTGGAACGTTTCTCGACCCTAATGGAGCAGCGCAGTGGTGCTCTGATAACCCTATTCCTCCACCGGGCAGATGCCTAAGGATTGCTGTAAAAGACATGGATACCCACTCCTGAATGCAAATTAACCCATTTCCAGGATTTGGCCAGAGTTAAGGCTGCAGCAGATCGGCGGCCAATAGTTCAGCCACAGTGTACTTCTGGCATGGAGCAGAACTCTAGCAATTTCAGACCCCATATTTCTAATAAAGTGTTAAGTATGTGTATTGTATTGAACAATTAACACAAAGACTTAAACGTATAACTCAAACAGGTCTTTACTGGTTGGAGGTAGGGACTATACATAGGTCTTTACTTCATGCCCACAGGCGGGAACTGAGGGGGATCAGTACCCACAGTACTATTTATACCCCTATGGCCAGGAGTGGTACTGTGTATCACTACGCCCAACAAGTAGTGCAGTCCTGTCCATAGGTTCAAAGTAGCACACATATTACATACACAACATAAAGTATAGGAAATTAGTGACTCCATTGCCCCAAAATGTTGGCATGATGTTGGCAATTTCAGGGTTGTGGCTCTAAGTTATGTGCACACCTTCACACACAGCTGGGAGAGCTTTGCAAGGCTAACCCCGCCCGCTAATTGTAACAGGCTGCCAACACCTGGAAAACAGGCACTGGGAGTTAAGCCCAAACCATTAACAATACCATTGGAAAGTTTGGTAAAGAAACTAAGGAAATATGTAAATTTGACAGCTTCCATATCAAATTGTTTTCTTCTACATCTTTTGTGCCAAAAACAGCATTTTTTATACTTCTGGTTCTTATGGTAAACTTAGTTTTCCAAGTTATTTATATACTGGCCAATTAGAGTGATATACTTCATGGCAGGGATTCCTTTCTTTGGTGCCAAATATCTTAGAAAGGGTCACTTTGTCTGGCCATAAATGCTTGTAGCGAGACAACCCAGAGAGAAATCAGGTCCCACAGGTCTATTCGTGAAGACTCCTTTACTTTGGCTGCAAATCACAACAGTGAGGACAGGACAAGAAAAAGGATGGATACTCTACATGCTTCTTTTGCGATCAGCAAAGCATAACCCTCTTTTCAACCTTGACAGGCCTGTGTGTGTCTAGTTCAAGCACTAATAGGTACCAGATGCTAACTGTGAAAGATCCTTTTTCTCACAGTACACTGTTCTATCTTGGAGTAGCTGTGGTTCTTAGCATTACATTTTTCTGTTTTCTCACTGTTCAGCAAGAATGCTGAAAACTCAATTCTGAGGATACCTCTGGGCATTTTTCATGCACTTTGCTCATTTAGCACCAGTCTTTGCCTTTTCAGCATCAAAGGGACAGTGCTAGAGCTGAGTTTTGCCTCTCATAAGCACAATGGAGGATATTAAGGAAGTGATAAGCATTGTGTATTGAGTGCCTCCTATCAACATATTGGCCCTGAATTTGCGGTCGGAGGCTTCCCGCGGGAAATGCCTCCGATCCGCAAATAAAATGCCCGTGTACCTGGCGGTCCGGGAGGTACGGAGACTCGCGGTCCTGGGCCTCTCCAGATACGCACGGGAAGAGACCCACGTATCCCATGGGCGCACGCGGTTCGCAAGCGCCCCTGGGATCACGTGGGCCAGCCCAACGAATGAAAGAAGGGAATCCCCAGTCATGCTTATGGGAATTCCATATGTACAGAAACCCCATAGATATGAATGAGAATACCCCCAAAAATACCTCTACACTTCAAATAAATAAAAGAAAATATCACGTATTTAAAATTAATTAAAATGGCATTTAATTAAATATTTAAAACAAAAATACATGTTTTAAAGGGGCTAAAAATAAACTTACCTTATTTCACATTTTTAAATGTATAAATTATTGCAAAAATTTTATTTTTCTGTTTTTTTAAACTCTTACGCTGGTAAAAGCAGTCCTTACCAGGCGTAAGAATTTCATGGGCATTCACTGGGCAGCGGTTGGGCAAATAGCCCAACTCTCCGCCCGCGGATGCCCTTTTCCCGGGGATGCGTTGGAGCTGTCAAGAAAATTCACATGCCTAAACCCGGAACTTGCGCGGCCCCTACAGGTGCATGCGCACCTCGTACGCACCCGTAGGGGCTGCAAATTACGGCCCATTATATCTGGTCTTTAGTTACAGGTTAGGGACTACATTGTTCAGGTGTAGGGTAAGAACACTTGCAAGCGATTCAGTAGGCAGACTGGCCTGTAGGAGACACACTGCAATTGATCCTTCTGGTTTGGATTACCTATATGGGTATGCGTATTAGGCAATGTGCCAGTACTAATCACCTGACAATGAAATGGAGTAGAAAGCTGTGGCATAGCCTGGGAAAAAGTGGGGAGGGAGACTACTGCCTGGTAATACAGGTTGAGCGTCCAAAATCTGGAATTCCAGAATCCAGAATGTTCCAGAATCCGGACTCCGGACACCCTGTCAAACCGTTTCCACCGCCAGCCGGGCCCAGTGAAAAGTTAAAAAATGAAATCTAACTACTGTACAGTGACAAAAATTGCAAGAATAAAAACGCCAATCCTACCTGTTCCAGGCCAGGTCTTCACAGTCACCGCACCGCTGCTCCTGGGTCCGCAGCAACTCTGCACAGTACACAAGTCGCTTCAACAAGAATCAACTCTGCACAGTACACAAGTCCCCAGCCAGAATCAACTCTGCACAGCACACAAGTCCCCAGCCAGAATCAACTCTGCACAGCACACAAGTCCCCGGCCAGAATCAACTCTGCACAGCACACAAGTCCCCGGCCTCTCAACTCTGCACAGCACACAAGTCCCCGGCCTCTAGAATCAACTCTGCACAGCACACAAGTCCCCGGCCTCTAGAATCAACTCTGCACAGCACACAAGTCCCTTTGGCCAGTCTCAACCCCAGGTGACCCACCTACGCCCCATGCTGAGACCCCAGCTGATCCACCTACATCCCAGGTGACGTCCAAAAACCGGAAATATCGCAACCTGGGCCCAGGCATTTCCGGACTCGGAACGTGTTTCTGATGTCCGAAGTCAGGAAACGCCCGAACGCAGGTTGCGATATTTCCGGACATCAGAAACACGTTCCGAAGTCCGGAAAAACACGAAAACCGGCTCAGCCTCGGTCCCGAGGTTGCCGGATTCAGGACGCTCAACCTGTAGCTGGTAGCAAACATGAGGAAAAAGAGCATTAAAAAAAAAATACATTTGCTCCCTTTCCAGCCACATGCCCCTCCAACTAGGAAATACTCTCTCTCTGAACTCCCCTGTAACAGGAGCTCTCGCCACCTCCAGAACAGATTGTGGGGTGACACAGATTGGAGAAGGAGAGCGAGTTGACAGTGTTTTTAATCTTCAGTTAGGTCTTGGAGGAAGAACTGGAAGTTTTCTTTTGGAACAAAGGCGATGTAGTGATGATAATACCTACAGCAACCAAAAACTATTCCTGCAGATAAACTCAATATTGATAAAGACAAGCACAACAGTATTTATGCTCACAGTATTCCTAAGTGAAAAACGCACACAAAGCTTGCTATGGTAGGGGCTGGAGGGCCACCCCTTGTAGCAAATTCAGGTGTTTCTCATCCTGATTGTACTGCACCATGAGTGACGCCCTGAAGCCAGAATGCATTCACCCTAAACCATTAGCCTGAAGACTCAGCATAGACCTAAAGACTTGTCGACCCTGTAGTGTCCGCGTATCACTAACACACGGACTGCAGGAGAACGGTAATAACAGGTGTTTACTGAATAGAGGGTATGCTGGAACTAACTGTACAAATTACTACATGGTGTTATATACAGGTGTGGTCACTACTGGTACTGCAGTATACAGGGGCTGTAAAAGATAGTCCCTCTCTTAAAGGTACATACATTACAATTCCTCCCCTTTTAGATAAACAGTACATAACATTCATTTAACAATTAAATAATAACTAATTACAATTACAATTTTCTTTGTACTATATACATCAGCTGAAAGTAATCATTTATAAATTCAGTCTTTGAGGAGGCTTCCTGATCCTGTCTGGATAGCGCCTTTCTCGAGTATCCTGTTCTTGCGGCGGAGTCGATTCTGGCTCATTGTCATTGGTTGGTTCGTCAGCTTCCAATACCACTGATTCTGAGGTAGACGCAATCTGTACTTCGGGTTCATCACCAGGTGCGTATGATCGTGGCATGGGTTTGACTTGTTCCTGTGACTCTAGAATCTGGTCAGCATGGCGTCTCACGATGCTCTCTCCAGCGTCCACTGTGTACATTAGTAGTCCCTGCCGTGTGCATATCGTTCCTGGCTGCCATTTTTCTGTTCGGTAGTCGCGGGCCAAGACTGGTTGCCCTATCTTGAAGCTCCTGGTTTGCTTCTCATTGATGTGCTGGAATTGCTTATTCTCAACATCTCGTCTTATGTTTGGTTTGAGCAAATCCAGGCGACATCTTAACCTTCGGTTAAAGAACATCATGGCTGGAGCTTGGTTGGTGACTGCATGTGTCGCATTCCGGTAAGCAAACAAGAAATTATCCACCTTGTGTTGCAGTGGTATGTTGTCGTTATACATCGCCTTTATTGCTTTTTAAAGGTTTGAACAAACCTCTTAGCCAATCCATTTGTGGCTGGATGATATGGGGTGGATGTGTAATGCTTTACCCCATTATTCCTCAAAAACCTCCGGAAATCCTCGGACACATACTGTGGTCCATTGTCGGAGCAAATCTGTTCTGGCAAGCCATTCCTGGCGAAGATGATCCGTAGGACTGCAATAGTTTTCTCCGTGGTGGTGGAGGACATTTTGATGACCTCTGGCCATTTCGAATGTGCATCCACGGTGATTAAAAACATTGAGTCCATAAATGGACCAGCAAAATCAATGTGTACCCATTGCCATGGAGATGAGGGCCACTCCCATGGGTGTAGCGGGGCCTGTGGTGGAGCGTTTTGGACTTTCTGGCATCCTGTGCATCTCTTGGTCATTTCCTCGATTTCTTTATCGATTCCCGGCCACCACACAAACGCCCTGGCTAGGCTCTTCATTTTTACCCCTCCCAGATGACCCTCATGAAGCTCATTGAGCACTCTATCTCTCAACTTGGGTGGAATTACCACTCGGGATCCACACATCAAGGTCCCCCAGCACACTGACAGCTGTTCTCTCCTTGGCGAGAATGCTGGCAACAGTGAGTTGCCATGTGCTGGCCATCCCTTCACCGTCAAATCATAGACCCGAGAGAGTGTCGGGTCATTTCGGGTTTCCTTCTCTATACTTGAGTTTGTAACAGGTAGACATTCGACTATGGTCGAATGGAATATCTCAACAGGGTCCACTGCAGGTGCTTCCTCCACCATAGGCAGTGGCAGGCGCGACAGCCCATCAGCGTTTCCATGCTGTTTCGTGCCCTTATACTCTATTTCGTATTGATGTGCCCCTAGAAAAAGGGACCATCTTTGCAGCCGTTGCGCCATCATCACCGGAACGCCCTTCTTTGGGTTAAAAATGGAGACAAGAGGCTGGTGATCAGTCAGCAAGGTCAATTTCTGCCCGTGCAGATAGTGATTGAACTTCTTCACCCCCCACACCAGGCTGAGGGCCTCCCTATCAATCTGGGCATAGTTACGCTCGGCTGAGGTTAACAAGCGTGACGCAAAGGCTATTGGCCTCTCTGAACCGTCAAGGAATTTGTGCGACAGCACCGCTCCAATGCCGTAGGTAGACGCATCACATGCCAACCGAATCAGTAGTGTTGGATTGTAGTGGGCCAATACTTCTTTTGAAATGATTAGGCATTTACATTTCTGAAAGGCACGCTTACACTCATCACTCCATTTCCATGCTACTCCAGTTTGCAGCAGGGCGTTCAGTGGGTGCAGAATTGTAGACAAATTTGGCAAGAACTTATGGTAGTAGTTCACCAACCCGAGGAACGACCTCAGTTGCGACACATTTTCCGGTGCTGGAGCCTTGACTACTGCCTCAATCTTGTCTGGGGACTTACGTAACCCCTCTTCATCAATCACGTGGCCACAATACGAGATTTGTCTCCTGAAAAACTCGCATTTGGGGCGGTTGGCTCGTAGCCCATATTCTTGTAATCTAGTGAGCACCTGCTCCAGGTTGGCAAGGTGTTCACTGTCATTTTCGCCCGTAACCAGGATGTCGTCCAAATAACACTGGGTCCCCGGGATCCCTTGCAGGACTTGTTCCATCGCCCTCTGCCAAATAGCCGGAGCTGATGCTACCCCGAATACCAGTCGGTTGTACTGGTAAAGACCTTTGTGAGTGTTTATCGTGAGGTATTTTCTAGATGCTTCTTCTACCTCCATTTGTAGATACGCTTGGGCCAGATCAATCTTCGTAAAGCGTTTCCCTCCAGATAGTGAGGCGAAAATATCTTCTATCCGCGGAAGTGGATATTGTACTGTGTGAAGGACTGGGTTCACAGTTACCTTAAAGTCCCCACAGATGCGAACCTTCTTCGGCTCCCCAGGCGTGCTGCTCAATGATTTCTTCATTACAGGAACGATGGGTGTGGCCCACTCGCTCCAGTCCACCTTGGACAGCACACCCGAATGCTCCAGACTCTCCAGCTCTGCTTCGACGGCTGGGCGGATCGCATACGGTACCAGTCTGGCCTTAAAAAATTTGGGGTTTGTGTTATCTTCAATTTTTATCATTGTTGTTACGCCTTTTAGAGTCCCAAGTCCTTGCTGGAACACCCCTTTCACGTCAGTTAGAATTTTTGACAGTCGTCCAAGTGTGACGTCGTCATCCTTTTTGTCAGCCACAGTTAGCGCCTGAATGGAATGCCAATCCAATTGTATTTTTTGGATCCATTCACGTCCCAATAATGGTGGTCCTCCATCTTGTAGTATATATAGATACAGTTTCTGTGTTTCCTTGCCGTTGTATTTAACGGGCACCCTTATTTTTCCTCTGGGGTAGACTTTTCGCCCCATATATGTCTTCAAGACAATGGACGTGTCCTTCAAGGGTATGCGTGAGAATAGCCGCTCGTAGTCTCGTCGATTCATGACTGTTAGGGCTGATCCTGTGTCCAATTCCATCTTTACTTGGGACCTTGCTATCATGAGGGTGACCCAAATGGTTCGGTGATCCTCCTTTGCGATCACGTTGTGTAACTTTAGACAACTTAGTCTCCTGCTCCCGGAGTCATTATCACTCTTCTGATCTTCTGAACTACTGTCCGTCATCTTTTGTACTTTCTTGTACTTTTCCTTAGTAGTTCTTTTAGTGTTTGTTTTCTTTCCCGACCTGCAGACTCGTGCTATGTGTCCCACTTTTCCACATTGCCTGCATACTTTGTCCTTAAACCAGCAATCCTTCTGGTCATGGGTTGTTCTGCCGCAGCGATAGCACTTTTCTGCTCCATATGCCATTTCATTGGTGCTATATTCTTGCAGTTTCTGTTGTATTTCCGCAGCTCCCCGTACTGCTGCTTCGTAGGATACTGCATCGTTGAAAGCCTTTTCTAGCGTAAGGTCCTTTTCCGAAAGTAGTCATTTCTGGGTTCCTTCACTCTGGAGCCTGCAGACAAACTTATCCCTTAAGGTATCTGCCAGTCCTGCTCCGAACTGGCAGTGTTTCGATAACTTGCGTAGTTCCGTAAGATAGTCAGCATTACTCTCGTCTTTGTGCTGGTTTCTTTTATGGAACTTGAATCTTTCTGCTATCAGCAGCAGTGTAGGGTTTAGATGTTCCTGTAAGATATTGACAATTTCTTCAAAGCTTTTCTCCATTGGTTTAGCTGGGGTAATTAAATTCCGCAATAGGCCGTACGTTCTCGCGCCCATCAAATTCAATAATACCGACGCCTTCTTTTCATCGGCCACCTCATTTGCCTTGCAGTACACTTCAATTCTTTCCACATACGTGGTCCAGTCTTCTATTTCGTTGTCGAAAGCAGTGATGCTGCCACTCTTCGGCATCTTGGGTGGTTTAAAATGGCGCCTCCCGCGCTTTTCCTTCTTCCCCAATGGATTAAAATGGCGCCTCCCGCGCTTTTCCTTCTTCCCCCGCTGCTGCCAATGCTGCTCCTAGCGTTCTAAATAGTAATGGCGGTGCCCCGCGGCTTTCTGCGCGTCTCTCCTTTGTTAATTAATTTTCTTCGTTTTATTCTTCTTCGACGCTGTCCACTGCGTGTCTCTTTTCCTTCCCCCTTTTTTATTTTCTTTAACGCTGCCCGGCTCTTGAGCACTGGCCGCGCCCTGTGCGCTCCACCCTCTCTCTCTCTTTTTCTTCCCGACGACGCTGCTCGGCCCCCTTGCAGAGCCGCTCGATCGAGCTCTAGCCCGCCGCAGTCCGGGAAGGGTCAGCGCACTACCTGCTACCAGCCCGATTTGCTGGAACACCTTGACTGGAGAACCAAGCCCAGCTCTCCACAGCTTCCCCTGCGATTCTCTGAACTCCGATGGATCACTGGGCGGTTGCCCATGGTCGACGCCCATTGCTCTGGCTTCGACCTCCAAGAAGCTTCTTTTCAGTGATGGATCCCCGTGAGGTGAAGAAGTACTGCAGGTGAGTTTGAACCTGCTCGTCGCCACTGTAGTGTCCGCGTATCAATAACACACGGACTGCAGAACGGTAATAACAGGTGTTTACTGAACAGAGGGTATGCTGGAACTAACTGTACAAATTACTACACGGTGTTATATACAGGTGTGGTCACTACTGGTACTGCAGTATACAGGGGCTGTAAAAGATAGTTCCTCTCTTAAAGGTACATACATTACAGACCACACGCTCATATGTACAAAGTTTGTTGGTCCAGAACATTTACTGTTATCAGATATTACTAAATAAGTAAAAGCAATATCATCTCTTCACCTCCCTTGACCTGAAACGTCAACTCTGTTTCTCCACAGATGCTACCTGACCTGCTGAGTATTTCCAGAATTTTCTGTTTTTATTCCTCCCTTCTCAGCCATCATAAAAAATTCTAATGTCATTAATGAACTCAAACATGTGATTTGTTTGGGAAGTTTAGCATTGAGCATTACCTTGTCTTAGTCCTCATGCATCTCATTTTTACTGTCTGAGGAAAAGGCTGTTTCAAGTCAAGAAAAACAATCCATTGTTCAAAGTGTCTCCCGTTATTTCCTTTTTTTCTTCCTTTTAAAACAGGATCTGTTGGAACAAACCTACAAGAAACTTATTACAGAATACATCCTGAGACTTATGAGAAAGAAGTTGATTTGCAAAACAGAAGATCAGCAGAAAAAGATGGCAAACCTGATAAAGGAAGAAGCTCACCAATTACAGAGCTTATTTAGTCTTTATGTGAGTAATCCAGCTCTGAATGTGATTAATGCAATGGTGGCAGGCATCAACATTAAGATTAACTTGGATCACCATAGATTTTCATTGTTGAAATCAAAAGCCCAAATTGGAAGCTGTATAAAGTTAAGGCCAAGGTCTATAAATCTGGATGCCAATGCCCATTTGTCAGCCACTAACCAGCCTACTAAGCCATCAATACGTGTATTTAATTGGCTCAATTGGTCACTGCTTCAGCTAGAAATGTTTCCATAATGCTTCCAATTGACAAGTCAATTTTCAATCCTGCAAGATAATTTGTCATTAATTCCATGAGTCTAAATCTTCAAAAGTTTCATATTTGAACTTCATCAAATGACTTCTAAAAATAGCTCTCATCCATTAATTTAGTTACCTCCTCAAATGATCCCAGTAGATTTGTGATGCATGCTTTATTGCTTCTAACTGCATGATGACAATTATTTATAGCCTCTAAGCTCTTTACATAATCATAAGTAATATCCTATAGAGTGCTTGTGAGCATTTATCATACTATCTATTGTAGGCTAACAGATCTATAATTTTCAAATTTATACCTCACTTCTTTTTTAATACCAGGAAACATTTGCTATTCTCTAGTCTTCAGATACAGCTCCTGTATTTATGAAGCTTCCAAAAATATTAACCAAGATTGTGTCTAACTCCCCTCATTTCCTTGAGATTTCTGTCATCTAGTCCAGGTGCCTCTCAAAGATATCTACAGTTGGATTGCTGGTAATTTTCATGCCCACTAACTAGCATAGCTAAAAGGACGTTAAAGTTACTTTGAGTGGTATTAACAACATTTCAAAAATTATAATATAAAACCCTCTGAGTGAAGAAATTTCTCCTCATCTCAGTCCTAAATGTCCTACCCCTTATCCTGAGACTGTGACCCCTCGTTCTAGACCCCCAGCCAGGGGAAACATCCTTCCTGCATCCAGTCTGTCTAGCCCTGTCAGAATTTTATACGTTTCAATAAGACCCCCTTCCTAACTGTTTGCTGCACCTGCATGTTTGCTTTCAGTGACTGGTGTACAAGGACACCCAGGTCCCTTTGTACATCAACATTTCCCAATCTATCACCATTTAAATAATACTCTGCCTTTCTGTATTTCATACTGAATTGGATAACTTCACATTTATCCACATTATACTGCATCTGCCATGTATTTGCCCACTCAGTCAACTTGTCTAAATCACCTTGAAGCCTCTTTGCATCCTCCTCACAACTCACAATCCCACCTAGTTTCGTGTCGTCAGCAAACTTGAAAATATGACATTTGGTTCCCTCATCCAAATCATTGATAGATATTATGAATAGCTGGGGCCCAAGCACTGATCCCTGCGGTACCCCACTAGTCACCGCCTGCCACCCCGAAAAAGACCCATTTATTCCTACTCTCTGTTTCCTGTCTGTTAACCAATTTTCAATCCATGCCAGTATATTACCCCCAATCCCATGTGCTTTAACTTTGCACACTAACCTCTTATGTGGGACTTTATCAAAGGCCTTCTGAAAATCCAAATACACATCCACTGGTTCTCCCTTATCTATTCTACCAGTTATACCCTTAAAAAACTCCAGTAGGTTTGTCAAACACGATTTCCCTTCCATAAATTCATGCTGACTTTGTCTAATCCCGTTGATATTTTCTAAGTGTCCTGTTATCACATCCTTTATAATAGATTCTAGCATTTTTCCTACTACAGTACTGATGTTAGGCTAACCTGTCTGTAGTTTTCCCTCCCTCCTTTTTTAAATAGTGGGGTTACATTTGCCAACCTCCAATCTATAGAAACTGTTCCATAATCTATAGAATTTTGGAAGATGACAACCAATGCAGATTATCAGGCCCTGGGGATTTATCGGCTTTCAGTCCCATTAATTTCTCCAGCACCATTTTTTTACTAATACTAATTTCCTTTAATTCCTCCTTCTCACTAGACTCTTGCTTCCATAGTGTTTCTGGGAAGTTATTTGTGTCCTCTTCCGTGAAGACAGAACCAAAGTATTTGTTTAATTGCTCTGCCGTTTCCTTGTTCCCCATTATAAATTCTCCCATTTCTGACTGTAAGGGACCTACATTTGTCTTCACTAATCTTTTTCTTTTTACATACTTGCAGAAGCTTTTACAGTCTGCTTTTATGTTCATTGCAAGTTTACTCTCATACTCTATTTTTCCCCTCTTATTCAATCTCTTGGTCCTTTTTTGCTGAACTCTAAACTGCTCCCAATCCTCAGGCTTGCTACTTTTTCTGACAGCTTTATATGACTCCTCTTTGGATCTAATACTATCCTTACTTTCTTTTGTTAGCCATGGTTAGGCCACTTTTCGTTTTGTGTTTTTGCACCAGAAAGGAATGTATAACTGTTGCAATTCATGCATTTGTTCCTTAAATGTTAACCATTGCCTATCCAACGTCATGCCTTTTAATGAAGCTCCCCAATCTATCATAGCCAACTCACTCCTCATACCTTCATAGTTTCCTTTGTTTAGATTTAGGACCCTAGTTTCAGATTGGACTTCTGCACTTTCTATCATGTTATGGTCACTCTTCCCTAAAGGACACCGCACAAGAAGATTATTAATTAACCCCTTCTCATTGCACAATACCCAATCTAGAATAGCCTGTTCCCTAGTTGGCTCCTCAACGTACTGGTCGAAAAAACCATCTCGTACACACTCCAGGAATTAATCTTCCACAGTATTATTGCTAATTTGGTTTGGCCAGTCTATATGTAGATTAAAGTCACCCATAATTACTGTAGTACCCTTGTTACATGCAGCTCTAATTTCCTGTTTGATGCCATCCCCTACATTACCACTACTGTTTGGAGGCCTATAGATAACTCCCACCAGTGTTTTCTGCCCCTTGGTGCTTCTTAGCTCCACCCAGACTGATTCTACATCTTGATTTTCTGAGCCAATATCCTTTCTCACTATTGCTCTGATTTCATCCTTTACTAACAACGCCACCCCACCTCCTTTTCCTTTTTGCCTGTCCTTCCTAAATATCAAATATCTTTGGATATTCAGCTCCCAGCCTTGGTCACCCTGCAGCCATGTCTCCGTAATCGCAATTATATCGCATCCGTTTACATCTATTTGCGCTGTTAATTCGTTTAACTTATTACGAATGCTTCGTGCATTCAGATACAGTGGGCTGGATTTTCATTGAGGAGTTGGGTTGGAGGCGGGACTACAACTTTCGGGGTTGTAGTCCCGCCTCCATTGAGTTCTAGCCAATCCACGCAATTTTGACTTGATTGACCTTGTTGAGCCTGCCCAGCAGGCCAATTAAAGGCCACCCGGCAACAGGTGACGTCACAGATTGAAATTTCATCTGTCAAGACCTTTTGACAGATGAAATATCAGCATTTCACAGCTGTTTGAAGCTGTCAAACACTGACAATCTGTACTCCAAGTTAATTCCTTCCTGTCAGGATGATTTAGAGATCTCCCCGGAACAGAAAGCTGAATGCTGCAATTTTTGACAGCTCGCAGCCATTCTGCTTTCTGTGCTGGTGAGATGAGGGACTCCCGAGACCTGAGGAAAGGCTGTAAAGGTATGTAAAGGTATGTAAAACTTCTTTAAACACTTTACACACACCAAACACACTTACCTTTACACTCATGCACCCATCACTCACCTGAACACCGGATATCTCGACCCCTCCAAGCCCTTCATCCCAACGGTCCGCCTCCTCTAACTTGGCATGGTTTGGAGCCATCAGGAATCCCACACTTCAACATTAAAAATAGGGATTAGGCTAAAAACTGCCTGTTAACTACCTGTTAACAGGCAGTTAATTGGCACTAATCCCCTTCCCGCCTCAGGGAGGCAGATCCCAGTGCGGGGCAGGTACCCGCCTCCTTTGAAACTGGCATGGAGGCGGGTTGGGGACGGGATGGTGTCGGGACCCCCGATTTCGGGATTTTAACCCCCCACACGCCTCCAATCCCGCCTCCACGGCCCAATGAAAATCCTGCCCAGTGCCTTTAGATTTGTCTTTTTAACATTTTTAGACATCTTAACATTTTTTTGTACTTGGCCCTATTTGTCTTATTACCATTTTTTCTTACCCAGACCCTATTTGTTAGTGCACTCCTTTGTTTGTACGCTCTGTCCCTTCCTGAAACAATCTGGCTATCCTTACCCCAATCACTTTCCTGCAATGCTTCCTTGTCTTTTCTCTTCAGCATTCTAGATTTCTCTCCACCAGGACCCTCCCCCCACCCCCACCCCTTATTTAGTTTAAAGCCCTATCTACCTCCCTAGTTATTTGATTTGCTAGAACTCTGGTCGCAGCATGGTTGAGGTGTAGTCCGTCCCAACGGAACAGCTCTCTCTTTCCCCAGTACTGGTGCCAGTGCCCCACAAATCGAAACCCACTTCACAGAATCACAGAAACCCCACAGTGCAGATAGAGGCCATTTCGGCCCATCGAGCCTGCACCGACACATATCCCACCCGATCCCCGTAACCCCTACACCAACACATATCCCACCCTATCCCCGTAACCCCACGTATTTAATCCCCCTAACACTAAGGGTCAATTTATCATAGCCAATCAACCTAACCCGCACATCTTTGGACTGTGGGAGGAAACCGGAGCACCCGGAGGAAACCCACGCAAACACGGGGAGAATGTGCAAACTCCACACAGAAAGTCGCCCGAGGCCGGATTTGAACCTTCTCCCACACCAATCTTTGAGCCACGCATTCATCTCCCTGATCCTATTGACCCTATGCCAATTTGCTCGTGGCTTCGGTAATAATCCAGAGATTATGACCTTTGTGGTTCTGCTTTTTAATTTAGTCCCTAGTTGCTCAAAATCTCTCAGCAGAACCTCTTTCTTTGTCCTACCTATGTCATTGGTGCCTATGTGGATCACAACAACTGGATTCTCCCCCTCCCACTCCAAGTTCTTCTCCAACCCGGAGGAGATGTCCTTTACCCTGGCACCGGATAGGCAACATAGCCTTCGGGACTTATGCTCCTGGTCTGCAGAAAACAGTGTCTATCCCCCTAACTATACTACAACCACCTTCCTTTTTACTCCCCCCACTTGAACGGCTTCCTGTACCACGGTGCCGTGGTCAGTTTGCTCGTCCTCCCTGCAGTCCCCGCACTTGTCCACAAGGGTTGCAAGAACCTCGAATCTATTGGACAATTGCAGGGACTGAGGCTCCTGCAATACTACCTCCTAGATCCCCGTAGCTGCTTCACTCGCAGTCACACCCTCCTGTCCCTGACCACATGTCAATTTTAAAGTATTTAATTTAAGGGGTGTGGCTGCCTCCTGGAGTAAAGGGTCCAGGTAACTTTCTCCCTCCCTGATGTCTCGCAATGTCTGCAGCTCGGACTCCAGCTCCTCAACTCGGAGCCAAAGTTCCTCGAGCCACAGACACTTACCGCAGATGTAGTCACCCTGGACAAACATGTTCACAAGCTCCCACATATTGCAGCAGCAGCACATCTCCTGTTCTCCCATTATTTTATTTATTGAATTAATTAGTTTAGTGTTAATCAAATTATTTACCTCCTTTAGTTTATTAAATTAATTAAATTAAGTTTCGTTTTTAAAATTTAGTTATATGTTATATGTTAACTTAAAACTTAGGCCACAGTCACTACCAATCACTTACCTGCCTTACCTATGATGTCACACTGCCGTTTTCTCTTGTTGATGCAGGTCTGCTGCTGTTTTTATCCCCACTCTCGGGCCTCGGTCTGCTCCCGCTCAGGTCCTCCGCTGTTCTGCAGGAGAAGTTAGGAAATGCAAGCACCTCCGACCTCCACTTCACCGAACTCCCACACTTACCAAACTCCCAGTTGTTCAATCTGTGCTCGCTGCACTCACAGGCCCCTGTGTTTATACTGTTTGTGACTCAGGAACCAGTTTAATCCAGTTAGCTAATTAACTAACTACTGCAGCTCTCCAGCAGGAGAGCTTGCTTCTTTATCTCTGCTTAAACCTGAAGAAACTTAAAAATTTAAAGTTTAAATTTTAACTTAAACAGTTGATCTTACATAAAAGCTACTAGTAATTAACACTAGATTTTTAAAGAGATTAACCCTTAAAACTCCCACACTTACCAAACTCCCAATTGTTCACTCTGTGCTCGCTGCACTCAGTGCCAGTTCTGATGAAAGGTCATCGACCTGAAACGTTAACTTTCTTTCTCTCTCCACAGTTGCTGCCTAACCTGCTGAATGTTTCCAGCATTTTCAAAAATTATAATGTTGCTTTAGCACAGCAGCAAATGTTTTACATGAACCAAGAACTAAATTACCCATATGAGGGAGCAAACCCAATTAATGTAAGTCTTAGACTGCCAGCAGATCCAAAAAAATTACAGTTTTCCTGGACTGGCCATTTTTTAGTTTTTAGTTCATGCGCTGTGACCCTGAAACAAATACTAATATTACAGTATAGCAATTTACTTAATCTTAACCTTAACTTACAAAAGTAAACAATTCTAGATCATTTGCAAATTTTATTTAGTGTCCCTTAAGGTGAGGTACATCGGTTCTGGGAAATGGAACATTGTTCTTGGGATTTTAGCAACACTGGCAAGGCAGTGCCCATTTATTGCCCATTCCTAGTTGCCCTGAGGGCATTCAGAATCACCTGTAGGCAAGACTGAGTATGGGTGGCAGGTTCTCTTGCCTAACATTATCAAACCAGCTGGATTTTATAGTTATTTTTCTGGCGTTAGCCCACAAATTACCAGACTTACTGGATTCAGGTTCATAACTTACCATAGTGGGATTTGAATTTGCAACTTCTGGGTTACTAGTCTTGTACAATTACTACTAAGCTATCTAAGTCATTCCCCACCAATTTTGTGTGCTACTGCACCATTTCTCCCAGACGGGAGGCCTCAAAATCTCCCCCAATATATATTGTGTATATTATGGATGAAACTGTACAACAGTTGCCCTCAATAGATGTGTTACAGGGTTCCCAACTGATTTAGAATTTCTCATAGGCCAGAACACTGGTAACAGTATACATAATTAATACCAGTTAATTCCTTTCCTCCTTAAGTATGGAAAAAAATATATGGATGTTTTATGCTTTGTTGTGAGACAAAGCTTACAGCTAGTTACTTAATGAATATATTGACTTGTGCTAATTACATAGGATATACGGCACAGAAACAGGCCATTCGGCCCAACCAGTCCATGCCGGCGTTTATGCTCCACATGAGCTTCCTTCCGTCTTTCCTCATCTAACTCTATCAGTATAACTCTCTATTCCCTTCTCCCTCATATGCTTGTCTAGCCTCCCCTTAAATGCATCTATACTATTCATTTCAACCACTCCCTGTGGTAGTGAGTTCCACATTCTCACCACTCTCTGGGTAAAGAAGTTTCTTCTGAATTCCATATTTGATTTCTTGGTGATTATCTTATATCGATGGCCTCTAGTTTTGCTCTTCCCCACAAGTGGAAACTGTGGGGAAGATCTGTGTTAATTTGTGTCCATTTTTTTTCTAATTTGTTATGACCAGAATGAATTAACTTGTCTTCCCACAAAGTCAACTTCAGCAAGCATACACTAAAATCAAATCAACTTTAATTTTATTAAAACTATGTAAAGGCTGCAGAATTCTTCATGTCCTACAAAGGCAAACTTTAATTTTGATCTATTTGTCTAGTTTGTGTAAGTATAATAATTATATATCCAGCAGATAGAATCTTTTTTTGGTGACCGCTTTGCGGAACACCTCCGTTCAGTCCGTAAGGGTGACCCCGAGCTTCCGGTCGCCTGTCATTTTAATTCACCGCTCCATTCCCACTCGGACCTCACCGTCCTTGGCCTCTTGTATTGTTCCACGGAAGCTCAACGTAAACTCGAGGAACAGCACCTCATCTTCCGATTAGGCACTCTGCAGCCTTCCGGACTCAATATCGAGTTCAACAATTTCAGATCATAAGCTCGGCCCCCATTTCATTTTCTCTTGTAATTGTTCCACTCCTTTCCCCCGCCCCCCCCCCCTTTCCTTTTGTTTCTCTCTCACACCTGGCAGCTATCTTTTGCCCTGCCAGTACACTTTACACCTAATCTCAGCCTATTACCATCTCGTCTAGCTTCTAATCTCTTTCACTTCTTTTGTTTCTTTTATTCTTTTGTCCGATCGCAGCCCTGCCTTCGATCTAGTTTCTTTTCTTTCCAGTTTTGAAGAAGGGTTCGACCCGAAACGTCAACTCAAATTTCTCTCCACGGATGTTGCCTGACTTGCTGAGTTTTTCCAGCATTTTCTGTTGTTATTTTGATAGAATCTTTTTATGTTTTTCATTTAACCAGGGATCCCAAGCTACATATCTAGAGGCTGTGCTTCGCATAATAGCTGAAATCATCAGACTGCAAGATGTGACTGCAATTGCAATGGAAGTTGGTGCATTCATTCACGACTTTCCGGATATCAAGTAAGAATTGTCAAAATAATTGAAAAAGTAGAAAACATAAACACATTTGCCGCTGAATCCCAGTATTTGAAAAATGGTGATATTGTGCTAAAATGAAATTTGTTACCTGTACTAAAGCTAGTTATACATTCTGTCTCTCCCTTCCCTGCAGAAAACATCACCTTTCAGCTATCTTATACATTAAAGGAAATGTGAAGAAAAGAGACGAAAGGAATATCCTGCAAGTTCTTGAAGTCCCATTTAATGCCAACTCAGACTGTTCCACAGACAGGAATCTATTTTCAGCCTTGTAGTCTCGCTGTACCCAAATGCTTTAATCTCTGAGGTAATAAATAGGCATATGCAAATAAGGGGTCTAACGCCTATTTGACACCTCCTTTACCAAATTGGTTTACCTGACCGCAGTCGGAGCCGGACCAGCTATATTTAGGGAAACCAGGTCTATATGTGGTCTAACCAGCGGTCCTCAAAGGGACCACTGCAGGCCACAGCCAAAAAAGTAAGTTTTAATAAATTCTTATGAATAAGGTGGAGCCGGGAGATGCAGGATTGCTACTACACCCGCCGATCGCCACCTGGACCCCACTCCTGATCGCATCCCCACCACCGATCATCCCCTCTCCCAGTCGCACCTGCCCAACTAATTTTTATATTTGTGGAATGTCAAATATCTTCAAAGTCTGGATAAAAGCAGCTTCTCATTTCCTAGTTTGCTGTCTGTGAGAATTCTGCAATGTGATTGGCTGCTTAGTCAGCTTGTTAATGTCACAGCAGCTCACACGAGAGATTCACATTGCAGAGTGCTGAAATCAATTGAACATCGAAAAAGGCAAACTTCTCACCACAGAGATCACCAGTGGCAAGCCCTTTGCTTCACCTCTGACCGCAAACTACTGGCCATGTTGTTAAAATAATTTTTTTTTTAAACTTTGTTTATGATACTTCAGCTTTTACCTTAATCCTATGTGTATGTCCCAATCTTTATTTCACTCGCTGTAAAATTTATAAAAAGTAAATTAGAATCTGTGCATTTTATTTCCTGGTTTGCTGTCTATGAGAATTCTGCAATGTGATTGGCTGCTCAGCCTGCTGGATGACATTACTGTTGCTGGACGTTGGAGATGCGATTGATTTGGCACCAGATTCAAACAAAGGTTGGGAGAGCTGAAATTCACGGCACAGAGATCGTTAGCTCTTTGTGGGCAGCTTTCTTTGAGGTCAGCGGCGAGCCATTGGCACATTGCCAACCCTCCAAAAGAAGCTGGAAAAGAGGGCTGTGCAGCAACCCTGGAACCTCTGAAAGGTCAACTCATTGTCTTTGTATCCAATTTTGATGAGCTATTTTCTAGTTTTTCAGTACACCAATTTTTTATTGGCTTGTTGTTCTTGTGACAGTCTTGAAATTTCTGTGTTCTTTTTAATGTGTTAACATAAAAGGTCATCCAAAAGTCTTCTATAGGCCTATAAATAGTAAACGGGTAGTAAGAGGAGGGTGGGGCCAATTAGGGACTAAAAAGGATGCATGAAGACAGAGGGTATAGCTGAGGCACTGAATGAGTTCTTTGCATCTGTCTTCACCAAGGAAGAATATGCTGCCATAGACATAGTGAAGGAGGAGGTAAAGGAGATACTGGATGAGATAAAAATTGATAAAGAGGAGGTACTAGAAAGGTTGGCTGTACTTAAAGTAGATAAGTCACCAGAACCAAATGGGATGCATCCTAGGACCCTGAGGGAAGTGAAGGAAGAAATCGCAGAGGTACTGGCCATAATCTTCCAATCCTCCTTAGATACAGGCGTGGTGCCAGAGGACTGGAGAATTGCAAATGTTACACCCTTGTTCAAAAAAGGATGTAAAAATAAATCCAGCAACTACAGGCCGGTCAGTTTAACCTTGGTAGTGCGGAAGCTTTTAGAAACAATAATCAGGGACAAAATTAACAGTCACTTGGACAAGTGTGGATTAATTAAGGAAAGCCAGCATGGATTTGTTAAAGGCAAATAGTGTTTAACCAACTTGATCGAGTTTATTGATGAGGTAATAGAGAGGGTTGATGAGGGTAATGCGGTTGACGTGGTGTACATGGATTCCAAAAGGCGTTCGACAAAGTGCCACATAATAGGCTTGCCAGCAAAGTTGAAGCCCATGGAATAAAAGGGACAGTGGATATGAAATTGGCTAAGTGACAGGAAACACAGAGTAGTGGTGAACGGTTGTTTTTCAGACTGGAGGAAAGTATACAGTAGATAGATAGAGAGAAACTGTTCCCATTGGCAGAAGGGTCGAGAACCAGAGGACACAGATTTAAGGTGATTGGCAGAAGAACCAAAGGCGACATAAGGAAAAACTTTTTCACTCAGCGAGTGGTTAGGATCTGGAATGCACACCCTGAAAGGGTGGTGGAAGCAGACTCAATCACGGCTTTCAAAAGGGAGTTGGATAAGTACCTGAAGAAAATAACATTGCAGGGCTACGGGAAAAGGGCGGGGGAGTGGGACTATCTGAAGTGCTCTTGCAGAGAGCCGGCACGGGCTCGACAGGCCGAATAGCCTTCTTCCGTGCTGTAACCATTCTATTATTCTATGAATGGGGCAGTCATTTGGAGACTTCTGTTTGAGAACTTGACTTCCCCACCATAAATCATCTAGCTACTTTTCCTGGACAAGGCAACTTGACAGCATGCACATTCCATTAGGAATTATACCAGATCTTCTCGAGCTGAAGGATGAGGAGGGATTGAATCAGCAGCAGCAAAGGAAGGCCCCACTATGAGTCAGAGCAAGAGGCACAGCATGTGGACTTGAGCAGCAAGTCAAAGATTAATCCAAAACCCCCTTCACTTCTGAGGTGATTGCCCTTTTCAGAAACATTTCTGGACAGCTTCCCATGGCAAAATGGTATTGAGGAAGTGTTTAATGGACTTACCTAGCAACAGGGAAAGGGTTCCCGGCAAGTGGTGTGTAAAGAAAAGAAAGCCTTCCAGATGAGTATGCAACTGATGAAGGTGAAAGTGCATGTGTGTGCTACAGGCATGGCACTGCAGATCAGAGCAAACTAATGGAGGACCAGCGCTATTTAACACACGTTCAGCAGGAACGACCCCCCCCCCCCCCAGCGCTATTTAAAGGGCTCGTTGTCTACTTACAAGTTAGTATCTGGTTGATTTCTTCTGGCTGTTGCTACAATTCTACAAGTGGTTGGTGCTTTCTATAGTTGTTTCAAGTTGCCAAAGTCTACAGGGAGTGGTGTGGCAGGTGCTGAAGAATGTTTTCCTGACTTCAAGGCTTCTGCACACACTACTTGCTGACAGACATGCGTGCACTAGTAGAAATTCCCCTTGGAATACAGCATGACTTGGAGAATAAACAGAGGACATATAGAGCAGGACATTCTGTTGGAAGAGGGAGGAGGAGGGGGAGAAGGGCAATTTAAAACACAATTGGCAGTGGCCATGGAATGGATCAAAAAGATTCCCGGTCCGGTCCAGTCAATCTCCAAAGTCCTCCACATCAACATCTGGGGACTGGCGACCAAATTGGGAGAGACAGACTAGTAAAGCAACAGTCTGACATAGTTGCTCTCACAGAGTCATATCTTTCAGCTTGTACCTTTTTCTCTGATGGAACAAGGTGTTGGTTCTGACAAGGCCATGTTCTAAGCACGTCGTCAGGAGGAGGGTACCGTTGGAGTTGGCTTTCCCTACCCCCTCTCTGCTGATCACACCTCCCCAGAGGTCTGTGTCCTTTCCAACTCTGGTGTTGAAGTCGCCAAGGATGATCAGCTTGTCGCCCGTTGGGACTCGGGACAGGGGTTCTTCGAGGCTGGAGTAGAATTCCTCTTTGGTCTTGTCTGTTGCTTCCAGTGTTGGGGCATTTGCACTGATGACCGTAGCGCACTGCTTCCGGGCTAGGGTGAGCCGTAGAGTCATGAGGCGTTCCTTTATTCCACAAGGGGAGTCTCTGAGACGTTCAACTAGCTCATTTTTTATTGCGAAGCCTACCCCATGGAGGCGGCGTTCTTCTTCAGGTTTGCCTTTCCAGAAGAAGGTGTAACCACTACCTTGCTCCTTGAGCTGGCCTTCCCCTGCCCGCCGGGTCTCACTTAGGGTGACGATGTCTATGTCAAAACGTCTGAGCTCCCGGGCAACGATAGCAGTATGGCATTCCGGCCTGTCACTGTTGGGGTTGTCCATGAGGGCCCTGACGTTCCAGGTCCCGAACTTCATTTTAAAGAGTGGAAGATGCCTGTGCATGAATTCTTTTAACGTGGGGTGGCCGTTGCACACCAGCTACCACACGGGCTTGACAGAGCAAGGACTTGGTCCAATGTCAAGGTGTAGGGGGTTTCTCTTGCTTGCTCTGGTCTCCTGCCGGGCTTCTTGCAATAATTACCCTTGAGTGGTTCGACCCACTCTTCCCTACGGTTCTAGACCTTGGACTTAGGTGCAGGGAACTGTAGTGCAGAGAAAACTCAATAGACCAGGTTGAATAGCACGAAATGGATGCTTTTATTAAACAGTTTGCAGCATTATAAAATACATGTCATAAGCACAGATTAAAGCTACTACAAGCATGCACACATCTATGAACTTAACTCTATGGAAATGGGGAACACACGGCACATCGTAAAAGGGGTAACACATTACAACTACCCTTAACCCCCCCCCCCCAGACCTAACTAAGTTTCGACTTGAGGAACTCGGGATCATGCTCACCACGTTCAGAATTGCGAAAAGGGAGTTTAGCAGCCTTTTTGGCACAGCTATCCGTCGTCACGTGGATTTGGAAACTTCTGGCGCAGCTTGTTTTCCTCTTGGCTCTCCCGCGATGAGGCTGCCGATACAGCCTTGGTGAGCGCTCGCCACGGATGGGTCCGTTACCGGCGTGGTGTTGAAGCACTGAATGCACCTGTGTTACCGTTACCGAAGGGCTGTTGAGGCACTGGAGTGCTGGGCCCGGAGTGTCCTCTTATACAGTCATAATGATTGTCCTTCTGAGGGTGTCTTCTTCTTCGGCCTGGGTCGTCGATGATCTCCCGACAAAAGTACCCGGGCCACCCTCGTCGTCTTCCCGTCGTGGCTGAGCCTTGCCTGGCCGAACACCGACCACATTCCGAAACCGAAGTGCTGCCTTAACCGAAGAGTCGTAGAAGTTCCGAAGCTACGAATCGTCCTGAAGAAGTGTACTACAAGTGAAGCGTAGTGAATCGTGAAGTGAAGCGTACCGTAGAAGTTCCGAAGCTACTCCCAAGCGTTGAGCGTACTTCCCAAAGTGTACAAAAAGTGAAGCGTACTGATGGACCTTTTCAATCCACAGTTATACCTTTTTGGAACATTCTTATCTCCCGCCAGATCATAGTCCTGTCTTTGTAATATTTTTGGCGGGCAGAATTCTCTGCAGGGGTGTTTTGTCTTCATAACGGGAGTCGGTGATGGCTTAGCTGGCCTTCCTGGGCCGATAATGTCTTTGCTTTGTCACCGTAACTTGGTTTGTATATTGATCGGTCTGGAGATTGCCCTTGATGGCTGTTAAACGGCTTTTCTTTGTACAGTAAATGGGTTTAAGTGTTCGTTCAATTGTCCGCCCATTTCTTGATGGGTCTCATCCTGCTACCCAAAACTGTCCTGTACTTAGAATCTAATTAATATGTATGCTCAGTTTCCTGAGTTTCGGTTTCCCGAAACTGGTTTTCGTGGGCTTAATGTCCTCAATCCACAAGCCTGTCTGACTTGTAGTAACAGAAATTCAAATGGTCCCAGAAACTGGTCACGAGGTCCGGCGGCCATTTTGTGTGCCCTTTTTATCAAAGGTTTCTCTGTACAAACATCTTTTGGTCAATAAAACTGTCTTATTAACCCTAATTTACTGCGTGGTTATTAATGAAAATTTCGAATCTTACAAAGGGGATCCAAGATGATTGGAGACCAGGCTCTGCTACATCGGCCTAGCACATACACACAAACATACTCCTACTGTCCTCCTCCCTCCTTCCCGCAGGTCCTCTATGCCTGGGTATCATAGGTGTTAGATCCGTGTATCTTGATGTTGTGTCCTTCAATAATTAGACAAGAGACTGCAGGGAACAATCAACAGGTGTTTACTGAATGAGGGTAACTCTAAAACTAACTGTACAGATCCCTACTCAGGGTTTATATACAGGTGTGGTCACTGCCGGTACTACAGTATACAGGAGCTGTAAAAAGTAGTTCTCCCCTTAAAGGTACATACCTTACAATTCCTCCCCTTTTAGATTAACAGTACCATAACATTCATTTAACAATTAAATATCAACTAATTACAATTAACACTTTTAACATGCAACATTAACTGAAAATAGTCTATTTATAAATGCAGTCTTTGGGGAGTCTTCCTGATCCTTTCTGGATAGCGCCTTTCCTGAGTGTCTTGCTCTTGGTGCGGAGGCGATTCTGGCCCCCTGTCGTCGGTTGGTTCATCCGCTTCCGATGCTACTGTTTCTGGGGTAGATGCTACCTGTACGTCGGGTTCATCACCAGGTACGTATGGGCGAGACATGGGGTTGACTTGTTCCTGTGACTCTAGGATCTGGTCAACATGGCGTCTCACAGTGTTCTCCCCAACATCCACTGTGTACATTAGTGGCCCCTGCCGTGTGCATATCGTTCCTGGTTGCCATTTCTCTGTTCGGTAGTCGCAGACCAAGACTGGTTGCCCTACATTGCTCCTTGTCGGCTTCTCATTGATGTGCTGGAATTGCTTATTCTCAACATCTCTCCGTACATTTGGTCTGAGCAAATCCAGACGAGATCTCAACCTTCGGTTAAAGAACATCATGACCGGGGTCTGGTTGGTGACTGCATGTGTCGCATTTCTGTAGGCTAACAGGAAATTGTCCACCTTATGCTGCAGTGGAATGTCGTCATCGCACATGGCCCTTACTGCTTTTTTAAAGGTTTGTACAAACCTCTCAGCCAATCCATTTGTGGCTGGATGATACGGGGCGGATGTGTAATGCCTTACCCCATTCCTTTTCATAAATCTTCGAAACTCTTCGGACACAAACTGTGGTCCGTTATCAGAGCAAATCTGCTTTGGCAAGCCGTTCCTGGCAAATATGGTCCGTAGGACTGCAATAGTTTTCTCCGTGGTGGTGGAGGACATTTTGATCACCTCAGGCCATTTCGAGTGCGCATCCACGGCTATCAAAAACATTGAGTCCATGAATGGACCAGCAAAATCAATATGCACCCGTTGCCATGGAGATGAGGGCCACTCCCATGGGTGTAGAGGGGCATGTGGTGGTGCATTTTGGACCTTCTGGCATCCTGAGCAGCTCTTTGTCAGGCCCTCAATTTGCTGATCGATCCCCGGCCACCACACATAAGCCCTAGCAAGGCTTTTCATTTTCACCCCTCCCAGATGACCTTCGTGAAGCTCATTGAGCACTCTCTCCCTTAACTTGGGTGGAATTACCACTGTTCTCTTCTGGATGAGAATGCTGGCAACAGTGAGTCGCCATATGTTGGCCATCCCTTCACCGTCAAGTCATATACCCGAGACAGTGTCGGGTCATTTCGGGTCTCCTTCTCTATACCAGCGTTAGTTACTGGCAAGCGTTCAATTATAGTCGAATGAAATATTTCGACAGGGTCCACTGCTGGTGCTTCCTCCGCAGTAGGCAGTGGCAGGCGTGATAGCCCATCAGCGTTTCCATGCTGTTTCGTGCCCTTATACTCGATTTCATATTGGTGCGCCCCTAGAAAAAGGGACCATCTTTGTAGCCGTTGCGCAGTCATCACCGGAACGCCCTTCTTTGGATTAAAGATGGAGACAAGTGGTTGGTGGTCAGTCAGCAAGGTGAATTTCTGCCCGTGCAGATAGTGATTGAACTTTTTCACTCCCCACACTAGGCTGAGGGCCTCCCTGTCAATCTGGGCGTAGTTATGCTCGGCTGAGGTTAGTGACTGAGACGCAAAGGCGACTGGCCTCTCCGAGCCGTCCGGGAATTTGTGCGACAGCACCGCTCCAATGCCATAGGGTGATGCATCACACGCCAACCGAATTGGTAGTGCTGGGTTGAAATGAGCCAACACCTCTTTTGATGTGATCAATGCTTTGCTCTTCTGGAAAGCTCGTTTACATTCGTCACTCCACTTCCATGGTGCCCCTGTTTGCAGTAGGGTGTTCAGTGGGTGTAGAACTGTAGACAAATTCGGCAAGAACTTATGGTAGTAGTTCACCAGCCCGAGGAACGACCTCAGTTGTGACATGTTTTCCAGTGCTGGAGCCTTGACTACTGCCTCAATCTTTTCAGGGGACTTATGTAACCCTTCTTCATCAATAACGTGGCCACAATACGAGATCTGCTTCTGGAAAAACTCGCATTTGTGGCGATTCGCTCGGAGCCCATATTCCTTCAATCTAGTGAGCACCTGCTCCAGGTTGGCGAGGTGATCACTGTCATTTTCGCCCGTGACCAGGATGTCGTCCAAATAACACTGGGTCCCTGGAATCCCTTGCAGGACTTGATCCACTGCCCTTTGCCAAATAGCCGGAGCTGATGCTACCCCGAACACCAGCCGGTTGTATTGGTAGAGACGTTTATGAGTGTTGGATCGTGAGGTACTGTTTCGAGGCTTCTTCTTCCTCCATTTGCAGGTACGCCTGGGCCAGATCAATCTTAGTGAAGCGTTTCCCTCCAGATAGCGAGGCGAAAATATCTTCAATCTGCGGAAGCGGATATTGTACAGTGTGAAGGACTGGGTTCACTGTCACCTTAAAGTCACCACAGATGCGAACCTTCTTTGGTTCCCCAGGCGTATTACTCAACGACCTCTTCATTACAAGAACGATGGGTGTAGCCCACTCGCTCCAGTCCACTTTGGACAGTACTCCTGAATGTTCCAAACCTTCCAGCTCTGCTTCGACGGCTGGGCGGATCGCATAAGGTACCGGTCTGGCCTTCAAAAACTTTGGGCTTGCATTTCCTCTATTTTGATCATCGCTGTTATGCCTTTTAGTGTTCCGAGTCCCTCCTGGAACACTTCTTGTGCGTCAGTTAGCATTTTTGACAGTCGTCCAGGTGTGATGTCGTCATCCTTTTTGGCATCTACAGTCAGTGCTTGTATGGAATGCCAATCTAGCTGTATCTCCCGGATCCATTCACGTCCTAGTAGTGGTGGTCCTCCATCTGGCAATACATATAGGTCCATTTTTGGTGTTTCCTTGCCGTTATATATAACGTTCACCCTTATTTTTCCTTTGGGGTAGACTTTTTGCCCCGTGTACGTCTTCAAGACAATCTCTGTATCTCTCAAGGGTATATGTGAGAATAGCCGCTTGTAGTCCCTTCGGTTTATGACTGTTAGGGCTGATCCTGTGTCCAATTCCATTTTCACTTAGACTCCGGCTATCTTGAGCGTGACCCAGATAGTTTGGTGATCCTCCGTTTTGATCACATTATGTAGTTTCAGACAACCCAGCTCCTTGCTTCCGGAGTCTGTATCACTTTTCTGTTCGTCTGAACTACTCTCCGTCACCTTATGTACCTTCTTGTACTTCTCCTGTGGAGATTCCTTGCTGCTGGTTTTCTTTCCCGACCTGCAGACTCTTGCTATGTGTCCTACTTTTCCACACTGTCTGCACACTTTGTCCTTGAACCAGCAATCCTTATGGTCGTGTGTTGTTCTGCCGCAGCGATAGCACTTCACTGTTCCGTATGACATTTCATTTGTGCCATATTCTTGCGGTCTCCATTGTATCTCTGCCATGCCCCGTGCTGCTGCTTCGTGTGATACTGCCATGCTGAAAGCCTTGTCCAGCGTAAGATCCTTTTCTGATAGAAGCCGCTTCTGGGTTCCTTCACTTTGAAGCCCACACACAAACTTGTCCCTTAAAGTATCTGCTAGTCCCGTTCCAAACTGGCAGTGTTTCGATAGCTTGCGCAGTTCCGTTAAATACTCAGCATTACTTTCATCTTTATGCTGGTTCCTTTTGTGAAACTTAAATCTTTCTGCTATCAGCAGCGGTGTGGGGTTTAAGTGGTCCTGTAGGATTGACACTATGTTTTCAAAATCCTTTTCCACTGGCTTCTCTGGGGTTACTAGGTTTTGCAGTAAGCCATATGTTTTTGCACCCATTGAATTCAACAATACCAGCGCTTTCCTGTCATCTGGCACTTCATTCGCCTTGCAGTACACTTCTATGCGTTCGACATATGTCGTCCAATCTTCGACTTCATTGTCGAACGCTGTGACACTGCCACTCTTCGGCATCCTTGGGTGTGGTTAGACTGGCTCAAAATGGCGTCTCCCGCGCTCTCCCTTCTTCCCCGCTGCGGCTTAAAATGGCGTCTCCCGCGCTTTCCTGTCTTCCCCGCTGACGCTGCTCGGCCCTTGAACACCGGCTGCTCTCTGCGCGTTTTCCTGCGTGCCTCTCTCTCCCATTGATGCTGCTCGGCCCTTGAACACCGGCTGCGCTCTGCGTGTTTTCCTGCGTGCCTCTCTCTCCCGTTGACGCTGCTCGGGCCTTGAACACCGGCTACGCTCTGCTCCCTCTCGTTGACGCCGCTCGGTCCTGAACACCGGCTGCGCCCTGTGCGCTCTACCCTCTCTCTTTCCCCCGTCGACGCTGCTCAACCTTTTCCTGTGCCGTCGGTCGGCTCTAGCCACCGCTGTCGGGAAGGGTCTGCGCAGTACCTGTTGCCAGCCCGTTTCGCTCGACCACCGTGACCGGAGAACCAAGCCTGGCTCTCGACAGCCTCCCCTGCGATGCTCAAATCTCCGCTGGATGACTGGGGGGTTTCCCGTGGTCGACGCCCGTGCTTCTGGACTCGGCCTTCTTCTTTCACTGTTCTCCAGGAGCGAATCCCTGGGAGGTGATGCAGAGTTGCAGGTAGGTTTGAATCTTCTCGTCACCAATGTTAGATCCGTGTATCTTGATGTTGTGTCCTTCAATAATTAGACAAGAGACTGCAGGGAACAATCAACAGGTGTTTACTGAATGAGGGTTATTCTAAAACTAAGTGTACAGATCCCTACTCAGGGTTTATATACAGGTGTGGTCACTGCCGGTACTACCGTATACAGGAGCTGTAAAAAGTAGTTCTCCCCTTAAAGGTATATACCTTACAATAGGTAGCAGTGTAGTCCTCCCGACCCCGCTGCTGGTCCATGCTGCGCCACTCCTGGGCCTCGTCCTCGCTCCTGGGCCTCGTCTTCGCCCCTGGGTCCCATCCTCACTCCTGGGTCCCGACCTCGCTCTTGGGCCTCGAACTTGCTCCTGGGTCCCGACCTCGCTCCTGGGCCTTGACCTCGCTCCTGGGTCCCGACTTCCTTATAGTGTGTCTCCTTCTCGTGAGTTTGTCCCGCGGTGTCTCCTTCCAGTGAGTGACAAATCTGATTGCGGTAATTACAGAGGAGACTTCCTGCTGTCTGCCACAGGGAAAGTCATCGCAAGAATCCTCCTCAATCACCTTCTCCCAGTGGCTGAAGAGCTCCTCCCAGAGTCGCAATGCGGATTCTGCCCACTAAGGGGCACAATGGACATGATCTTCACTGCGCGTCAACTACAAGAGAAATGCAGGAAACAGCACCATCCACTGTACATGGCCTTCTTTGACCTCACAAAGGCCTTCGACACCATTAACCATGAGGGATTATGGAGTATCCTCCTCAAATTCGGCTGCCCTCAAAAGTTTGTCACCATCCTCCACCTGCTTCATGACGACATGTAAGCCATGATCCTGACCAACGGATCCACCACAGACCCAATTCACATATGGACCGGGGTCAAGCAAGGCTGTGTCATCGCACCAACGCTCTTACTGCCTGCAATGCTCCATCTCATCCTCAGTAAGCTCCCTGCTGGATTGTAGCTAATCAACAGAACAAACGGGAAACTGTTCAACCTCCACCACCTCCGGTCCAGATCCAAGGTCGGCTCATCCTCTGTCATCAAATTACAGAATGCAGCCATGCTTCCGTCTGAGGTCGAACTCCAAATCATCATCAACACCTTCACCAAAGCATATGAGAGCATGGGCCTTACACTAAACATCCGTAAGACAAAGGTCCTCTACCAACTTGCCCCCACCACACGGTACTGCTCCCGGATTATCAAAATCCATGACAAGGCCTTGGACAATGTGGACCACTTTCCATACCTCGGGAGCCTACTGTCAACAAGGGCAGATGTCGATGATGAAGTCCAGCCTTTGGTCGCCTGAGGAAGAGAGTATTTGAGGACCAGGACCTCAAACCCAGCACTAAGCTCATGGTCTACAGAGCAGTAGTGATACCCGCCCTCCTGTATGCTTCAGAGACATGGACCATGTACAGCAGGCACCTCAAAGCACTGGAGAGGTACCACCAACGCTGCCACCGCTAGATCCTGCAAATCCATTGGCAGGATAGGCGCACCAACGTCAGTGTTCTCGCTCAGGCCAACATCCCCAGCATCGAAGCTTTAACCACGCTTGATCAGCTCCGATGGATGGGGCACATCGTCCGCATGCCTGATACGAGACTCCTAAAACAAGCACTCTACTCGGAGCTCCGACATGGCAAGAGAGCCCCAGGTGGGCAGAGGAAACGCTTCAAGGACACCCTCAAAGCCTCCTTGAAAAAGTGCAACATCCTCACCGACACCTGGGAATCCCTGGCCCAAGACTGCACAAAGTGGAGGAAAAGCATCCGGGAAGGTACCGAACACCTTGAGTTTCTTCGCCGGGAGCAAGCGGAAGCCAAGCACAAACAGCGGAAGGAGCGCACGTCAACCCAAGCACCCCACCCACCTGCCCCTTCAACCACCGTCTGCCCCACCTGTGACAGAGACTGTAGGTCCCGCATTGGACTCATCAGTCACCTGCGAACTCATTTTTAGTGTGGAAGCAAGTCATCCTCGGTTCCAAGGGACTGCCTAAGAAGAGAAGAGAAGATATCTTTCAGCCAACATTCCAGACTCCATAATCAACATCCTGTCCCATCAACAGGATAGACCCACTCAGGGTAGGAAAAGTCCTGGAAGTCATTAACTTTGACTCTGGATCCCTTGAAGTCACATGTCTTCAATCAAATACGGTCAAGGATACCTCCTGCTTATGACCACCTACCATCCACCATACCACCCCCCACCACTGACTAATAAATCAGTACTCCACCGGCACGGGCCGAATGGCCTCCTTCTGTGCCATAACCATTCTATGATTCTATGTTGAACACCAGTTGCAGGAAGCAATGGCAATATACACTGGTTGGGGAACTTCAATATCCACCACCAAGAATGGCCTCCATTGTCTGGGTCCTGAAGGGCATCGATGCCCTCTGTCACATAGTGTGGTACTATCACTGTGCTAAGACTAAAGACAGATCTAGCAGCCCAAAACCAGGAATCTGTGGGTCATCAGCAGCAGCAGAATTATATACCACCACAACCTGTAACCTCGTGACCTTTCATTCTTCCATCTCCATCTCCATTAAGCCAGGGATCAAATCTGCTTTATGGAGAATGTAGAAGGGCATGCCCGGCATAGGACAAGGTATACTTTAGAATGAGGTATCACCTAGTGAAGCTACAACTCAACATGCCCAACAACAAAAGCAGCAAGTTATAAACAGAGCTAAGCGGTCCCACACCAACAGATCAGAGCAAAGCTGAGAAACTTGTGCAGGAATGGCCTCTCCACAAAAAGCAGGACAAATTTAACTGCCGTTCTTCCAATCAACTGCAAAGTAATGGAAGAAGTAATCAATAGTACTATCAAATGTTTAAACAAAATTGTCCTCATGCATGTTGTATAAATGATAGGAAATAGTGTAATACATTGTTTATTCCACTACTGAAGAAGGTCTTCAACCTACTTAGGGCTTTGTTGCTTGTGATTAACTCATGGAAAAAACTGAGTTCCCTATTATTTTCCATTGCATATTTTTACAAACAATAAGAAAACCTACAATATATATAATGCAATATAGTATTGTAAACTAAATATATGAATTTGGTTGAAAGTTCACAACCTTGGTGTCATATTTCACCCCGAGATGAGCTTCCAACCACATATCCACGTAATTCCGCCCTTGCCTCAGCTCATCTACTGTTGAAACCCTCATCCATGCCTTTGTTATCTCTAGACTTGACTAGTCCAATGCACTCCTGGCTGGCCTCCTATGTTCTACCCTACGTAAACTTGAGGTCATCCAAAACTCTGCTGCCCGTGTCCTAACTCACACCAAGTCCCGTTCACCCATCACACCTGTGTTCGCTGACCTACATTGGCTCCTGGTTAAGCAACACCTTGATTTTAAAATGCTCATCCTTGTTTTCAAATCCCTCCATGACCTTGCCCCTCCCTATCTCTGTAATCTCCTCCAGCCCCACAACCCTCCAAGATATCTGTTCTCTACTTCTGGCCTTTTTGAGCATCCCCGATTTTAATCGCTCCTCCATTGGTGGCCGTGCCTTCAGCTGCCAAAGCCCTAAGCTCTGGAATTCCCTCGCTAAACCTCTCCGCCTCTCTACCTCTCTTTCCTCCTTTAAGATGCTCCTTAAAACCTACCTCTTTGACTAAGCTTTTGGTCATCTGCCCGAATATCTCATATGTGGCTCGGTTGTGAAGGAATAAGCCGTATAACCTATTCAGAAAAATACACTATCTTATGAAAGAATTCTGGCCTTATTAAAACATGACCAACTGGGTTTGGAAATTTAGAAACCGAACTATGAAATAGATATGAAAGCATTCTGGCTATTGAGCTAAGATAGTTGTTGACCCTGAATAAATAATCTTATTGAAACAGAAGGCTCCGACAGGCTGAACTTTTGGAAACGAAACAATGGTTCACCCTGGATAAGGTGTTCTAATTTACACTTCATAAAGAAGCACATAAGATAAGGAACATCTGCCCTCGTAAAGATGACATAAAGTAAGGAACACCTGCCGTCTCACTGTTTTTATATGGTAAACTTAGAACACCTAGAGATGAGACACGAGTCTGGCTGAGGTGACAGTAAGAATTGCAGAGGTCGGCAGAAAAATGACTAGAGATAATTAGGTTGCATCAGCAGAAAGCCTTAAAGGAAATACCACTGGAAAAGGGTATAAATATTGAACTCTCAAATGGGATAACAGACTCGCTTTAATCGGGCAAAGCGATTCTCAGCTTCAGAGGTGGCGCTGTAGTCTCCAACTCTTTGTACCTCAGGGATCAAAGGTATTTGATATTGGTGGATATCCTGTAGAACACTTTAAAAACTGTAATACTGTAGTGAAGTTAAGATTTAAAAGTAAGATTCTCTGATAATAAGATTGTAAGTTTTCTCTTTTTGGAACTGTTAATGTTGCGATTGACTCACCAACTGTAAATTGCATGTCGGTTCTTTAATAAATCTATATACTTTTAGAATTGTCTCACATAAGACTTTTGTATCAAAAACTCGCAAACTCAATCTCTGTACACTCTTTGGTGAGGAGTTGCAGAAATCTGAGGGAGTTTTCCGGAGCCTCATAATATCCGGAATGTTACAGTTTAGCTAAACTTATTAAAAGCGTTATCTGGAGGACGGTAACATTCCCGGGTTGTTCCTGTCCTTTAGGGAGGGATAGCCCAGACCTTTAGACCCAATTAAGCGTCTTTAGGATTCGGCTACCTCAAACTTTAGTTGAAAGTGAACATCTGAGAAATACGCCTGATCCGGGGTAGCCCTAAAGGGGCTAGGACTAGTAAATATCCCTTCACGGTGTCAAATGTTGTCTTATAATACTCCTGTGAAGCACCTTGGGATGTTTTACTATGTTAAAGGTGCTATATAAATACGTTGTTGTTGTTGTTGTTGTTGGAAGTGCCTCTCACCCTTGGCTCTTGGAACAGCAGTGGGCTGAATGGAACACTTGTATATTAATCCAGATGACTTCAGCTGTTTATCTATTAGCTACTGCAATTGGAACACAAAAGAAAGGTATGGGCGGGAGAAGGGGTTGGTTAAAATATCAAAAATTTGAAACTTGACCCAAACCCATCTCCAACTTCCAGTTTTAATGGAAACATGTTGGGGGTGGGCGACTAACCTGCTCTCCAGAGGCGGGTCCATCATTTAAATATGTTAATGAGACTGTGTGCCTCAGATTTTTACAAGCTTTCAGGTTTAACTGCTGCGGGCCATGTTTCCCAGGGCTTGGGAAACCCGATAGCTGAAGGGAGGCAAGAAAGGCTGGATCTATCAGGTAAGTGCCTTTACAGCACTGCATGTGGGCCAGGAGGAGCAGAAGTGCTTCCCCACGGTCCCCCAAGGTAACTTGCTTCCCTCCTCAAGATAGGATCCGCTGCCCGCAATCGGATCTCATCCCCACGATCCGACACCCCCACGCAATCCGACCCCCGATCACGCTTCTCCCTGCAATTGGGACCCCGAACCATGATCGGACTCCCTTCCCCCCACAACCCCCCCCCCCAACCTCCATGATCTCTACCCCGGCGTACAATCTTTCCCTCCCTCCTCTCCACTCCCCGGCTGAGGCCTACCAGCGCAAGCCTTCTCACCCGACAGCCAGCCAGCCTCTCAATCTGGTTGGCTGTCGATTGGCAAATAGAGAAAAAATTTAATGGGGTCATGCCGTTAAATCCGGCAAGACCTCCGCATTACCACATTTTCGGGTTTCCCAGCCGCTACCACCCCTCCCCGTAAATAATTGGGTCAAAGGTTCTGGATTTAATTGTCATTTCCAGCACACTTGTGCGGCATGTAACATTGGATGGTGATCGGTGTCAGTGGCCATAGTACCCAAGAAATAAAAGGGACAATGGTCATTTGGTTACCTTGCCTGCTCTCATTAGCGAGTCAGAAATTGAGCTGCCACTGAGCAAAATTTCTAGTAAGACTGGCTCTTTTTTTTCACTAGTCTGCTAAAGAGGGTGTCATAATGACAACATTTTTGTCAAAAATACTTAACTACATTACAAAAAAACCACAGTATTGCACATAACATCACTGCAGTAAACAGCTGTCCTAGCTGTTGTCTTTTTTCTCAATACAGTGCCTCTTTATTGTGGTTTTGGTGACACCTTGTGAGCAATTAGGTTACAGTTTGGAATTTCCCAAATGCTCATGGTGACGCACAAGATGCTCACAAGATAGCTAGAGCAACCCTAGACTCCCCCCATTGACGCTTCTAATTGTTCCTTAAATCATTCCAGAGTTTTAGCCTCCACCATCTGCTTGGAAGTCCAGTCCAAGTGTTTCTTAAAGTTACCCTTTACTAGTTTGAACCTGTGTCCTCTTGTCCTATGCCCACTGCTTAATTTAAAATAGAATTCCGGATTAACCCTTTCCATACCATTTACTATTTTACATATGAACACATCTCAGATGCTTCCTTTCCAGGCTGAAGAGCCCAAGCCTCTCCAATCATTCCTCCTAACTCAGACCCCTGGCGGCCTAGTATTCCCTCCAGCCCTTCAATGTCACCCTCGTTTCTCAGAACTAGACACAGTACTGAAGCTTTGGTCTGACTAGAGTACTTTATAGTTTGATTATGACTTCCCCGACTTGTATTCTACTGTTTCGGTGATGTGGTTCAACATTCTATTGGTTATGTTGATTGCTGGTCTGCATTAGTTGGACATGTTGACCTAGAAATTTGATGGCGCAGTGCCTGTTTTTCAGGTGCTAAACGGCTTCCTAAGCCTTCAATATGGCAGGCAGGAAGCACACGCTCATTACAAACCAGGAGTGCATCGCCCACCATATTGGCACAGGCACCTGAAACAGGCGGTCAACCTTTTACATCTGCAAATAAGGGGCCGAATGCCCGTTTGAGGCCCCCTCTGCAATATTGGGTTGCCCTGAGACAGCCAGTGCCAGCTGAGTTCAGGAAAATGCAGTCTACATGCCACCCAACAGGCGATCCCTAAAGGGACCGCTGCAGGCCGCCACCAAAAAGGTATGATTTTAAAATAAACTTACCAGAATGTGGCGCCAGAAGGATCTTAAACATGCTCTTCCGTGAGCTTTCCTTATGTACAGTAATAGACCACTGTACGAGAGGCTGATATTTAGAAATATTTAGAAGATGAGAATCATATATGTATAAATTCAAGTGTAGCCATTGACCAACTAATATTACCCATAATTACTCCTGGGTAACTAAAAAGCTAAGACTTGTTCAAAAAGGCAGCTGCAGGGACAATCAAAAAGCAGTTTTGACTAAGCTTTGATATAGTACTGGGATATTATCTGGACATGGCTACCAGTCAGGATTTATTCATCAGTATCCGATTTTTTCAACATGCTTAGAAACGCACTCTTGACTCAGGTTCCGCATTTTTTAAAAAATACAACCTAACAAATCATTGCAAAAGGCACAGTTATGTTTGATTGCAGATTAGGGAATATTAAGAGATATATTAGGGCTTATTATTTGATGTTCCTCACTAGTTATGCTTCAGTGTTTGTATACATGCAAGTGCTTCATTAAGGGTTCCTAATTTATGTTATTTAAACCAATATCTGGCATGCTTTCTTGTTTCTTTTCACCAAGATTGTGCTGTTTATCATCAAACCCAATTTGAAACTGGCTGAAGGGAAGTGTCAAAAGAATACATCTTTTGTTTGGGTTTTTTTCAGATTTTTACAATATCATTTTACAATTATGTTGGTTTTCGTAAAAGTTTTTAAAATGTTTTTGTATTTTTTTGAAGGGTGGAAAAATTCAGTTGCTTTGCGCCTCCCTTAATGCCCTAAGATGGCGCTAACGGGGCGCAAAGCAACTAGCGCACGGGCGTAGCGCCACCAATGCCTCCCGCGAAATTCAGCAGGAGGTTAGCGGCGGCAGTAACCAGTAGCGCTCCGCAGCGCTGCGCCACCGGCAATGACGTCATTGCCGTGCGCAGCGCCCCGGCCGCGATCTTCGGGAGCGCAACCTGACTTACCGCCGGACGCTATGTCCGATGGGGTCAGGGGAGCCTACCTGCGGCCAGGGAGGCGCTATTTAAATGCGAGGGGGGAGAAATTCAGTACCGCCCCGTTTGGGCCGCAATTATCAGCCGGGCGCAAAGTTTAGCGCCTGGTGTTAATTATCGTCTCCAACTGCAAACTTGGCTTCTATTGCCCCTGGAGGTGATTGGAGTGCTAAATCAGGCGCTACACACCTCTCTTAAGGCGCTAACGCCGAGGAGCGAGGTGCTACCTCAGAGCGCTGGCGAAGCTCATGTGATGTCAGTCAGCAATGGAACACAGACACACTGGCGCCAGCCAGTTCTTAAAGGGGAGGATTGATCTTGCTCTCCATCCACATCCTGCTCATTGCAGCCTTGAATCTCGGCCTGGAGAGACCTGTACACCAAATCTGCTGGAAAGAACAATGGAGAGGCCCAGGGAAAGATGTCAGAGTGCAGCCCCCAGTCTCCTCTAAATTGATGCAAGGAAGATCAAATCAAAATGAATCTGCAAAGTGCTGCTCAGTACCCAAAACTCCTCAACACAGCATTGAATATCTCCAGAAGTCTCTCTCACTCAGAATGCGTGGTGCAAAAATGTCGCCGGGAAAAAAGGCAGGAACCGGTTGCCTTTAAATAGCGCTCCCCCAGTCCCTTCCCGACTGCAAAACGCTCCCCTCAACCTGTCGTTGCTAGCGGCAGGCAGTAAGGCGGGGGCACCACTCAATATCTGGTCCGGGGCGCTACCAGGGCGTTGCATGCTTGACTAACGTCACAATCTGCGGGCACAGGAGATCGTGGCGGAAGTGTTTAGCGCCGCCGCAAAATGTCTGGTCAATTTCGCGAGCGGCGCAAACATCGTCGCGCCCGGGCGCTAGTTACTTTGCGCCCCATTAGCGCCCTCTTAAGGCGCTAATGGGAGGCGCAAATCAACCGAATTTTTCCCCTTAGGTGCGGGGCGGCCATTTTTGTTGCTGGCTGCCTGCCAACGGCTGCCTCCACTCCCGTCCCCAGCCTCCTTACCCGCCTCCCCACGGAGTGCCGGCTGCGCTCCATGAGCCCGGCACTCCTCTCGAGTGCCGGGCTCTTTTGCCGGCACTCCCAATCCCCAGGGGCCCAGCTGTGCCCTGGGTCGCACTGCGCAAGGCCCCTCCCCTTTAAGAAGGGGAGGAAGGCCTGCGATACTGCAGCACGTAGCGCCATGATATTCTCTTGCAGCTCCCCAAGAGGGAGGCGGGGCGCTTCCAGTAGCACCCCGCTTCCCTCTTGGGGCGCTACCACTCAATGTCCGTCATGGGGGTGCTAATTTTCTCAGGGCACTAAAAGTAGCGCCCCGGTGAAGTTAGCGCCTCAAAGGGGGTGCTACTCAATTTTTAGCCCGAAATCTATTTCAGGGCTTTTTTCTATTTTTATTAAAAAAGTGTCATTATTGTCTGATAAGACATTGTAACTACAAGACTTCAGCAGAACAGGAACAGATCAAAATAACAAAGACACAAGAAAGGAGCTCTTCCAGTACAAATCATGAAAGCTCATGGGGCCAAAGGGCAAGAACCAGAATCCTGTGACAGTCAGCAAGACAAGATATAATGAATGATGGTTTGATGGTTTAGACATGCTTCCAAAGAGATTGCAGAGATTTGCCATTTACTGAAGGGATACCAGCAACTTAGACCACCAATTCCCTCAACTTTTATGTTTCTGGCTCTCAGCTAATATGCTGCTGCTAACCTATATATCAACCAGCTAATCAGGGCTAGTACTTTCATCTTTCCCATTGAAGAGGAACAGAAGCATGACACAGCTGTCTAATCTTACCACATCACTGCATTTCAGAAAGTACAGATGTTCATTGATGGCAGTCATTAGCTCAGCAAGTTCCTGCTGCTCCTCTTGCACCACCATTTGCCACTCCTGACCTGTGCACTCTGTCTCATCCAGTGTGACCTCCTAAAGTTCACTCACTATCTGCATTCTTGTGGTGTGTGCAACATTGATGGTGCATTGAAACATTGGTGAGAGTGATGCAGGATGCTGTGAGGTGCTGTCTTGCTGTCCCACTGGCAGTGCTTGCTGGTGGGTTACACTTCCACACTAACAGAAAAGGAAATTATGTTAGAAACTATCTCCAAGAGATAATATCAAACACAGCTTGCATTGAAAGATAAGGGGCGTGATCTTGCCAGCCCTGGAGAGGCGGGTATGGAGGCGGGACTGCCGGGAAAATGGCAGAATTTGGGGGTGGGTGCCCAACCCGCCTCCATGCCATCTTGCCAGGAGGCAAGTAGCCGACATGCGCCGGGTCCCGTCTCCTTGGAGGCGGAAAGGGGATTAGTGCCACTTATCTGCCTGTTAACAGGTAGTTAACAGGCAGGATTATCCCCATTTTGTCCACACAAGTGCGAGCTTCCCGAAGGCTCCGAACCCCGCCAGGGTCACCGAGGCGAGTATTGGGTCTGCGGGGGTCGGAGGGGTGCAAAAGTGCAATGTGAAGGTAAGTGATGGATGCAAGTGTGGAGAGGTGAGTATGTGAGGTAAATGGAAAGCATTAAAAAAAAGTTTACTTGCCTTTGTTTCTTCCTGCGGGCTTCAAGAGTTGGGTATGCGGGAAGTCTCGCACCTCCACGGCAGAGATGACAGATGGCCGTTGCATTCTCCAATGCAACAACCATCTAATTTCTGCAAAAGAAAGAGGTTTGATGAGGTCTTGAATTCAAGAACTCATCAAACTACATAGAATGTCAGTGTTTGGCAGCTTCACAGAGCTGTCAAACGATGATAATGAAACATCATACACTGACGTTCTCTGTAACCGGCTTTCCCTTAATTGGCCTGCTCAGCCCGCTGGGCAGGCTTAACAAGGTCAATCAAGGGAAAATAGCGTGGGTTGGCCAGAAGTTGATGGAGGCGGGACTGAAACCCGACAAGTGGGAGTCCCACCTCCAAAAGCTCCCCATTGGCAAAATCCAGCCCCAGGTATGTGATGTGGTTGTGCATATTCCGGTGAGGTCTTTAAGTGAAAAAAGATACAAGACATAACAAGAGTACACGGCCTGAGCCTCGGGATGTTTTGCTTTCACCTTCCCCTTTTTCTTCAATGTCCTTGTAGGCAAAGGTGTCTAGAGAAAGAAAGCAATTACATTTATATAACGTCTTTCACAACCTCAGGATGACCTAAAGTGCTTCACATGAAGTGCAGCCACTGTTGGACCTCCTCAAATAGACAGCATTTAACTAACTGCAATATCGGTGTCCTTTAAAAGGGTCACGTTGTTAAAGTATTTTTTTTTGCATTGGCTCAGTTCCTGGATCAGCCAAGAATAGAATCTTAATTTTATTCAAGGTATTATTTTAAAAATAAAATTGGATAGGAACAAAGATAAAGTAACATTGCAACACAGATTAAATTATTGCATACTTATAAGCGTATGAATATGGTAAAAGTACCTCACAAGATACTTCATCACATTTCCTTTGCTTTAATATTGTATGTCATACTTTTGTCTTACATAGAAACATAGAAGATAGGAGCAGGAGTAGGCCATTCGGCCCCTTGAGTACATAATAAAGAATTACTCACTGTCAGTTTAATATTTTTAATTCACATACAAAAACTTTTAAAAAAACACCTAGTTTACGGTACTTTAAGTGAACATACATATTCATTCAAATGTAAATATAATTCAATCTCAAATACAGATAACCACTGATTAGCAGGTCCCGTACATAAAATGTCTACAATATTCCTGTCACATTGTGAGCTATTTTTACAGGCACTTTCATTATCCTATGTTGCTCAATGATGCTTTTTATTTTACAGTCACCTACAAGATCTCAACCATTTAAACATTCCAGCAAATTTAGTTAATTTATTTCTTTATGTAAATGGTTCCCAGGCAGGAACTCCAAGAAATAAAGCAACTATTATTTCTGGCCATTACTAATGACAGCCATTGTCCCATAAACAGCCTGCACTAAATGAAGTGAGTTTTACCAAAGTTTGAGATACGATTTAAGAAACTTCAACATGGCACTTCACACATTGATACCCTATATATATAAGACAACTGGTAGTGCGATACTGGGATAATTTGTGTGTGATGCAAATAGGCAAGTATGGTTATACTAGCTGAGCCAACATTGCTCTATTTTCCTTTGTCTGTTGGTGTTGCCGTCAACAAGTATAATCCCCAAATTGCATCTGACTATTTCAATGGAAAATATGTAGATGAAAATAAATATTCATATTTGGTATGAAATGAATGTTTAGCTGAAGACTACTCTTTCAACATGTTCATACATGTTCATACACTGTTACTGATTAACAGGAAATAATGTTATCATTTCCCATACTGTTAAACCACAATTAAAATTGTGTGAAGGCTACAGAACTGTGTAATATAAGTCACATTACTTTGGTTCACCAACTGTTGGAACTGGATCTTGTCTGTAAAATCACAAAGATTGTCAAACTTTTGTCTTTGTCATTGTGCCTTCTTGTTAAGATGCGATGTCACCGAGGACTCGATGCAAGCTATTTTTAAGGTGGACAAGTCCTATTGCAGCAACTGCACTTTCATCAAAATACACTTCATGCTGTCATGACAGACTAGTGATTTCTAGTATAAGAACCAAAAATACTTCATACAGAAACCTGATGTCCATCATCACTGGCATTCAAAGAGGTAAAAACGTGATGGCTTAGCTTCTAAACAACCAGTTGAAATAAGTGCACTTTTTGGTGTTAGCATCATCACTCAGATGACCATTAACCGGGTCGATCAGAATAGTAGGTGGGCTTGCAGCTCATTCGCTGTTGTCATTTAGATTTAATTGTCCTTTATATACAATGTTGCTACCATTTAACGATTGCTCTTCTCACCTGTTCTCCAATTATCCTATGCAACACAATATACATCTCCTACACTGGGATTTGGAGACATTTATCCCTTGAAATAACTTGTTGCATGATAAAAGGTTATTATTGAGTTGCATCATGTCATCCACTTGTTTGAAGATGCTCTGCTTGTCTTTTTTGGAAATGTTTCCTTTAATCTCCAGAATGGCGCTGATGTGCTCCTTCCTTTAAAATATAAATTATATAATATTTTACAAAATAACACAGCAATCCTCCATTCTCTGAACTCGAATAAAATCACGGGTCCTGATTATATTGATCCTATTATTCCCAAATTGTGTACCTCTAAACTTAAACCCTGTCCTATGTTGTTTCTTCAGTCCCCCTTACTCCCTGTTCACCTTTCCTTTTTCTTGGAAATTTGCTCATTTCATCCTATGCCTCTTCTGACCCTTTCAGATATCTCCTTATTACCCTTGCAACTGTATTTTTAAAGTTATGGAAGCTGCTTTTATTTCTCAACTTATCATTGAGAGTTCTAACAATGAATTGCCAGTATCAATTTTGGCGCTGTCATTCTATTGGTGATGTTCCTGCCTATGTTTTGCACCTCTAGGACACTCTGGTGATTTCTTTTGCTGTCACCTTGGGCTTTACAAAGCCTTTGACAGGCACTGACATCATGCACTTCTAAAGAGTTATCCTCATATATGGTCTTTCACCAAAGCTTTGTTCATAACTGTCTTCTCAAATTGCTCTTTCTATGCTGCAGTTGATGGCTCATTTTCTGGCTCTATTTTCATCAGCTTTTGGGTTCCTAAGAACTCTGTTCTCCTTACCACACTGTCCCTTCCCCATAATACTGACCTCCTGCGTACATCATCCAATCATATTACTCTTTTGACAATGGCTCTTCTCTACATTCCTCAGATTGCATGCCCTCAGTGCACAAAACTGCTATCCGCCTTGCAGTGCAGTGGCTAAATCACTGCATCTTGATCTCCTCCATGCCTTTCAATGGAGAATGAAAATGTGTTTATTTCAATTCTTAAGGAAGGCCATTTCTTCCCATCTCTCAGAAGCTCAACCAAGAGCTAACCTTTCTTACCTTGAATTACTCCACCGTTTGTCTTTTTACATTGGGGTAGAATCTCAGCATGGATTCTCCCAATACTTATACCGTTTCTCCAGGATTTCCATGGATCTTCCATAGAATTTATGGTAGACGATTGGGAGCACCCAGGCAGAAATTAATGGCATGTGTTTTTGAGTAGAATGAGCTTGTGGACAGCAAAGTGACTTGAAAGCACCTGGTTCAGGGTCTAATTTGTTTTCAAAATAGGAAAAATTATGGGGGAAAAATTGGGTCACGCCCCCTTTGGGGCACTAACTTCGCCGGGGTACTACTTTTAGCGCCCTGAAAAAATTAGCGCCCCTGCAGCCGAAATTCACCGGTACTGCCCCAAGAGGGAGGCGGGGCGCTAGTGGAAGTGCCCCGGCGCTCTCTTGGGGCGCTGCAAGTGAAAGTTGCGGCGCTACGTGGCGCTGCAGCACGCCGTGCCGCGGTACTGCAGGCCTTCTTCCCCTTATTAAAGGGGAGGGGCCTAGCGCAGCACAGCCCAGGGCCCAGCTGGGCCACCAGGGATCGGAGTGTCGGCAAAAGAGCCCGGCACTCAAAAGAAGTGCCAGGCTCACAGAGCGCAGCCGTCACCCCGTGGGGTGGGTTTTGGCGGGGGGGTGGCTGCAGAGGAGGCTGGGGACGGCAGAGGGGCCAGGTGCTGACAGGTGGCCAGCAACAGTAATGGTCAAATGGCACCTCCCCTTTAATTTGCGCCGCTCCGGCTGCAGGTAGGCCCCTGTGACCCCGTTGGACATATCGTTTGGCGGTAAGTCAGGGGGCACAACCGGAGATCGCGGCTGGGGCGCTGCGCACGGTGATGATGTCATCACCAGTGGCGCAGCACCGCGGGGCGCTAACAGTTACCGCTGCCGCTAACCTCCCGCTGAATTTCACGGGAGGTGTTGGCGGCACCGCGCCCAGGTACTAGTTGCTTTGCGCCTCTTAGGACGCTAACGGAAGGCGCAAAGCAAACTAATTTTTAGGCCTATGTCTTTTATTGTAAATAAATTGCAATTTATTATTTCTGTTCATAAAATGTTAGCTTATTTTGAAAGTGGTTGTACTGATAACCTTTGCACCGTAAAAACCCAGAAGCAGTTACGCATATAGGGCTGGGATATCCTAGCTACGTGGCCCAATACGCCCAACCAACTCAGGTTTTTTTTTCCATTTATTTCTTAGTAAGGTGGTTTGTAGACCTGGATATTTCTCAGCGTTGCTCCCACATTGATGGATAAATCTTAAATCTGAATACCAAGATCTGTTAGTATCAATAATTTAAACTATATATGTGGCCGGTCAGACTCCATGGTACAGACCAAGCAGACAAAATAGACACTGCTTGCCTATAACTTCTATTCTTTTTAAGCACATTGGAACCTTTTACTCAGCATATTGCTGCAACTAAACTCATGACAAGTTCATGTCCCACTGCACTCCCATTGCATATCATAGGTGAGGTCATTGGGTTCCAGTTTTCACAGAAACAACATTTCAGAAGATGATTCCAAGACACTAATAAAAAAAAGTCATCAACTTTTTAGAAGCTGTTTGTCAACTTTTCAAGTTGGTAGATAAGACCTCCTCAGAAAAAACTGTTAACAAACACGTGATTACCTACCTTACATCGGGGTAGCTTTTAACAAGTACAGCAACCTCTGTCTTTAATGCTTCGATATCCTTGATTTTAATAATTTCTGCCAAATGTTGGATGGCGTCGTTTAGCCAACTGGCACTAGATTGCTGAAAATATTAAAAACGATCACAAATATTTTTGAATACCACTGAGCTTTTGTAATGACAATACCATAAATGAGAATGTGGTTAGATAAGGATTTACAAAATCAAGAGTTGCTCAGTGAAAGTATGAAGTCCAAAAGTAGCGTTGATAATAGACTTAGGGGGAAACATTCGGTTGCTTTGTGCCTCCCGTTAGTGCCCTAAGAGGGTGCTAATGGGGCACAAAGCAATTAGCGCCCGGGCCACTCGCAAAATTGACCAGACATTTTGCAATGGCGCTAAACATTGCACCTGCAGATCGTGACGTCAGTCGAGCATGCAACGCCCCAGTTGTGCCCCGGACCGGATATTGAGTGGCGCCCCCCTGCCTTTCCGCCTGCCGCTAGCAACGACAAGTTGAGGGGAGCGTTTTGCAGTCGGGAAGGGACTGGGGGAGTGCTATTTAAAGACGGCTGCTTCCTGCCTTTTTTTGTCTGCGACATTTTTGCACCACGCATTCTGAGAGAGAGAGACTTCTGGAGAGATTCAACGCTGTGTTGAGGAGTTTTGGGTACTGAGCAGCACTTTGCAGGTTCATTTTGATTTGACCTTCCTTGCATTGATTTAGAAGAGACTGTGGGGGCTGCACTCTGAGCTCTTTCCCTGGGCCTCTCCATTGTTCTTTCCAGCAGATTTGATGTACAGGTCTCTCCAGGCCGAGATTCAAGGCTGCAATGAGCAGGGTGTGGCTGGAGAGCAAGATCGACCCTCCCCTTTAAGAACTGGCCGGCACCAGTGTGTCTGTGTTCCATTGCTGACTGACATCACATGAGCTTCGCCAGCACTCTGAGGTAGCTCCTCGGCGTTAGCGCCTTAAGAGAGGTGTGTAGCGCCTGATTTAGCGCTCCAATCACCTCCAGGGGTGATAAAAGCCAAGTTTGCAGTTGGAGGCGATAATTAGCGCCAGGCGCTAAACTTTGCGCCCGGCCGATAATTGCGCCCCAAACGGGGCGATACCGAATTTCACCCCTTAAACTACACAAAGCCACACATTCTTAATATCATCCTAATTCCTGTATTAATTTAGCCTTTATAGGTAAACCAATAGGTCCTGAAAATCAATGGGGCGGCACATCTGGCATCTGCCCCATATCCCATTCTGACCCTGCCAAAGTTTGTGGGATCAGAGGGAGATCCCTTCATTTGCTTGCCACAAGTGGGTGCCCAGGCACTAGGGAGATATCTGGGGTACTTCCCATTACTGCAAATCCAGTAAGACTAGTGCAGGTGGCCTGGATGGATGGGGGCCTGGATCCTTAGGTTGTTCCCACATCTGCCCCTGCGTCAGCCAGTACACCTGGTCATACCTGCAGCCGACCATACAGGGAGTCCCAGTGAAGGCTTGGGGAGCAGGAAGTGCCATATTTGGAGTCCCCACTCCTGACCATGCCCACCCTTACATCGATGACCATGTTTGGGGCGGGCAGAGGCTCCATCCATAACAATCCATCCCGGAAACTTCAACAATAAGGCGGAACCTAGCATATATGGGTCCTAGACTAGTTTCCAGCCATGCCAGTGCTCTCCTGCCAAAGTTATGGTGAGAGTACACTGGAACAGCCATGGATTCTCAGGACCATGATCTTTAAAAAATATAAATGACATTTTAAATAAGTTCCCCTTTTTAACTTTCATTTCTCATTGTACACAACTCTCACCTCCCAGCAGTTTAGATGGAACAACAGGCTGATCCTGATTCTGGACTTCTCCATGCCCTTTGCTTGTTTAGGCCTTTTTTTTCCAGGGCAGTTCTATTTTTATTAGGAATGTCCCATACCATAGGGAGAAAATTCAGTTGCATTGCGCCTCCCGTTAGTGCCCTAAGAGGTTAGCAGCGGCAGTGACCATTAGCGCCCCTCTCGTGCCCCGGCAGCAATCTTCGGTAGCGCCCCCTGACTTACCGCCAGACGCTATGTCCGACAGGGTCAGGGGGTCCTACCTGTGGCCGGGGCAGCGCTAGTTAAAGGGGAGGTGGCGGGCGTCCATTTTTGTTTCTGGCCGCCTGCCAGCACCTGCCTGCCAGCACCTGCCCCCATTCCTGTCCCCGGCCCCCGTGAAGCACTCCCGATCCCTGGTGGCCCAGCTGGGCGCTGGGACGCGCTGCGCCAGGCCCCTCCCCTTTAATAAGGGGAGGAAGGCCTACAGTACCAGGGTATGTAATGCCACGATATTACCTCGCAGCTCCCCAAGAGGGACGCGGGCGCTTCCAGTAGCACCCCTCCTCCCTCTCGGGGTGCTATCTGGGAAAATCGGCTGCGGGGGCGCTAATTTTTTCAGAGAGCTAAAAGTAGCGCCCGACGAAGTTAGCACCCCAAAGGGGGCGCGACTCAATTCCCCCCCCCCCCCCCCATGTACCTAAATGGTAGGAAACTACATACAACTGTTTAAAAGTACATATAGTTCTAGGGTTGCACAGTCTTTAGCATATCCTCAAGACTTTAAGCAATCCCATCTCCACGCACAGAATATCTCAGGAAGAAAATCTGTAATACGTGTAACTTTATCATTATTCAGTGCATTGGTACACCACCATTATCTGTCACAGAGTGGTAGGACACAAAGTAACGCTGTGGTAAGTTCCTGATCAGTGATGGGCTGTCTGGAGAGGAATGAAGGGAGGGGGGAAAAAATCACAGAGCAGTTCAACTCAAACCGCTTTGCAGCTTTCCTGGTAACTGGTTAATGAGATGTATCAGCAAAGGCCATAGAGCTGGACACCTGCTCACATCTTAACAAGAGAATGGTGGATTGTAGATAGGGGGGCTTAAAAAGAAGTGAAAGGGAAAAGTACCTTCAAACTATAGGGAATGCAGAAAAATTTATGTTAAGACGTCTGCTCAGTTAATCCTTATAAATATATGCAGAGCAGGCTCGAGCGGTCATATGGCCTACTCCTGCTCCTATGTTTCTTATGTTCCTAAATATAAGAAAAAATAATAAAATAGTTAATCCAATCTGCTCACCTTATCTGAAAAAAATTGTTCCAGCTGATAAGAGTCCTTGATAATATTATCAGCTAGCTGACTCCGGTTATGTGACGTACATCTCACAGAACTGTTAATAAGGACAGTTATGTATTCCTGGACAGTTTTAGAGTGTGCTCTCTCTACCAAACTCTGCAAAATAAAAATATTAATTCAAAATTAGACTTTATTTTCCACAAGATTGCTGTTTTTTTAATGGCATATGTCATAGTTACAAAAATCAAAGCTTACATTACCTTGTACACTGCTCGTTTCATAATGGGAAATTGAGTGAAATAATTTGTTACTAAAGCTTTCACTTGTTCCATTCTCTTCAAAGTGGAAAGTCCATCATTTTTCAGATTGTACGTCAAGTAAATCTTAAAAGCAAAAAAGAAAATGCTAAATTTAATTATCTTATGGCCGATAATCCACATCCCTTCTGGTGCACTTCTGCCATAACAGAAAGCAGCTGCCTGAAACATGTGCATGTACTCACACCCACAATGAGATGGACATTTGAGTGTTCCTTTATGTGCTTCTGACATTTCCACAATCTCAACACTGATTTTCTGCTAGCAGAAAGCAGCTCACAACAGAAGGAAACAGATGCACTGGGAGGAGAGCCTCATAACTTTGTTATTTGATGCATCTTGAAGACCTCGGAGAGTGATGGGAGAGGATGAAGTCGAAGGCCACCCCAAGCTCAGGGCTAGTACCATTATCTCTTGTCCTTTATTCTCCCCTTCCTCGCTCGCTCATGCCCAGGACATACACTCAAGCACAACTCTATGTCACATAGCATTTTGTCACATAGGTAATATTTGAAGGGGTATCTCACAGCCAACATTCTAACGTATCTTCCTCTTCCTCCTCCATTTCTGTAGATGTCCCCAAAGAGGATTAACTGAGTAGACTTCTTACCGTAAATTTTTGCACCTCATGGAACCAGTATATAAAAGAAGCCTGCTAGCTGAGCACCAATGTTTTATGCAGTCATTTAAGAGTGTACGAAGTACCCTGCAAGGTCTGGTGGCAACTGTGAAGGAGTCCATAAGTCACATATGTGCAGTCTTCTTTGACCACTTAGTAGAACTGCTTCAACTAAGTGGGGGAATCAGATGAAGAAAGCCATTACGCAGGGGTTTCATTACCCTCCTACTTACCTAAAGGTCAATGAACATGTTGAGTAGTACTCAGCAGCAGGAGTATGGCTGGAGCAATCACTACAACATCAGACATTGCGGCACAGTTGCAAGGCCATCTCATGACCCAGCACAAGGATGTAGAGGGCCATCTCAAGTACAGGAGACTCCCACTAATACCCAGCAGCCAGCCAGCTCGCTTACTCCTGCCACTGGTAAACCATCTAGAAGCAGCACAAGATTCAGATGCAGAACATATAAAACATACTATTATACTACTGCATTTATATAGCTCTTTTAATGTAGAAAAGTGCCCCAAGGCACTTCACATATGCTTAATCAAAAAAATAAATGCCATGCCAAAGAAGGAGATATTAGGAGAGATGACCAAAAGCTTGGTCAAAAAAATAAATGCCATGCCAAAGAAGGAGATATTAGGAGAGATGACCAAAAGCTTGGTCAAAGTTGTATAGATTTTTAAGGAGGTTCTTAAAGGAGGAGAGGGAGATGAAGAGCCAGAGGGATTTAGGGAGGGAATTCCAGAGTGTGGGGCCTAGGCTGCTGAAGGTACAGCCCCCAATGATGGGGCAAAAAGGGGAAGCATGAGGCCAGAATCAGAGGAACGGAGAGTTTGGGACAGGGAAGAGAGGGGCTCATAGAGCTGGAGGAGGTTATAGGGATAGGGAGGGGCAAGACCATGAAGGGATTAAAACATGGGGATGAGAATTTTAAATTTCAAGGCATGGGGGACTGGAAGCCAATGTAAAACAGCGAGGACAGGGGTGATGGATGAGCAGCTGCTATCACTATGGAGCAGCACCTAGCTAAAAACAGATTGCTCATACAGTGAGCACTTGTGAGGCAATAAATACCACTTGATCCACAGAGTTCCTTTCTGCTGGTGCAGAATAAAGTGCCAGGAAATTGTTTCTTTAATCGGCTTTTTTGTTTTTTCAGTCCATTGTGGAGTTTTACTTGGAGCAGCTGTACTTGATCACAGTCTCTGCCCCTTCCAGCATTGGTGTGCTTAGCCAGCTCCAACATCCAGATCAGTGGGCAGAAGGGAGGCAAGAGCTGAGTGTTGGTACAGCTATCCCCTGAACCTACCTCCTCTGATGTTTAGGGCGGATGGAAATTCTGCTAACCCCAAGGCCCTGTGCAAAATAACTGCCTTAAGTCTTCTGTTCTTTCCAGACCTCTAGAGTCTGATGTGCCACCATTCTGCCAGTGGAATTTCAGACCCCCAATTTCCTGAGTTCCACAGGTCAGAATCCCACCAGGATACTTAATAGGCGACTGGAAAACAATCAGCCTTTCAGTCTTTTACCAAAGAGTTCATGTATAGCCGTAAATATTTCAGTGACATTTTCTTGACTGCGTCAAATGCTGAACAAATCCACAGCAAATACAGAAACACTGCAATTGTAATGCTGAATAAAAAAAATGCTCTTTCAGTTTCACAAGATGGGTTCTGAGTTCCAAGGTTTCCAAATTCCTGGCAAAACACTGTCATTTTCTGTAACTGCTACAGGATTAACTGTGGTGGGGGTATTACTCAGTGCTTTTGTTGAAGGAAAATGAGCTCGGCTGCTTTAGACATGTGGGTCAGCTTCGTCTGAACCAAACACTGCAGTGTTTCCTGCTGAAAATTCCATGACTGAAAATTTGAATAAAGATCTGACTATATTGCTTTCGTGCCTCCGGCTCCTGATGCGTGACCCTCACATAGTCGATGTTAACTGCAACTTAAACTTGCCAGATTTTTAAGGCTGATGGCCAGGAAGACGTGTTTTTTTACTGCCTCTTCCTGACTGCTGCCAGTTATTCTGGACGCATTAAATGTACAGTAATCATTGTAACGACGTCAGCATGTAAATGTGCCTGATGATTCACTGCAGTCTCATTCCACCAGTATGTCACAGAGGGGCACTGGCAAACGGTCACAGCTTGTTTGTACATGCGCCATATCACGAGAACCGCTATGCAGCCACATGCTGGCTGCAGCAGAGTCTGGACACTGTCACACTTGGGTCGTTCTCTTGCTCGAGAGCCGACCAACAATATGTCAAGAAAGTGACCAGACTTCAGCAACTCAAAGTTTAAATCTGAAGCTTTTTTTCCTCAAGCTATTGCATAAGGTCAAAAGAAAACCTGAAGCTGCTCCTCTCTTGAATAGCCGCACGTGTTGTCTGAATCGGAATAGAGCGAAAGGGGATGGGTGAAAGCGTTCAAATCTAAATTAGACCAATTTGAGGTTAGAAATGATTAGCTGTCATATCACCTTTATATTACTGAACCACAGAACTGTGGAATATCATCTATTTACTTTTCACGGCAGATTCCACAATACTGATGACAACAGCCAAAAACAAGTGCGAATTGTGATTTTCATTTCTGGTTGGAGAATGTCAATCAGAAAATTATTTTACTGTCCTTTATGGAAGGGCTGAGCACACAACCCATCTATTCCAGAAAATAGTGTAGAGGTGCAAACCACCTCTTGAGGTATGCGCAGGTTCCTCCAGAGGCAGCAACTGGCTCATTTACTTTGCAGCAGCATGCCATTCATGGCTACCACCAGTGGCAGTGCTGCAGGTTAAAAAAAACAGCATCAACAAATTGAGCCCTCTGCCTCAGATTTGATGCTGGTGAACAAGTAGGATTCATGGCAAACTAGTATCTGCAATCAAACTGTTTATATCATAGGAGGGAATCTGCATGGTAAGAGCAGTAAATGTGTATAGTGTCACATCAGTGGAGCATCAGTTTGTGGAGATGCTACTTCTACTTACCTGCAGGAATGTAATCAAATACAGGTAGGGATTTCCTCAATATTTGCATTACAACTACAAATTCTCATTTGCATATCTTTCCCAAAATCAAACCTGGGACTTTCTGTCTATTTTATTCAGTTAGGTGTCAGTCATGGCTCGGTTGGTAGCCCTCTCGCCTCTGAGTCAGGAGGTTGTGGAATCAAGTCCCACTCCAGAGACTTGAGCACAAAATCTAGGCCAAAACTTCAGTGCAGTATTGAGGGAGTGCTTCACTGTCGGAGATGCCGTCATTCTAATGAGACATTAAACCAAGTCTTCCTTCTCAGGTAGACGTAAAAGATCCCTGAAGAATCTGAAGAGCAGGGGAGTTCGCCTCAGTGTCCTGGCCGATATTTAGCCCTCAACCATCATCACTGAAACATATTATCTTGTCATTATCACATTGCTGTTTGTGGCACCTTGCTGTGTGCATATTAGGTGCCATGTTTCCTACATTACAACAGTGACTACACTTTAAAATTACTTCATTGGCTGTAAAACGCTTTGAGTCATCCTGAGGTTGTGAAATGTGCTAAGTCTTTCTTTTTTATATATATATATATACATTGGGGGAGAAATTCGGTATCGCCCCGTTTGGGGTGCAATTATCGGCCGATAACAAAGTTTAGCGCCTGGCGCTAATTATCGCCTCCGACTGCAAACTTGGCTTCTATCACCCCCGGAGGTGATTGGAGCGCTACATCAGGCGCTACACACCTCTCTTAAGGCGCTAACATCGAGGAGCGAGGCACTACCTCAGAGCGCTAACGAAGCTCATGTGATGTCAGTCAGCAATGGAACACAGACACACTGGCCAGTTCTTAAAGGAGGCGCAAACATCGCCATGCCCGGACGCTAGTTGCTTTGCGCCCCATTAGTGCCCTCTTAGGATGCTAACGGGAGGTGCAAAGCAACCGAATTTTTCCCCCATTGTCTTTACCAATGAAGCCACCAAGGACACCCTGATGATCAATATTAAAAATGGGAAGTGGTTAAAAAATCATATTTTTCCCTGGTTCCTCTTTAAAATATAATTAGTATGAATTAAGTCCAACACCAAATGATTTTAAATGTCCAGTCACACATTAGGAAGACTTATAGGGGTAGATTTTCCTCCTATTGTGTTTAGTTGCAAAGGATTGCCTGGGCGTAACTCATAGAAGAAAATCAGGTGAATAGGACCACACAACCATAATGGAGCCCACTTGATCTTCTGTCCATTAATTTAAATAGACAGAAAATTTGTTAGGCTCCATTATAGGCATGAGATTCCCCCACCCTCCCCTCACATTTTTCCTCTGTGATCCACCTAGATGATCCTTATATCGAAACACAATAAGAGGAAAATCCACCTCATAATGGCCCAGAATTTGCAGTTGTAATGTCGGCGAAACTGTCAGTGCTCGCCATCCTGACTGTGTAAAACTGACAGCAACTTCTGGCGTCCGCACATGCGCAGTTAAACGCGGAAATGTGGACGTTGCTGTGAGTGATACCCTGCTGCGCCACAGGGTGAGCTGTTGCAGTCTTCGCAGATGCAGGGATGGGCAATAAATGCTGGTCTTGCCAGTGACGCCCACATCCCATGAATGAATTTTTAAAAAACCAACACAGAATCAGTGATTTGACATGGACTTCAACTTTTTACGCACTATTCTCATTGTAAAATCCACTGAAAAAGTTAAGCCTTGTTGAATGAGGTGTAACTGAGTTTCTAACAGTGTACTAAGTCATAATTACTGCTGAATAACCTCTCTGGCCCTGAAAAACTAATTTTATAAGTGTGGAGTGTCATGTCCCTCTATTCCATGATAAAAAAAATCCCATAGATTTTTTAAATAAAAATTACTTTTTTTTAATGTATTTATATTTCAGCTTATACCTTAATCCCATGTGTATGTCCCAATCTTTATTTTGCTTTCTGTAAAATGATTAAAAAGTGAATGATAATTCATGCTATTTACTTCCTGGTTTGCTGTCTGTGAGAATTCTTCAATCTGATTGGTTGTTCAGCCTGCTTGATGATTTCACTGTTCGTGGATGCCACAGATCCCCTATAGATGGCGCCAGATTGAAAGTCACATCAGAATAGGGGAAATTGACGCCACAGAGCCTGCCAAATCTTTGTGGGCAGCTTTCTCTGCGGTCAGCGGCGAGCGCCGTCCTTTCACCGCTGACTGCAAAATCCAGGCCAATGTGTAAGGTTAAGGGAACCTCACTCAATAACCGTAATCTCCAGTGAAAAGCTAATGGACATGATGATATGCCCTCAAGCTTCTCCAATGGCTCCAGTTTATCCAGCAAGTAGCTGAACCCTGTAGTATTTATATGGCAATATTCACTTCCGGCTCAGTCCGTGCTGCTGATTTAAATATCACAGCACTTCACTTTTCCAGCATTGTGAAATAAGTGGACACAAGTCGGTCACCCATAGTGTTGCTTGCCGGAAGTTGGAGACTATGTTGTTTGGTAATGAGAGGAAGATTTGATGGTATAATGGAGAACGTGTCACTGTAGAGTTATACAGAAATTATAATAAAATGAATGGAAGCAATTGGAAATTAAGATGAAATTCTATATGGTAATGTTTTTATACAATTGTAGAGTTTGGAAAAAAATGGGAGTTAAATAAATTAGTGCGGATTATATAAATTGTACAGTAAACTGTATTTATATATGTAATCTATATATAATGTGTATGTTTTCAAAAAAAATGTGGAAATGTTTTTCTATAACTTGTCAATCAAGCATGGTGTTGCACAGGGGAGTCAAGACCAAATGTAGTCTTTGAGTGAAGTAGGGTTAGAGGGTGGGGGGAAATTGGACCACGCAATGTAATTCAGTCGTCATTTTAAAGCCATACATTCTGTCCTTATTTTTTTATAATACTTTAATTTTCTACTATTATTTATAGTTAAATAGCAAAATATGTGGCAATTTAAAAAGCAAAGAAGTAGAGGTGCAGGTTGAGGAATTGGGAGACATGAAACTGCAATGGTACAGCGCCATCACTGGTGGAGGGGGGTAATTACAGTTTGACAAGTGGGGGAGGAAGGGGGGGAAATTACCACTTGTTTCCTGCCGACAAAGAAATTAAGTAACAGTCTTTCACTGAAGTGTGTGTTAAACTGCCCAAGATTTCCTCCTAGTGGCTCAATGAAAAATTGGCTAACCTAAAAACGCAGTCAATAATGGAGCTCAGGTAATCAGACCCATTACAACCAGTATTAAGCAACTAGCGTAACCACCACACTCATAGCAAAATGATTTTTAAAATGATACAATATTACAAGGAAGCTCCTATGTAATCAATTTGGCAATAAAAAAATATTTATACTGTACCTTGACATCATGGAAGAGTTTTTCTAACTGTTGGTCACATTCCTTGGTTTCTACTTCCTTAAGTACTGCCAAACTTTTTTTAATATCTTCAGTATTGTTGTGTGCTATTTCTGTCACATAATCTCTGAAGTAAATACAACTTATTATAATCTCCAAGCCATTGCTACAGGGCAGATTCTTGGACTTCTCAATATGTTCTGGATAACTTCAAAGACAAAAAGTAACAACAATATAAGTTTTAATTGTAGTTGTTGCATATGTATAAAGCAGCATTATGTAAAAAAACTTACTCCGATAATAAATACATTCTAGGATTTCCCATTATGGCGGAGGAATCATGCCTGTGTATGCCTGAATTCCTGCTATTCATCACCATCAGGAGAGGCTCCAGCTGACATCATAGACTTATAAAATTCTCCTTTCTGAGCTTTAGATTTTTTTTTAAACTTTATTTTTTCCAAGTTTTTTTCCAAACTTATGAATTAACTTTTTAAAAATCCAATTTAAAAGAAAAGGTCTTACGTGATAGGACTCATCTCACCACTGCCTATTCGGTGTTATTTAAAATATATTTTTGTATGCTCATGGAGGTGATTACTGGAACACTTTCTGTAGGACTCAGCATTCTGCATCATGCTATACCTGATCTGACAGTGCTTCTGGGTGACTTTGAGTCCTATAGTGATGTCGCCTGTGACTACTTTATTTTTCTTCACAACTTCAGCATTGTGCCTAAGAACAGGTTCAATTCAGTTGTGTATGTAATTGATACACTTCGAATTCTGTTAGCTATAAAGAATGTAATGATGCCAAGTATCTGTCCATGTAAGTTGTGCATTATGAAAATATTGTTACTAGTCCCAGGAGCAGAAAACTGTCCCATTCTCTAAAACAGATACACTTCATCTTTACCAGTACAAAAGTTCACACCAAAATATATAAAACAAGAATTGCTTGGTACTTTAACAGGCAGGTAAGAAATCAACTTAATATACAAGGGCTCAGGTCCCTTATTTTAGTGGGTCTTTCTTTAGTAATTCATGCTAATTTGGGGGGCGGGGCAGGTGCACGACAATGTCTTTCTCCATGAGTGGGAACATCTTTTAGAAGACTTTCTAGCAGATCTCACACCAAGCTATGTTCCAGGTCAACCTGAGGAAGACACTGCCAAATAGATAGAAATGGCTGACTTCATTGGAAATCAGAACATCTAGCAGATCACTGGATGATTTGAACTTCCAGTTCTGCACTTAGAACAGACAGCAATTTTGCTGATTTAGCCAAAGCAAATGAATCACATGATTTGAGATATCAGCAGACTTGTCATTTACATTTCCTAATTATGCTCCAAGACCTTCTTGTACATGAAGAGTGTCATATAAATGTAAATTGTTGTGCTGGGGGGATGGGACATCAATTTCATGCTGTTCCTAGGGCTAAATAAATCTTTAACCCAGGCCTGTTAAATATTGTAGAATAGCATTAAAGTTCTGGGACTAGTGCCCTAAGCTACAGGATCTCCAGAGATAGAGTAGCAGATCTCAGACTTTTTGCAGAGACTACCCCAATAGCACA
>NC_140998.1:66037095-66089595 GCF_052327205.1 Somniosus microcephalus | reverse complement strand
AGTATATAAACGATGAAGAGGAGGGGGTCCAACTATGCAGCCCTGGGCTACATCTAAGATGACGATGTGGGGAGGGGAGCAGAAGCCACTGAATGCGATATAATACTTATAATGTAACCATCACAGAGCAGTGTCACTGAAGTGGACTGTAAAGGAGAGGGTAGAATTTCAGGGGTGGTTCTCCCAATCTCCAGCAGAAACCCCGGAGAAGCAGTGCAAACAGCTGTTTATGCCAATACCCCTGGATTTCGCTCATCTTCCACCGAAGTTGCGATAGGAGATCAGGGGAACGAACCCCCACGGAAACTTTACCCTAAGACGTTTAAGGAGGGCGGTGTGATTGATGGTGTTAAAGGCAGCAAAGATGTCAGGGAGCGACCACAAGGATGTTATTTGTGACTTTCACCAGTGCAATCTCTGCTGTGGGCAGAATGGAAGCCCAATCAGAAGGGCTCAAACAGGGAATGGTGGCAACATGGTTGTGAGGCAACAATGTGATCCAGGACATTTGAGAGAAATAGAAGATTGGAAATGGAGTGGTTATTGCAGAGAATGGAGAGTACCAACGCTGTTTTTTTGAAGAGGGGGTTGATTTTGTTAGTTTTAAAGGTTGCAAGGACCATGCCAGATGATGGGACAAAGGAGGTTGGTTAGCGGATCGAGGCAACACATAGCAAGCTTCATTGACAAGATTAGTTTAGTGAGAGCTGGAAAGGAGATGGGGGAGAGGGAAATGCGGAGTAAGGAAGGACAGGGAAAGGGGAAGGATCAGAGATGGTAGAACTTTGAGACTCTGAAAAACCAGCAGGACCTTGCATGTAGCAGATGACTTACCAGAACACTGCAGGTGCCCTGGCCATGATTTTCCATCATCAATGCTTTTGGATGAAAAATCAACAGAAGTGCTTCTACAATTTTCCAGTAAGTTGTGTGCAAGGTCGCCCGAGTGACTTGGGGCCTCCGTAAATTATACACAAATAGAAGTTTGTGAGCTATTTGGATTTGGTATCCAAATTGATGATAGATGGTACAGCTGGGACAATTTAGAGGAGATGGTTATGTGTGGAGAAGAGGATGACCATAGAAGAGTATGAGCATGTGGCCATGGAAAGGCAGCAACAGTAGAACTTGATATGGTTGAGCCAAGTGGACATTGAGACCAATCACTCCCAAAGTGCACTCAAACTTAATGGCCCGTATTTTCCAATCGCAGGCCTCCCACGTGCGGAGGCCTGCAATCTGGAAAAATCTGCGCCCTTACCTGAGGGCTCCCATGACGCACACACTTCCGATCCTGGGCCTCTCCAAACTCCAAGTGCACAGGGCCCACGTATCCCAGAGGCGCAGGTAGTTCGCAGCGTCCCTGGGATCACATGGGCCATGGGGAGCCAATCAAAGAAGGGAATCTCCCTTCATACACTTGACAGGAAGACCTGTCAAATATATGAATGGCGATCACCCCAAAAACATAGTGAAACTTTAAATAATTTTTTTTTAATCAAATTTTTTTAATGACTTGAAATTACAATAAATTAAATATTTTAAACAAATTTAAATTTTTGAAAAAAATAACGTTTTTTACGGGGCTAAAAATAAACTTATTTTTTAAAAAGTATTTTTAAATGATAAATCAGTGAAATTTTTTTTTTTTACTTTTTTCAACTCTTATCCAGGTAAAAGCAGGCCTTACGTCTGCTTTTACCAGGCGTAAGAATTATAAGGGTTTTCTGCGGGCGGAGGGTCTCCAAAAAGCGAAACTCTCCGCCCGCAGAGGCCCTTCTCCAGGGCAGCTGGAGGATCTGTCAAGACCATTCTTGACAGATCGGAAATGCCGGTTTTCAGAACATGCGCTGTGCATACCTGAAACTGGCATTTTCAATGTTCCTATGGGTGGGTACACAGCGTGTACCCACCCGGAGGGATCGGAATTTCTGGGCCAATTGTTTGCAGACCTGAGGCAACAGAGGTCGTTATTGTACCAGCAGCAGCTCTCGCAGTGGGAGACCGCTTGAGAAGCTGAGACATTTTCACAGGAGATCAATGAAGGCATCAACGTCATCATGGGTGAAAGGCCTGAATCAGGAGAGATTTGAATGTGAAAGGGTATGGGTGAGGGAATTGTGGTGAAATGTTCTCCACTTAACTGTGTGTTGAAGATTCAAGTTCAGAATGTGGGTATTAGTAAATCCAACATCTTTTATAATGAAGTTAGATGGGATGGGATGGATAAACCAGTATCACAAGACTACGTGCTGGAGATTTATCACCTCCACTTCCCCCAACTATATGATCAAGTATTGTGCTTGCCAACAGAACCACAAGGCCATGTATAAACTTCCACTATACTGCAAGGAATCAGATGGGGACATCACTACCACAAGGCCACATACCCTCATCTTACCTGCACAACCAGGGATCAGACAGGCAGATTAGTATCACAAGGCCCTGTACTACTTTTCCTCACTACACCACTAGCAAGTCAATGGACACATAAATGCTATGAGTTGCCTTCTGCCTCAGCCTTCCTTTCCGTCCTTCACAACAATACATTAAGTTATGTAACATCTAATCTACCGGAGACTGGATACCCTTGACCACTTGATCAAAACAATATTTGTTGCTCTGGCTTCAGCTCCAGATAGCAGGTGTTCGTTCATTCACTATTACAGTGGAGGAAGTGTGAAGCAAGTTGTGTAAAATTTTACCATCTATGAACATCTACTCAGTCACATTACTGTGAAATAAGCTGATTTGGGCAAAGTTTGGTCTTTCATGTACAAAAATCAAAATGGCCAAAGTTGAGAAACATTTGCAGGTTCAGTTTGATCTGGATGTCACTCCTGATAACGATCTAACCTTTTACCTTCAGGAACCAATCAGTTCACATATTAATTTTATGGAAGCTTGCTGTCTCTTTGTAATGTTTATCTTCATTTGAACATATTTTGTAGTTAATTTACCTGATAAAACCTGAACAGACCAATAGCCTGATCTTACCTTTATGGAATTGCTAAATTAATTTAAAATCAAAATGTTGCTGCATCTACAATTCTAGGTAATTGAAATGTTATTCTATGCTACTTCATTTATGTAAACTTGGTTTTATACTATAACATATTTTAATAGAACTCACAAGTATGTGTTGGGTAAAGATGCACTAAATGATTTACGACATTTTTCTAAACATTGGTATTGGCTTTTCAAACAGTCCCCAAAACCACATATTTTAAACAAATTATTTATATTTTACAAGTAATTTGTTCACACATGCTTTTGGTTTTGTATAATTTATTATGATTAATCCCATTGAAATAAATGTAAACCTGAAAATGATGATGAAAATAGTACTTTTTCTGGTATGCCTGTCTAAATTCTCTATTGTGCGTCTGATATTTTAATTGCCTTGTCTCAAGAAGGGCCCAGGGAATTTTCCTCAATTTTTATGGGTAATTTTTGAATCCAGAGTTACTTTTTCAAAACTGCTTTGTTTTCTTTGCTTAACTGAACTTTCCAAACCCAGTTTTAAAATGGTGTTATGTTGTGTCATATAGCTATTCTGCCTGATAGTTTAATGTATGATAAAACCATTGACCTAAATCTCATAATTGAGGGTCAGAATTAATCTATTTTTCTATCACTCTCCAGCATCCAATTTTCAACTCTTAAAGAAGTCTAGTGACTGAGCAAGTTGTTGTGTTTATGTCAAATTAAACATGCCTGCAAAGTGACAGGTAATCAAGCAGTCTGATAGTTAGTTGAGAATGGTTTTTAGATAATCTTCCATTTATAATATGATGGATTTGTGTGTAAATGTTCTTATTTTTGGACCTTTTTTCTCAGCATTTCAATTACAGTATAAGGAATGGCCATTCGCTGTAAAATGGCAACTTTGAAAGTTTATGTGAATTACTTAGATTTGTACTAACTTCTACTCTTGGTTTGCTGATTGTCTGTGTAACCTTTATTTTAAAATTCTCAGCCTTGTTTTCAAATCCCCCCATGGCCTCACCCCTCCCTATCTCTGTAATCTCCTTCAGCCCCACAACCCCCCAAGATATCTGCGCTCCTCTAATTCTGCCCTCTTGAGCATCTCTGATTATAATCGCTCAACCATTGATGGCCGTGACTTCAGCTGCCTAGGCCCTAAGCTCTGGAATTTCCTCCCTAAACCTCTCCGCCTCGCTACCTCTCTTTCCTTCTTTAAGATGCCCCTTAAAACCTACCTCTTGACCAAGCTTTTGGTCACTTGCACTAATTTCTCCTTATGTGGCTCGGTGTCAAATTTCTTTTTGTCTTATAATACTCCTGTGAAGCGCCTTGGGACGTTTTACTACGTTAAAGGTGCTATATAAATACAATTGTTGTTGTTGTTAAATGAGGGCATTCTATTGACATCAAAAGGTAAATCTGTGAAAATGAAAATGAGCTTGTTTAAACATTAACAGCATCATTATTATTGGGAAGTAGACTAGAAAGAAAGATGAAGCTGAATACTGCTGGTAGGAACTAGCCACAAGAAACATAAGGGGGAATTTTTCAGGGGGGTCAGCGGGCGCATTCGGTGGTGTGATTAGGTGTAAAAAAATGTTTTTGACAGCAGGTCAGGAACTCGCTGCCATGCAACTTTTCCAGATGTCGGGTCTGTCAGGGCTGAACAGACCTGACACGCAGCAACGGGGAGGCAAGTCAGGTCATTATGACCTTATTGACAGCCCATTAAAAAGTATTTTGTGCTCACCTTACCATTTTACGAGGTTGCCCTCGGGGTCCACACTGCTCGGGGATCATGTCAGGTAAGGAGGTCAGGAATTGTATGACCATGGGATCATCTCATACTTGATAGCTGCAAAATTTGCTATAAAAGCTCCCATCTCACAGCTGTTCACTTTCCAAGCTCAGAAACTGTTGCTTACTGCATTTGGAAGACAGATTGAGCTTTTTGCAGTTTGGAAGTGTTTGGAGCAAACTCTCTATCCAGTGTCACCTCATTGGCGCAACCTCTCTCACCATTGACAGATCACTCCTGTCGTCTCAAGTGCCCTTGAAACTATCTCACCTTGGTCCTCTGAATCCCACCATGATCAGCCCCAACAGCAGCAGCACCAACAACAACACCAAACTCCTCCACAATCAACTGATGCTGCACAGGACACAGGTCATCTGTACCCAACCACATTGCTGCCCGAGACGCCAAGGATGGCCTCACCATGGCCAAATTTACTTCACTTGATGCTGTACACCCTGGCTGCCACATAATGCGCCAGGTTGGTACCACCCCACACCAACACCATAAAGCATCCCTACAATGCCAAGTCATTCCTTTCATACTCATCACCATTGCGTGGGGTACCGTTATGTCTCACCATTCACTGCAACTCACTAAGCCACTTCCAAAGATGCACACAAATCTGTCCAAGAACGCAAAGTGTTGAAAATAAAGGTTTCAATGTTTGACACCACATTAACAGAAACTTTACATGACCATTGGCTAAAACACCCAAGTGCCTACCCTTGTGAGTTGTTAGTTGGTATGATTGGACTAGGATGAGGGTGAGTGTGAGGGGTGGCTAGTGAGATGGGGAAGTGATAATGTAGATAGAGAGGGATGGGTGGAGGTGCAAGGTAAGTTGGTGTGAGTAAGGATGTGCAGGAGTAGGGTGGGGAAGGCAGAGTGATGGGGATGTGATGAGTGGCACAGCAGGATGAGGTTGAGTGTGGCTTTGCAGTAACATTTCGTGATCTACTGAGATCATTGAAAGGTTTGCGCCACTGCAGCCTGGTCATCCTGACAACATCCCTGCTTGTGTCCTCCTGTGCAATGTGCAACCAGGCTGTGTTGGTGTCCTGGGGAGGTCTCTTCTGCCCATTGGAAGGGAAGAGGTCTTCCCTGCGTGCTGTGACTCCCTCCATAAACACATGGAGGGAGTCATGGGGGAGCCTGGGTGCAGCCGTGCATCTCTGTGCAGTGTTTGCAGCACCTCAATGCAGCAGAACACTGGCAGCACAAATGTCAAAATCAATTTGCACATAGTCCCTTTAAAGAAACTGTCTGATGACATGTCATCAAGTGACGTCATCAGACCCGCTTCCTTCAATTGGCCATCAAACGTGCTGGGCGGGCTTAACAAGCCCAGTCAACATAAAATCATTCTACAGAGCGGGCTGGAGCCAACAGCAGGGTCGGGACTCACCACCAACGTCGCCTGCCACAGACCCACCGAGGTAGGGAAAATTGCGGCCATAACTTGTCAAGACATCAATAACATAACAACATCCAGAGCCCATCAAACTTTCTCTATCCAGTGCCCATATATGATTTTTCTATCATAGGCTACCCTCCTATACAATCTGCTGATCTGTATAATGGACATATATTTCCTACCCCCACCTCCCTTGAAAACTAAACAGGCTGTATTAAATATTCCTATGTCTCTCAATCCTACTTCTCACCAAAGAAAACAGAGTTGTTAAAGTAAGGCGGGGAGGTCCCATTATGTTTGGCCACATGATCTGGAACAAAGGCACGAGGTTTTACTTTCCAGGTACAAAACACTACAGAAGAGAGAAGAGGTGGAGACAGTGTGAGTGAAATGTCCATATGCCCGAAACTCCGAGACTAAAGGGACATTTTCTTTACTGAGACCAGGAGCAGCAAACAGAAAGGTAGAGTATTATTTAAATGGTGATAGATTGGGAAATGCTGATGTACAAAGGAACCTGGGTGTCCTTGTACACCAGTCACTGAAAGCAAACATGCAGTTGCAGCAAGCAGTTAGGAAGGCAAATGGTATGTTGGCCTTCATTGCAAGAGGATTTGAGTACAGGAGCAAGGATGTCTTACTACAGTTGTAGAGGGCCTCGGAATACTGTGTGCAGTTTTGGTCTCCTTACCTAAGAAAGGATATACTTGCCATAGTGGGAGTGCAGCAAAGGTTCACCAGACTGATTCCTGGGATGGCAGGACTGTCGTATGAGGAGAGATTGGGTCGACTAGGCCTGTATTCATTAGAGTTTAGAAGGAGAGGGGATCTCATTGAAACATAAACAATTCTGACAGGGCTAGACAGACTGGATGCAGGGAGGATGTTTCCCCTGGCTGGGGGTCTAGAACGAGGGGTCACAGTCTCAGGATACGGGGTAGGACATTTAGGACTGAGATGAGGAGACACTTCTTAGCTCAGAGAGTGGTGAACCTGTGGAATTCTCTACCACAGAAGGCTGTGGAGGCCAAGTCACTGAATATATTTTAAAAGGAGATAGATAGATTTCTAGACACAAAAGGCATCAAGGGTTATGGGGAGAGAGCAAGAATATGGTATTGAGATAGAGGATCAGCCATGATCATATTGACTGGCGGAGCAGGCTCGAAGGGCCGAATGGCCTACTCCTGCTCCTATTTTTCTATGTTTCTAAGTTCAGGTTCCAGTCAGTCAAAATCACATTAACATTGTTTGGTTCCTACCTGGTTGCAACTGTAATGGTCCTGCCCGTGAGAGAGGCTGCTTGTAAGGAGACAGCTACTTGTGCCTTGATGGGCCCTTTAAAGAATGCCAAGAGAGGCAAAGCGGGTAGTTGTAGGCTTATCCAAAGGGGGTTAAAGCCTGGAATGGCAGCAAGAGAGTAGGAGTGCAGCGGAGTACTGAAGGATTGGGGTAGGGATTGGCTGGGCATAGTACCCAAGAGAGGAGAAATGAAAGGTGACATGACTGGGCGACAGGAAGGGGTGGCAACAAGAGAGAAGCACCTAAGTGGGCCAAGAGAGAAAAGAAGCTGGATGCTGTAAGGCAGGGAGTGTAGGTTCTGTCTGAATTGATGTACCTAATGGTTTTCTTCATCTGCATCTATCTTACCGTTCTGGTGGACCTCTGCTTTTGTTCTCACCAAGCAATAGTCCATTCTGGCATCACTTCCTGAAGACTAGTGTCAGCTGATGTCAATTAGTAAAGAATGGTGAAAACAATATCATTTTCAATAAATAATCAATGTTCTTAGTTTATGGTTTTCTGTGCCAATCTGGGCCATTCACCTACACTGGAAAACTAGATCCCATTTTAATTCTGCTGTTGCATTCAATGGTGGATAGTCAGTTTAAGGCTTATGTGAATGAATGTGACAGAATTTATTCAACAACATTATCAACAGAAACATAAATAATTTTCATGACCGTATAAATAATTATACTGTAGACATAAATTTATCATTATTGAGTTTTGCATATTTTTTTTTAAACAGCTAGCTACGCTTTTACCTAATTGAATAGATCTGTAGGCTGTGACTAATCTGACTTGTCAGTATTACACAATGATGGAGTTCTCTGTGTGTGAGACATGAAGCTGTTTGTGATGTTCTGGGAGACACAGCACTGTAAATCATCCTAGCCATTACAATTTATTTCTGCCCTTGGTGTCATGTTTCCATGTAATCCTACGATTTACAATTTCAATGCAAATCAAGATCAGTGACCTTTACCTCACGGTGTTTCAACTTTGTTACCAGTGGATGAGTGCTGACCTGGGGCCTCTTTGAAGTTTCATTTGTCAGTACCTCATTTGCATGAACTCCATCCCCAGGCTGGTTCACACCAAAGTCAGACAGGCATTTAAAGACAGTGAGATCAAGAGACAATGACCTAAAAATTCGTTGGTGCCATGTCTGTTTTTCAGGTGCAGAACAAGCGGCGAAGCATCCAACTCTTTCCTTTAGAAAAGCAAAGGCTAAACGGTGACCTGATAGATCTCTTTAAGGTTATGAAAGGGTTTGATAGAGTAGACATAGAGATGTTTCCACTTGTGGGGGAGAACAAAACTAGGTAATAGATATAATATCATCACTAATAAATCCCATAGGGAATTCAAGAGAAACCTCTTTACCCAAAGAGTGGTTAGAATGTGGAACCCAGTACCACAAGGAACAGTTGAGGCGAATAGCATCGATGCATTTAAGGGGAAGCTGGATAAACACAAGAGGAAGAAAGGAATAGAAGGTTATGCTGATAAGGTTAGATGAAGGGGGTGGGAGGAGGCTCATGTGTGTAATGATCAATAACATGTCATTCTATAGTGGACACTAGGTGGAGCCATAGAGCTGTGTAGAGCTGTATATAGCTGTATGTATAAGACTGCACTACCCAGCTGTATATATATATTAAGACTACATTACCCATGAGGCACTAGGCTACCCACAAGGCAGCAGTCAAGATGGAAGCCTCTAAAGATACTGTACCTAGTCCACATGTGCTCAATAAAAGTGTCTAGCAAAAACTAGCTGTGTTCATAATAAGAATGTCTATTTATTAATGAACATAAGATGGTACCAGGATGGTGAAGATCTGCTGAAAATTGTGAAAAGCGACATGGAGAATTTGAAGCCACCAGAGCGTTTGAAACTCACAGGAAACATCGACTACAATTGGCAGACTCTTAAACAACAATTCGAACTCTACATTGCAGCCATCGGATTCGGTACGAAGCCAGACGCAAGAAAAATAGCGTTGCTGCTTACGGTTGCAGGCCCACAGGTGATAGAGGTATTTAATACATTTGTATTTAATCCAGAGGAGAACAGAGAAAAATTAGAAGATGCGCTAAAAAAATTTGATGCACATTGCTCTCCCAAAAAGAATGAGACCTATGAAAGATACATCTTCTGTTCTCGGACACAGCAGCAAAATGAGACTTTTGATAGCTTTATAACTGATCTGAAACTGAAAGCACAGACATGTAATTTCTCTGAGCTCAAAGCATCCATGATTCGTGACCAGATTGTGTTTGGTATTCATGATAAAAAAGTCAGGGAACGTCTGTTGAGAGAAACTGAACTAAATTTGGAAAATGCGGTGAAAATATGCCAAGCCAGCGAGCTAGCTCGAAAGCACGTGAAGACTTTCAGTGAAATCAATAATGATGCGATTGTAATGAGAGATAATGCTGCTGTCGGTGCTGTGTCCTATAAGGGGAAGAAACATGGGCAGAACAGAAATGAAAAGCAATCGGAGGATGAAATTTTTAATTGTAAACGCTGTGGTTACAAACACCAGTTAAGACAATGCCCAGCGTTTGGAAAAATGTGCACAAAGTGTAATGGAAAGAATCACTTTGCCAAACAATGCTTTTCAAAAGTAAAAACTAAGAATGGGCAACGAGTTAATGTGATTGAGGACACTGATTTAAGTGAGACATTTTTTGTACGAATGGTGTCATGTGACAATGTCAAAAATGATACAGAAAATGTGCAGCCCTCAGAAATGGACAATGCTGAACATAAAGTCAATGCAGTAAAAGTGGACAAATGGATGATCCCACTGCAGGTAAATGGAGCATTAGTTACATTGAAACTGGACACTGGGGCAAAAGCAAACTTAATCAGTATGAGTGACATTAAAAATATGAAAGAAAAGCCCAAAATACAGAAAAAGTCAGTACTACTGAAGAGCTATAATGGACAGAAAATAAATAGCTTAGGTGTATGCAGACTTAAAGTGACAGTCAAAGACAAAGTGCATCATCTCATGTTTTCTGTTGTGGCTGAAAGACTTGATTCGATACTAGGTGACAAAGCTTGTGAAGACTTAGAACTGGTCAAGAGAGTCTACCGTATAAACTGTGCCATAAGCAGACCAGATGACTCAGGTGATGAAGCAGAGAGCCCATCAAGGATGAAAAGGCCAAAGGGTATCCATGTCTTCAAAAAGCCTAGTTTCTCCAAGAAGAAAGATAAAGACTTTAAGGTCAAAGAGAAGCCAAAGGAAGAAAAGCACAAAGAGGAAAAACACAAGGAGAAAAAGTCCAAAGATATAACCACAGCAGATGGTGTTAAGCAGTGGAAAGAGAAAAAGAAAAAGAAGAAGCCTGCATCAGAGCAGGAAGCAGTTCCGGTGGATACTCCTTCTTCCCTCAGGCCAATCTTTGGTGTTCCATTAGCCGAGGCTGCTGAGAGGACTATGCTGTATGATGGGATCCAGCTGCCAGCAGTTTTTCGAGAGTGCATTGACTACATTGAGAGTTATAGCATGAAGAGTGAAGGAAACACTGAAACCCTCTCCAAGCAAAGATCGCAAGGAGACCTCGATCTATACAAGAGCAGATTGATGACAATGCCGCAAATGCATCTTGTCATTCACCGCCAGAACAATCTCATGAAGCACATCAGACTTACCCGTGTTGAGAAGATCCACACGTGAAGTAAAAGAGCCTGATAGACTTAATCTTTGAGTACAATGTAAAGCTTTGAAAATGTGTTGACTGTTTTGAAAATGTTTATGTTTATAGAGCACTAACAAAAGTGTTACTGATATTATCTTTATTGTTTTCTTGAAAGTTGATTGATATTGATTTTGTTAAACCTCAAAGAAAGGCGGATGTAATGATCAATAAAATGTCATTCTATAGTGGACACTAGGTGGAGCCGTAGAGCTGTATATAGCTGTATGTATAAGACTACACTACCCAGCTGTATATATATTAAGACTACATTACCCATGAGGCACTAGGCTACCCACAAGGCAGCAGTCAAGATGGAAGCCTCTACAGATACTGTACCTAGTCCACATGTGCTCAATAAAAGTGTCTAGCAAAAGCTAGCTGTGTTCATAATAAGAATGTCTATTTATTAATGAACATAAGAATGTGGAGCATAAACACTGGCATGGACCTGTTTGGCCAAATGGCCTGTTTCTGTGCCGTACATTCTATGTAAATATACTGGAGGTGCGCTGCCCACCATATTGGATTGACCTGCTGTGTAGGCGTCTAGGGTACATGACGGATGTATGTCAAATGATCATTATAATATTCACCTACGCTTGTTGTAGGACCCTTTTGTGATATTGGTCTGTCCTAGCTTGCCACATGATAAACTCTCCCAGCAACTCGTGGCTCGAACAGGCAGGGTGGACCATTCAGCAGAACTATTTAAAGGGCTCATCCACTACATACAGGGTAGTTGCTGATTTGTCCTTTTATGCTGCTGATTAACTTCTGGGTGTTTTTTTATCCAGTTTTCTGACTAATAAAACTCAATTCTGACTTTTGAAAATAAGTTTTTGCAGGTGCTGGATTGTTTGGCTGCCTTCAAAACAGTTTTACTGCAGTCATGGGTGGTCAATGAGCTGCCTTTGGGGCTGGATGATGAAGGTGAGTAGCCAAGAAGACAGGAGAGAGCAGGAGAAGCTGGGAGAAGAGGGGACAGGAGGAGGCCACTGCACAGAAGGCCAAACCCACAGCGGGCCATCACAGAGCACTTCTCCTACCTGAACTTCACTGAGGAGCAATGTGTCAGGCTCGTTCACTTCACCAAGGAGGCTATCAGCAAGCTATGTCACCTGCTGTAGCCACAACTCCAGCCTCGAGCCAGGGCCTGGACAGCACTGCCTGTGGCTGTCAAGGTCACCGTGAACCTTAACTTTTATGCTACAGGCTCCTTCCAGACTGTAGCAAGCGACATCAGTGACATCTCACAGTTTCCACTCCACTGTTGTATCAGGAAGGTCGCCAAGGCACTCTGTGCCAGGAGGATCACCTACATCTCCTTCCCCATGGACAGTGCAAAGCCAAACAAGTGAGCACTAGGCTTTTCCCACATTGCAGGCTTTCCCAGGGTCCAAGGTGCCATAAACTGCACCCACGTTGCCTTGCGTGCTCCCGATCACCAGCCTGTCTCCTTTCTCAATACTGCCTGTGGTCTCACTTTGGGACCACAGGCAGTGCATCATGCAGGTCTGTGCCCGGTTTCTTGGCAGCAGACATGATTCATTCATCCTGCAGCAGTCCTCTGTGTTGCCTTTGTTCAGATCAGGCTATCAGATCATATGCTGGCTATTGTGTGACAAGGGCTATCCCATTGAGACTTGGCTTATGATTCCTGTTTGGACCTCCTCCAGCCATCTTCTTCAATCTGAAAGGTTTCCCTGTTCTCTGCAGCCAGGGTACACCTCCCCTTTAAGAGGTACTGGCTGCTTTTATGTAGCTTCAGAGATATTCGATTTCACCCCCAGCCCAAACGGGCGCAGTGAATAAACAGCGCGGGTAGCACAGGCTGCACGCCTGAACCTTTCTAATGGGGTCCCAGCACCAATTCAACCTGCTGCCTGAGGCCATGTGCCCTTTGTGCACTCATTTTCGAGCGTGATTGAATTTCTTGCCCAATGTGTAATAAATTAATGTAAAATTTATTAAAATATTAGAAGAAGGAGAATAAACAAACTACTAAAGAAGAGAAAAACAATAACAAGCAGAGGACTGGAAATAACAGAAAGATAAACACACAGGACAAGAAAAAATAAGAACATGACACATAAATTTAGAAAAAAACATTTAAATATTTGCCTGCAGAACATTCACTGCCCTTTCAAGTAATTCATTATTTGAGATCATAGAATCATAGAATGATACAGCATGGAAGGAGGCCATTCGACCCATCGTGCCTGTGCCAGTGCTTTGACAAAGCTATCCAATTAGTCCCACTCCCCCACTCTTTCCCTATAGCCCTGCAAATTTTTCCACTTCAAGCATTTATCCAATTCCCAAATAGATCAAATAGATTCTGTCCTTGAACCTTCAAGTACATCATCCCTGTCTGGTGCTGTAACTGTATATTTGATCAATACTGCCACCCTCCCCCCCACTCCTTTTTTTCCTTCCCTATCTTTCCTAAATACATTGTAGCCAGGAATATAAGTATCCATTCCTCTCCTTGTTTGAGCCAGGTCTCCACTATTGCCATTATATCATAATCCCATGTGGCTACTTGTGCCTGCAGCTCACCAACCCTATTTACCATGCTCCAGGCATTTATGCACATGCACTTCTTAGTCTGCCTTGCATTTCCCCCCTGTCTGATCACTCCTATTCCTGAACTCCTCTTTATTATTCTAATATACTGTGTGTCTCTCCCAGTCCTCTGTGCACCTTGTATCTCCTCTCTAATGCTTCATTCTGATGCCTCCCCCACCTACCCAGTCCAATTAGTTTAAACCCTCCCCCATAACACTAGTTAACCTCCCCGCAAGGACATTGGTCCCAGCTCTGTCAAGGTGCAACCTGTCCATCTTGTACATGTCCCTCCTGCCCCAGAACTGGTCCCAAAGCCACAGGAACCTGAAGCCCTCCCTCCTGCACCATTTCTCCAGCCGTGTGTTAACCTGTTTTATCTTACTGCTCCTATGCTCACTAGCACGTGGCACTGGGCGTAATCCAGCAATTACTACCTTTGAAGTCCTGCTCTTTAACTTCCTCCCTAGCTCTTGAAACTCTGTAGGACCTCAACCCTTTTGCTATCTATGTCATTGGTTCCAACGTGAATCACGACTTCTGGGTGTTCCCCTTCCCCCCGCAAAATGTTTTGCACCCATTCAGTGATATCCTTTACCCTGGCACCAGGAAGGCAACACACCATTCATGACTCACATCAGCGGTTGTAGACATCAGCGGTTGAGAGTCAAGATGGAGACCGAGACGGTCCGGTTCTAAGCGCGTTCTCCCTGCTTCGGGCGGCCCGCTCTCGCCACTCGCTCCTGCAACCGGAGCGGAGTGTTCGGCGAGTCGGGCGGAGGCAGCGCAGCACAATGAGCAGCAGCAGCAGCCACGACAACCCGCTAGAGCACGTCGGCCGGCAGCTCCTCGGCGGGAAGGCATTCCGACTGGGAGGAGGGGAGCCGAGCATGGCGGCCAGAGGCCGGACCGTGGAGCCGGCGACGGTGAGGAGGAGGCCGCGGCGGCCAGAGCATTTACATCCCGACGATGTGTTCGGCGAGTTGGGCGGAGGCAGCGCAGTGCAACAAGCAGCAGCAGCAGCCACGACGACCCGCTATAGCACGTCGGCCGGCAGCTCCTTGGCGGGAAGCTCGCAGTCTGACTGGGAGGAGGGGAGCCGGGCATGGTGGCCAGAGGTCGGATCGTGAGCGGGAGAAGCAGGCCACCACACGTGGAGCCGGCAACAGTGAGGGGGAGGCCGCGGTGACGAGGAGGACGGAGCAGCTGAGGGACATCGTGCTCCCACTGCCACTGGATGCCATTGAATTGACTTTCTGAACACGGCGCTGTAAGAATAGCTGACGTGTCCCTACGGGGAGTAAGCATTCCATTGTATTAGTTACATATGGCAAATAAAATTGAATTGAATTGAATTGAATTGAAACGCCTGTCTACCCCCCTGAATATCAAATCCCTGGATGTGCTCTAGACTGCACTCCCCGAGGTGTCGGCACTCTCCCTGAAAACTGGTTTGTGAGTGCCACACTCCCAGAGGGCTCCTGCACTGCCTGCCTCTTCCTCCCCTGCCAGATGGCCACCCACTTACTATTCTCCTGAACTCTCTGTAGCTGCAGGGTGACCACCACATGGAACATGCGTTCCAGGAAATTTGCAGCCTCCTGTATGCCCAGCAGTGACTCCAGTCACTCCTCAAGCTCCAAAACCCTCAGCTTGAGTTTGAGCAGCTGGAGGCACTTCCTGCACACTTGATTATCCGGGACACATGAAGCATCCTGGAGTTCCCACATGGTACAGGAATTGTAGGCAAAGGGTGTCAACTGTCCCATCATTTTGCTTAAAAGTCTATCCACTTACATTTTATATATGTCTCTTATGTTTTACATATATATACCTGTTTTTAGTTTAGTATGCCCTTATTCCTACTTATTATTTATGTATAACAATGTTTTATTTGTGTAGTTCAGATCCCTTTAATGTTAGCATCCTCTACTTAGTTAATTTTAATTTTATCCCCTTAGATCTAAATAACTACTTTGATTATTTATATATTTACTGTTGCCCCTTGGTTCAAATTACTTAGCACCTCCTTTCCCCTCTGCACCAAATTCCCACTCTCACTGAATTCCCATTGTCACTCTGTTTAGTAGGCCACTCTGTTTAGTAGATTCAACCAACTCTCACCAAGCTCTCTGTTTCTGAAAGGTGATAAATCTTTTTATGAATACAAGCCTGTCTATTTAATCTAATATTTGATTTCAAAACTTTACTCTCTGCCACAGGCAGCACTATGGATTCCACCCTCTCCCCCTTTCAGAGCTGGAAGATAGTCATTGTAGTGTATGTGCCTTTAAGTCAGAACTACTTTTACAGCTCCTGTATACTGTAGTATCGGCAGTGACCACACCGGTATATAAGCTTTGCGCATGCCTCTGTACCCCCAGTCTAGAGACTACCCTCCTCCAGTAAAGACCTGTTATTTGTTAATGTACAGCATCCGTGTGATTATTTAATAATAGCATATCCACTGAACCACGGATCCAACAGTGGCGACGACTGTCGATTCGAATCTACCTGCAACATAAAAAAATAAAAAAAAATAATCGAGGCCAGGAACACGGGCGTCGACCACGAGCAACCGCCCAACAGTCAGGCAGAGATCCAACTTCGCAGGGGAAGCTGTGGAGAGCAGGGCTTGGTTCCCCAGCCACAACGAGCAGTAAGAGACCGATGACAGGTCCAGCGCAGACCCTTCCCGAGCAGCGGCGGCTGGAGCCGACCGACGGCAGAGAGAGAGCCGAGCAGCGTTGACGAGGTAAGACAGAGGGTGAAGAGTGCAGGGTTGAACACTGAGCGGTGTCGAGGAAAATAAAACAAACCGGAGAGAGAGAGGGTAAGAAACAGCCGGGTTCTAGACTGAGCGGCGTCGAAAAATATAAAAAGAAGAACGCGCAGAGCACAGACAGTGCTCACGGGCTGAATAGGGTCCGCGGGGCGAAGAAAGGGGAGATGCCATTGAGCCGCGGAGAAGAAGGAAGAGCGCGGGAGGTGCCATTGAGCCGCGGAGAAGAAGGGAGAGCGTGGGAGATGCCATTGAGCCGCGGAGAAGAAGGAAGAGCGCGGGAGACGCTATTTTTAGAAGCCGCAGCGGAGAAGAAGGGCGAGCGCGGGAAGGAAGGAAAGCGCGGGAGATGCCATTTTGTGCCAGCGGAGAAGAAGGGGAAGCGCGGGAGCGCCATTTGTGATAGTTAACGCACACCCAAGGATGCCGAAGAGTGGCAGTATCTCTACGTTCGACAATGAAATTGAAGATTGGGCGACGTATCTGGAACGTAGTGAGGTGTACTGCAGGGCGAATGAAGTGCCAGATGCTAATAAAGCACTGGTTCTGTTAAATTCCATGGGTGCAAAAACTTATGGGTTACTGCAAAATCTAATAACCCGAGAGAAGCCGGTAAACAAGAATTTTGAAAGCATAGTAGAAATCCTACAGGACCACTTAAACCCCACACCGCTGCTGATAGCAGAACGATTTAAGTTCCATAAAAGGAACCAACACAAAGGCGAAAGCAATGCTGAGTACTTAACGGAACTGCGCAAGCTATCGAAACACTGCCAGTTTGGAGCGGGACTAGCAGACACGTTAAGGGACAAGTTTGTGTGTGGGCTACAAAGTGAAGGAACCCAGAAACGGCTTCTATCAGAAAAGGACCTTACGCTGGACAAAGCTTTCAGTATGGCAGTATCACACGAAGCAGCCGCAAGGGGCACTGCAGAGATACAACGGAGACCGCAAGAATATGGCACCAATGAAATGTCCTATGGAACAGGGAAGTGCTATCGCTGCGGCAGAACAACACATGACCAGAAAGATTGTTGGTTCAAGGACCAAGTGTGCAGACAGTGTGGGAAAGCAGGACACATAGCAAGAGTCTGCAGGTCTGGGAAGAAAACCAACAGTAAGAAATCTCCACAGGAGAAGTACAAAAAGGTACAACAGGTGATGGACAGTGGTTCAGAAGAACAGAAAAGTGACACAGACTCCAGAAGCAAGGAGCTGGGTTGTCTGAAACTACATAAGGTAACCGAAATGGAGGATCACCAGACTATCTGGGTTACACTCAAAATAGACGGAGTCCAAGTGGAAATGGAATTGGACACAGGGTCAGCTCTAACAGTCATAAGTCAAAGAGACTACAAGCGGCTATTTTCACACATACCCTTGAAAGCTACAGAGATTGTCTTGAAGACGTATACGGGGCAAAAAGTCTACCCCAAAGGAAAAATAAGGGTGAAAGTGACATATAAAGGCCAGGAAATACCTAAAATGGATATATATGTATTGCCAAATGGAGGACCACCACTGCTAGGACGTGAATGGATCCGGAAGATACAATTAGATTGGCATTCAATACAGGCACTGAAGGTGAGGCCAAAAAGGATGACGACGTCACACCTGGACGACTGTCAAAAATGCTAACTGACGCAAAAGAAGTGTTCCAGGAGGGACTAGGAACACTAAAAGGAATAACAGCAATGATTAAAATAGAGGAAAATGCAAGCCCAAAGTTTCTGAAGGCCAGACCAGTGCCTTATGCGATCAGACCAGCTGTTGAAGCAGAGCTGGAAGGGTTGGAACGTTCAGGAGTACTGTCCAAAGTGGACTGGAGTGAGTGGGCTACACCCATCGTTCCTGTAATGAAGAGGTCGTTGAGCAATATGCCTGGGGAACCAAAGAAGGTCCGCATCTGTGGGGATTTTAAGGTGACAGTGAACCCAGTCCTTCACACGGTGCAATATCCGCTTCCACGAATTGAGGATATTTTCGCTTCGCTATCTGGAGGTAAACGCTTCACCAAAATTGATCTACCCCAGGCGTACTTGCAAATGGAAGTAGAAGAAGCTTCGAAACATTACCTTACGATCAACACTCATAAAGGTCTCTATCAATACAACCGGCTGGTGTTTGGAGTAGCCTCGGCTCTGGCTATCTGGCAAAGGGCGATGGATCAGGTCCTGCAAGGGATTCCAGGGACCCAATGTTATTTGGACGACACCTTGGTCACGGGCGAAAATGACGGTGATCACCTCGCCAACTTGGAGAAGGTGCTCACCAGATTAAAGGAGTATGGGCTACGAGCTAATCGCCACAAGTGTGAGTTTTTCCAGAAACAGATCTCGTATTGTGGCCACGTCATCGATGAAAAAGGGTTACATAAGTCCCCTGACAAGATTGATGCAGTAGTCAAGGCTCCAGCACCGGAAAATGTGTCACAACTGAGGTCGTTCCTCGGGCTGGTAAACTACTACCACAAGTTCTTACCAAATTTGTCTACGGTATTACACCCGCTGAACACCCTACTGCAAACAGGGGTACCATGGAAGTGGGATGACAAACGTAGACGAGCTTCCCAGAAGTGTAAAGAATTGATCACATCAAAAGAGGTGTTGGCCCATTTCAACCCAGCACTACCAATTTGTTTGGCATGTGATGCATCACACTACGGTATTGGAGCGGTGCTGTCGCACAAATTCCCAGACGGGTTGGAGAGGCCAGTAGCCTTTGCATCTCGGTCACTAACCTCAGCCGAGCGCAACTACGCCCAGATTGACAGGGAGGCCCTCAGCCTAGTGTGGGGAGTAAAAAAATTCAACCACTATCTGCATGGGCAAAAGTTCACCTTGCTGACTGACCACCAACCCTTGTCTCCATCTTTAATCCTAAGAAGGGCGTTCCAGTGATGACTGCACAGCGGTTACAAAGATGGTCCCTGTTTCTAGGGGCGAATCAATATGAAATAGAATATAAAGGCACGAAACAGCATGGTAACGCTGATGGGCTATCGCGCCTGCCACTGCCTACTGTGGAGGAAGAACCAGCAGTGGACCCTATCGAGATATTTTATTCATCAATAACTGAACGATTGCCAGTAACAAACGCGGATATAGAGAAGGAGACCCGCAATGATCCGACGCTGTCACGGGTATATGAATTGACGGTGAGGGGATGGCCAACACATGGCGACTCACTGTTGCCAGCATTCTCACCCAGAAGAGAACAGCTGTCAGTATGCCAGGGGACAGTGATGTGTGGATCCAGAGTGGTGATTCCACCTAAGTTAAGGGAGAGAGTGCTAAATGAGCTACATGAAGGTCATCTGGGGGGAGTGAAAATGAAAAGCCTTGCTAGGGCTTATGTGTGGTGGCCGGGAATCGATCAACAAATCGAAGACCTAACTAAGAGCTGCTTAGGATGCCAGAAGGTCCAAAATGCACCACCACATGCCCCTCTACACCCATGGGAGTGGCCCTCCTCTCCATGGCAACGGGTGCATATTGATTTCGCTGGTCCATTCATGGACTCAATGTTCTTAATAGCCGTGGATGCTCATTCAAAGTGGCCTGAGGTGATAAAAATGTCTTCAACCACTACAGAGAAAACGATTGCAGTCCTACGGACCATATTTGCCAGAAACGGTTTCCCAGAGCAGATTTGCTCTGATAATGGACCAGAGTTTGTGTCCGACGAGTTCCAAAAATTCATGAAAAGGAATGGGGTAAGGCATTATACATCCGCCCCGTATCATCCAGCCACAAATGGATTGGCTGAGACATAGACAGGCAGTGGGCAGAGATTTGGCAGATGGAATACAATACTGGAAAGTGTGAGGTTATGCACTTTGGCAGGAAAAATCGTAGAGCAAGCTATTATCTTAATGGCAAGAAACTGGAAAGTACTGAAGTACAAAGGGATCTGGGGGTCCTGGTGCACGAAACTCAAAAGGTTAGTATGCAGGTGCAGCAAGTGATTAAGAAGGCCAATGGAATGTTGGCTTTCATTGCTAGGGGGATAGAATATAAAAATATGGATGTATTGCTTCAGTTGTACAAGGTATTGGTGAGACCGCACCTGGAATACTGCATACAGTTTTGGTGTCCATACTTAAGAAAAGACATACTTGCTCTCGAGTCAGTACAAAGAAGGTTCACTCGGTTAATCCCGGGGATGAGGGGATGGACATATGAGGAGAGGTTGAGTAGATTGGGACTCTACTCATTGGAGTTCAGAAGAATGAGAGGCGATCTTATTGAAACATATAAGATTGTGAAGGGGTTGGATCGGGTGGATGCGGGGAGGATGTTCCCGATGATGGGTGAAACTAGAACTAGGGGGCATAGTCTTAGAATAAGGGGCTGCTCTTTCAAAACTGAGATGAGGAGGAACTATTTCACTCAGAGGGTGGTAAGTCCATGGAATATGCTGCCCCAAAAAGCTGTAGAAGCTACATCATTACATAAATTTAAAACAGACATAGACAGTTTCCTAGAAGTAAAGGGAATTAAGGGTTACGGGGAGCGGGCAGGAATTTGGACATGAGTCTAGGTTCGGATCGGACATGGCCCTGTGGGTAGCGGAGCGGGCCCAGGGGCCGTGTAGCCTGATCCTGCTCCTATTTCGTGTGTCTAATTCTGTTAGATTCAGGAGATGGTTCTGTGATAGTAGATTGGCGGTTAGGATCAGATCAGCCATGATCTTATTAAATGGCAGAGCAGGCTCGAGGGGCCGATTGGCCTACTCCTGCTCCTATTTCTTATGTTCTTATGTTCTTATGTACAAACCTTTAAGAAGGCGATAAAGGCCATGTGCGACGATGAAATTCCACTACAGCATAAGATGGACAATTTCTTATTCGCCTACCGAAACGCGACACATGCAGTTACCATCCAGACCCCGGCCATGATGTTCTTTAACCGAAGGTTGAGATCTCATCTGGACTTGCTCAGACCAAATGTGCGAAGAAATGTTGAGGACAAACAATTCCAGCACATCAATGAGAAGCCGACAAGGAGCTTCAATGTAGGGCAACCAGTCTTGGCCCGTGACTATCGAACAGAAAAGTGGCAACCCGGAACGATATGTACAAGGCAGGGGCCATTAATGTACACAGTGGATGTCGGGGAGAACATTGTGAGATGCCACGTCGATCAGATCTTAGCGTCACAGGAACGCGTCAACCCCATGTCTCGAGTACCTGGGGATGAACCCGACATAACGGTAGCATCTACTTCAAACCCAGTAGCAGTGGAACCCGATGAACTACCCAATGAAAAGGGGTCAGAATCGCCTCTGCACCAAGAACAAGAACCTCTGGAAAGGCACTATCCCGAAAGGGTCAGGAAGCCGCCCCAAAGACTGAATCTATAAATGGACTTTTGTTGTTTAATGTACATGTTGAAATGTTAATTGTTATTTGAATATTAGGGGTATTACTAATCTAAAAGGGGAGGAATTGTAGTGTATGTGCCTTTACGTCAGAAATACTTTTACAGCTCCTGTATACTGTAGTACCGGCAGTGACCACACTGGTATATAAGCTTTGCGCATGCCTCTGTACCCCCAGTCTAGAGACTACCCTCCTCCAGTAAAGACCTGTTATTTGTTAATGTACAGCATCCGTGTGATTATTTAATAATAGCATATCCACTGAACCACGGATCCAACAGTCATCACCTTGCGTGTTTTCACCCCTTATTCCCCACTTGAGCCCTTGATTGCAGAATAATACAGACATGTGGCCAGGGGTCAGTCACTGCAGGGGGCCTGTGACTGGTGGTCAATCACTGTGCCCTGGCACCAGGTGGACTGGGGAGCCGGGGACTGGAGATTGGGCGAGAAAGTGAAGTTGATGTAGAAGATCAGCCATAATCTTATTGAATGGCAGAGCAGGCGCGAAGTGCCGTATGGCCTACTCCTGCTCCTATTTCTTATATTGTTATGTTCTTATTATCCTAACACTGAATGCTAAGTGACACAACACACTAAGGCAGTATTTCTAGTCGGCACTTTTCATCTGGCCTTTAGCCTAGGTCCCAGGAAATGCTGCGCAAGTCTTTTTTCATTACCAGCCCTTAAGGGCCATAATTAAGAACCAAACAGTTTGTGCTGAGAATGCATTTAGGCAGGAAATTAGATTGAGAACACCTACAGTAATGACACCAGAGCTGTGACATTCTGTGAATAAATAGACATCCGGAGGTGAAAATTATTTCCCAGAATCAGGATTTAATCTAGGCTCCTTTCTTTTACCTCGTCCCATCAGTGTACTTAGGTTGTAATAGCCACCAAACTGAGTTAAGTATCCCAGATTAGTATGTTTAGTTACAATTCGAAATCCTTGGGCTAGAAATTCAATGCATTTGCGCCTCCCGTTCGCGCCTCCGGGGGTGCTAATGGGGCGCAAATGACTTTTCGCCTGGACGTGGCGCCGCTAACGACTCCCGCTAAATTCAGCGGGAGTTTAGCGATGGCGGTAACCGGTAGCGCCCCGCTCCACTGGCGATGATGATGTCATCACCGTGCGCAGCACCCCGTCTTCGCTCCACCTGCAAAATTGGCCCGTGCCCTCTGAATCTGCGCCAGGCGATGACACCGACTGATTCAAGGGGCGGGAACGGAACGGCAGCAGGCTCGCGGGGCGGTAAGTAAAGGGGAAGTGTCAGGTGGGGGAAAAATAAATCGGCTGACTTACTTGTCGTGGCCCGTTGCGTCTTTGAACGCAGGGTTCGTGCCGCGATCTGGCAGCCCGGCACTCCTCTTGTGTGCCGGGCTGCTGGCATGGCACCCCGCTCCCCGGTGGTCCAGGTAGGGCCCCACAGAGTTCTGGGCTTAGGCCCTCCCCTTTAATGAGGAGAGGAGCCCTTCCATGCAGTAGTGCTACGTGGTCCAGTGCATAGCGCTGCAGAGCGCACCGCGCCGATATTCGGGGTTAGCACTCTAAGAAGGAAGTGGAGCGCTTGAATTAGCACTCCACCTCCCTCTCGGGGCGCTAGAGAATCATAGAATCGTTACAGCACAGAAGAAGGCCGTTCGGTCCGTCGAGCCCGTGTCGATTCTCAGCTAGTCCCACTCCCCTCTACTTTCCTCGTAGCCCTGCAAATGTTTTTCTTTCAGGTACTTATCCAACACCCTTTTGAAAGATAAGATTGAGTCTGACTCCACCGCTCTTTCAGGCAGTGCATTCCAGGTCTTAACCACTCGCTGCGTAATAAAGTTTTTTCTAATGTCGCCTTTGGTTCTTTTGCCAGTCACCTTAAATCGACCCTTCCGCCAATGGGAACAGTTTCTCTCTATCTACTCTGTCCAAACCCCTCATGATTTTGAACACTGAAGTTCGCGATCGCCAGTGCTATTTTTGCCGGGCTCTAAATTTAGCGCCCAGGCAATGTTAACGACCCAAAATGGTCGCTAACAAATTTTTCCCCCCTTATCTTTTAACTCACCACCCACCACTCCCAGCTGAAATTGTCTCCCCTTCTCTTGAAAATGCTGATTCACACTAAGGTATGGCGTTCCATAAGTGCCAGCAGACCTGTAGTACCTGCCCTAAGGTGTCCATTCTACACCTGTGAGCTTAGACACGAAATGCCAGTCGGCTGTTTAACTGGTGGAGCACGAGGGCTGAGCTTGATCCTATCCTCACCCACTGTCTATGCATGTATATTTTCCAGAGGGTTTACTGATTATCAATCAGGAGAAGGTGCCATATCTGATTCCTCACTATCCCAGGATGTTAAGGCCTGTTGAAATGCCCCTATTTCTAAATGACCTAAGATCAGCTCGCTGAACAGAATAACCAGTCGAGTAATCTGGGAGGGAGCGGTGGTGGTGGAAAGCAGAAGGTCAAATTTAGCAACTCCCACAAGGTCTCCCTCAAACAGCACCTTTTTTATGGGATTTGGTTGGTAATCAGGTTAACTATCTTCTTCACCCAGAATTACAGTCATAAGATTAACCTCAAGGTGACCTTTGGCCTCAATTTGAACTCCCAGGCAGGATCCCGGTAAAGCGAGCAGCCAGCCCGCCAGGTAGCAGCAGCAGGGAGGCTCAGTGGGACCTCATTAGCATGCCACCTACCGACTTCCCGACCACAATGGCCAGGACGTCGCCAGGAAGCGGCTAGCTGGCTGTTAAAATCGGACACTGGGGAATAGTCCCTGGGACAAAGTAAGTGCTCTGGGAGGGAAATCCAATCAGAGGGGCTATACACAGGGCAGGGGAGGCCCATTGTTTCCTTGTGGGGCCCAGAGGAGCATTGCTCCTCCTGGCCCACAAGGAAACTGAAAAAAAAATCTTTTTAAAACTTACCTCGCTGGGCTTCTTCTGGCTGCTGTTTCTGGCAGGTATTGCCTGGTGGGGAACCTGCCACTGCTCCCCCATGTCGGCCTCAGGTTTTAATGGTAGATCGAACCCCGGTGATGTCATCAGAGCTTGATCTGCATAGTTAATGGGGACTCCGCTGGCTTGGGGCGGGTGCCCTGGCCGCCTGCAATTTAAAATTGCAGTCGGTCAGATCAGCGTAGAAATGGAGTGGGTTTGTTCCCTACTCTGTTTCAACTGCGCCCCCTGCATGGCTGATCTTTTACCTCATCTCCACTTTCCTGCACTATCCCCATTATCCTTAAATCCCTTAATATTCAAAAATCTATCGAACTCTGTCTTGAATATACTCAACAACTGAGCCTCCACAGCCCCCTGGGGTAGAGAATTCCAAAGATTCACCAACCTCTGAGTGAAGAAACTTCTCATCTCAGTCCTAAATGGCTGACTCCTTATTCTGAGACTGTGACCCCTGGTTCTAGACTCCCCAGCCATGGGAAACATCCTCCCTGCATCTACCCTGTCAAGCCCTGTAAGAATTTTGTATGTTTCAATGAGATCACCTCTCATTCTTCTAAACTCTAGAGAATATAGCCCTAGTCATCTCAATCTCTCCTCATAGGACAATCCCCCCATCCCAGGAACCAGTCTGGTGAATCTTCGTTGCACTCCCTCTATGGCAAGTATATCCTTCCTTAGGTAAGGAGACCAAAGCTGTACACAATACTCCAGGTGTGGTCTCACCAGGGCCCTATATAATTGCAGTAAGATGTCTTTACTCTTATACTCAAATCCTCTGGTAATAAAGGCCAACATACCATTTGCGTTCCTAATTGCTTGCTGTACCTGCATGTTAACTTTCAGTGATTCATGTACAAGGACACCCAGGTCCCTCTGAACACAAAGGGGGAAAAATTCAGTATCGCCCCGTTTGGGGCTCCATTATCGGCCGTGCGCAAAGTTTAGCGCCTGGCGCTAATTATCGCCTCCGATGGCAAACTTGGTTTTTATCACCCCTGGAGGTGATTGGAGCGCTAAATCAGGCGCTTCACACCTGTCTTAAGGCGCAAAGGCCGAGGAGCGAGGCGCTACCTCAGAGCGCTGGCGAAGCAAGGAAGGGCAAATCAAAATGAACCTGCAAAGTGCTGCTCTGTACCCAAAACTCCTGCACACAGCGTTGAATCTCTCCAGAAGTCTTTCTCTCTCTCTCTCTCAGAATGCGTGGTGCAAAAATGTCACCAACAAAAAAAGGCAGGAAGCGGTCGCCTTTAAATAGCGCTCCCCCAGTCCCTTTCTGACTGCAAAACGCTCCTCTCAACCTGTCGTTGCTAGCGGCAAGCGGTAAGGCAGGGGGCGCCACTCAATATCCGGTCCGGGGCGCTTCCGGGGCGTTGTGCACTCGACTGATGTCACAATCTGCCGGCGCAGGAGATCGTGGCGGTAGTGTTTAGCGCTGCAGCAAAATGTCTAGTTAATTTCGTGAGCGGCGCAAACATCGCCGTGCCCGGGCGCTAGTTGCTTTGCGCCCCATTAGCGCCCTCTTAAGGCGCTAACGGCAGGCGCAAACAACTGAATTTTTCCCCCAAACATTTCACAATGTCTCACCATTTAAAAAATACTCCGCTTTTCTGTTTTTCCTACCAAAGTGGATAACTTCACATTTCTCCACATTATATTCCATTTGCCATGTTCTTGTCCACTCACTTAGTCTGTCTATATCCCCTTGAAGCCTCCTTGCATCCTCCTCACAACTTACATTCCCACCCAGCTTTGTATCATCAGCAAACTTGTATATATTACATTTGGTCCCCTTATCCATGTAGATTGTGAATAGCTGAGGCCCAAGCATTGATCCTTGCGGTACCCCACTAGTTACAGCTTGCCAACCCGAAAATGACCCGTTTATTCCTACTCTCTGTTTACTGTCTGTTAAGCAATCCTCAATCCATGCTAGTCTATTACCCCCAATCCCATGAGCCCTAATTTTGTTTAAAAACCTCTTGTGTGGCACCTTATCGAATGCCTGCTGAAAATCCAAATACACCACATCCACTGGTTCCCCCTTATCTATTCTGCTAGTTACAACCTCAAAAAACTCTAACAGGTTTGTCAAACATGATTTCCCTTTCATAAATCCGTGTTGACTCTGCCCAATCCTATTATTATATTCTAAGTGTCCTGTTACCATGTCCTTAATAATAGATTCTAGCATTTTTCCTACTACTGATGTCAGGCTAACTGGTCTGTAGTTCCCCGTTTTCTCTCTCCCTCCTTTCTTAAATCATTGGGGTTACATTTGCTACCTTCCAATCTGTGGGAACTACTCTAGAATCGATGGAATTTTGGAAAATGCATCCACTATCTCGAAAGCCAACTCTTTTAAAACCCTAGGATGTAGGCCATCAGGTCCAGGGGATTTATTGGCTTTCAGTCCCATTAATTTCTCCAGTACTATTCTTTTACTAATACTAATTTCTTTAAGTTCCTCATTCTTGCTAGACCCTTGGTTGTCCAGTATTTCCGGGAAGTTTTTTGTGTCTTCTTCCATGAAGACAGACACAAAGGGCTGGATTTTGTCAATGGGGACATGATGGAGGCGGGTCTCCCACTTTTTGGGTTGTAGTCCCGCCTCCATTGATTTGTGGCCAACCCACGCAATTTTCCCTTGATTGACCTTGTTGAGCCCGCCCAGTGGTCAGCAGGCCAATTAAGGGACATCCGGTAACAGGTGACGTCAGGGATTGACATTTCATCTGTCAAGAGCTTTTGACAGATGAAATATCAACATTTGACAGCTCTGTGAAGCTGTCAAACACTGACAATCTGACTTCTAACTTGAGTCCTTCACCACAGACTCAGTTAGAAATCTCTCCAGAACAGAAAGCAGAAGGCTGCAGCTTTTGACAGCTCACGGCCATTCTGCTTTCTGTGCCGGTGAGATGAGGGACTCCCGAGACCTGAAGGAAGGAAGCCTGCATTAGTAAGTAAAGGTAAGTAAAACTTATTTAAACACTTTACACACACCAAACACACTTACCTCTGCACTCATGCACCCATCACTCACCTGAACACCGGACAGCTCGAACCCTCCAAGCCCATCAGCCCGACGGTCCACTTCGCTAACTTGGCATGGTTTGGAGCCATTGGGCAGCCCACACTTCAGGGCTAAAAATAGAGTTCAGGCCAAAAACTGCCTGTTAACTACCTGTTAACAGGCAGTTAATTGGCACTAATCTGCTTCCCGCCTCGGGGAGATGGCTCCCAGCACAGGTTGGGTACCCGCCTCCTGGGAAACGGGCATGGAGGTGGGTTGGGGGCGGGAAGGGTTCGTGCCCCCCGATTCTGCAATTTTCCCCCCACTCCCGCCTCCAAACCCGCCTCCACAGGGCTTGGAAATTCGAGCCCAAAGTATTTGTTTAATTTCTCTTCCATTTCCTTATTCCCCATTACATTTTCTCCTGTCTCAGCCTATAAGGGACCCACATTTATTTTCGCTAATCCTTTCCTTTTTACATACCCGTAGAAGCTTTTACAATCTGTTTTTATGTCTCTTGCTAGTTTACTCACATATTCTATTTTCCTTTTCTTTATCAATTTCTTGGTCCTCCTTTGCTGAATTCTAAAATCCTCCCAATCCTCAGGCTGACTACTCTTTTTGGCAAATTTATAAGCCTCTTCCTTTGATCTAATACTATCTTTAACTTCTCTTGTTAGCCACAGTTGGACCACTTTTCCTGTGGGGTTTTTGTGCCTTAAAGGAATGTATATTTGTTGTAAATTATGTATTAATACTTTAATTGCTAGCCATTGCTTGTCTACTGTCATACCTTTTAATGTAGTTTCCAATCTATCTTGCCAACTCGCCCCTCATACCTACGTAGTTTGCTTTGTTTAGATTTAAGACCCTAGTTTCGGATTTAACTAAATCACTTTTGAACTCAATATAAAATTCTATCAGATTATGGTCACTCTTCCCTAAAGGCCCCTTTAATACAAGGTTATTAATTAACCCTTTCTCGTTGCACAATACTAGATCTAAAATAGCCTGTTCCCTCATTGGTTTCTCAACATACTGATCTAGAAAACTATCTTGCATACATTCCATGAACGTATCCTCCACACTATTACTGCAAATTTGGTTTGCCCAGTCTATACGTAGATTAAAGTCCCCCATGATTACTGTATTACCCTAGTTACATGCACCTCTAATTTCCTGATTTATACTCTGCCCTACATTATAGCTACTGTTTGGGGGCCTATAAACAACTCCCACCAATGTTTTCTGCCCCTTGCTGTTTCTTAGCTCCACCCAAACTGATTCTACTTCTTGATTTTTGGAGCTAAGATCCTTTCTCACTACTGTCTTTATCCCATCCTTTAGTATCAGGGCTACCCCTCCTCCTTTTCCATTTTGCCTATCTCTTCTAAAAGTTAAGTATCCTGGAATATTTAGTTCCCAACCTTGGTCACTTTGCAACCATGTCTTCGTAATGGCTATTAGATCAAACCTGTTCATTTCTATCTGCGCTATTAATTCATCTATTTTGTTGCGAAAACTTTGCGCATTCAGATATAGTGCCTTTAGCTTTGACTTATTTCTATTTTTCCCTGATGTCACCTTAGTCATTGATGCTTTATTACCTTTGTTACTCTCCCTGACCCTTCCTGACCCACTCTGCTTATTTTTACCCAAAACTCTATTCTGCTCTAGAGCCTTGACATTTCTCTCGCTGCTTTTAAATTTACTCTTTACTGAATCATCCCATCCCCCCTTCCTTAATTTAAAGCCTTGTCTACTGCCGTAGTTATTCGGTTCGCCTGGACACTGGTCCCAGCCCAGTTTAACTGGAGCCTGTCCCAACGGAACAGCTCCCTCTTTCCCCATAAACTGAAACCCCTTCCTCCCACATCATTCTTTGAGCCACGCATTTAAACCTCTAATCTGTTTGTCCCTATGCCAATTTGCGCGTGGCTCAGGTAACAACCCAGAGATTATTACCTTTGAGGTTCTGCTTTTTAATTTGGATCCTAGCTCCTCAAACTCCCTCAGCAGAACGTCATTCCTAGTTCTACCTAAGTCGTTGGTTCCTACGTGGACCACGACAACTGGATCCTCACCCTCCCACCACAAGTTCTTCTCCAGCCATGAGGAGATGTCTTTAACCCTGGTACCAGGCAGGCAACACAACCTTTGGAACTCTTGGTCGCGGCTGCAGAGAACAGTATCTATCCCCCTGACTATACTGTCCCCTACCACAACTACATTCCCTTTCACTCCCCCCCACTTGAATGGCCTCCTGCATCATGGTGCCATGGTCAGCTTGCTCATCCATCCTGCGCGCTTTTCCCTCATCCAAGCAGGCAGCAAGAACCTCATACCTGTTGTCAAGGGCAAAGGCTAAGGCTCCACCAGCACTGCACCTTGGGTCCCCTTACCTGCCTGAGTTGCAGTCACACCCTCCTGTCCTGTACCACTACCTAACCTAAGGGGTGTGACTGCCTCCTGAATCAAAGTGTCCAGATAACTCTCCCGTCCTTGATGCCCTGCAATGTCTGCACCTCAGATCCCAGCTCAAAACCTCTGAGCTGAACTTCCTCAAGATGCAGGCACTTACTGTAAACGTGGTTGTCCAGGATCACAATGCTCTCCACAAACTCCCACATGCTGCAGTTGCGACACACCACCTGCAATGCCAACCCTATATGACCTTGTTTTATTTAATTAAATTTAATTAAAATTGTAATTAGGCAACTTAGTTTACAGTGTAGTTTCTTGACTACTTACTTGATCTAGATTTAGTTAAGGGTACTGAAATTAAATATCGACCTGTAACACAAAGCACTACAAGTAGTGTAGGCAAAAAGCAGCAACTCCTTCCCCCTCTTCTCCGAATTCCCACTCTTTCCAAATTCCCAAATAAAACACTCTGTTCAAGTCCATTACACTAGGAGCCTCACTCCTCGGCACCGGCTACAGACACGGCAATGGCACACCCAGCCCAGTCAACCCTGCAAAGTCCTCCTCACCAACATCTGGGGACTTGTGCCAAAATTGGGAGAGCTGTTGCACAGACTAGTCAAGCAACAGCCTGACATAATCATGCTCACAGAATCATACCTTTCAGCCAAAGTCCCAAACTCCTCCATCACCATCCCCGGGTATGTCCTGTCCCACCGGCAGGACAGACCCACCAGGGGTGGCGGCACAATGGTATACAGTCGGGAGTCCCCAACATTGACTCCGGACCCCATGAAGTCTCATGGCTTCAGGTCAAGCATGGGCAAGAAAACCTCCTGCTGATTACCACCTACCACCCTCCCTCAGTTGATGAATCAGTCCTCCATGTTGAACACTACTTGGAAGAAGCACTGAGAGTAGCAAGTGCACAGAATGTACTCTGGGTGGGGGACTTCAATGTCCATCACCAAGAGTGGCTTGGTAGCACCACTACTGACCGAGCTGGCCGAGTCCTGAAGGACATAACTGCCAGTCTGGGCCTGTGACAGGTGGTGAGTGAACCAACAAGAGGGGAAAAACATACTTGACCTCGTCCTCACCAATCTACCTGTCACAGATGTATCTGTCCATGACAGCATTGGTAGCAATGACCACCACACAGTCATTGTGGAGACGAAGTCCCATCTTCACACTGAGGATACCCTCCATCGTGTTGTGTGGCACTACCACTGTGCTAAATGGGATAGATTCAGAACAGATCTAGCAGCTCAAAACTGGGCATCTATGAGGCACTGTGGGCCATCAGCAGCAGCAGAATGGTATTCCACCACAATCTGTAACCTCATGGCCTGGCATATCCCTCACTCTACCATTACCACCAAGCCAGGGGACCAACCCTGGTTTAATAAGGAGTGTAGAAGAGCATGCCGGGAGCAGCACCAGGCGTACCTAAAAATGAGGTATCAACCTGGAGAAGCTGCAACACAGGACTACATGCATGCTAAAAAGTGGAAGCAGCATGCTATAGACAGGGCTAAGCGATCCCACAATCAACGGATCAGATCAAAGCTCTGCAGTCCTGCCACATCCAGTCGTGAATGGTGGTGGACCATTAAACAACTAACGGGAGGAGGAGGCTCCATGCATATCCCTATCCTCAATAATGGTGGAGCCCAGCACGTGAGTACAAAAGACAAGGCTGAAGCGTTTGCAACCATCTTCAGCCAGAAGTGCCAAGTGGATGATCCATATCGGCCTACTCCCGAGGTCCCCACCATCACAGAAGCCAGTCTTCAGCAAATTCGATTCACTCCACGTGATATCAAGAAATGGCTGAGCGCACTGGATACAGCAAATGCTATGGGTCCCGACAACATCCCGGCTATTGTGCTGAAGACTTGTGCTCCAGAACTAGCCAAGCCTGTAGCCAAGCTGTTCCAGTACAGCTACAGCACTGGCATCTATCTGACAATGTGGAAAACTGCCCAGGTATGTCCTGTCCACAAAAAGCAGGACAAATCCAACCCGGCCAATTACCGCCCCATCAGTCTACTCTCAATCATCAACAACGTGATGGAAGGTGTCGTTGACAGTGCTATCAAGCAGCACTTACTCACCAATAACCCGCTCACTGATGCCCAGCTTGGGTTCCGCCAAGACCACTCGGCTCCCGACCTCATTACAGCCTTGATCCAAACATGGACAAAGGAGCTGAATTCCAGAGGTGAGGTGGGAGTGACTGCCCTTGACGTCAAGGCAGCATTTGACCGAGTGTGGCATCAAGGAGCCCTAGTAAAACTGAAGTCAATGGGAATCGGGGGGAAAATTCTCCACTGGCTGGAGTCATACGTAACACAAAGGAAGATGGTTGTGGTGATTGAAGGTCAATCATCACAGCCCCAGGACATCGCTGCAGGAGTTCCTCAGGTCAGTGTCCTAGGCCCAACCATCTTCAGCTGCTTCATTAATGACCTTCCCTCCAACATAAGGTTGGAAATGGAGATGTTCGCTGATGACTGCACAGTGTTCAGCGCCATTCACAACTCCTCAGATAATGAAGCAGTCCATGCCCGCATGCAACAAGACCTGGATGACGTTCAGGCTTGAGCTGATAAGTGGCAGGTAACATTCGCGTCACAGAAGTGCCAGGCAATGACTATCTCCAACAAGCGAGAGTCTAACCACCTCCTCATGACATTCAATGGTATTACCATCGCCGAATCCCCCACCATCAACATCCTGGGGGTCACCATTGACCAGAAACTTAACTGGACCAGCCACATAAATACTGTGGCAACAAGATAAGGTCAGAGGCTAGGTATTCTGCGGCGAGTGTCTCACCTCCTGACTCCCCAAAGCCTTTCCACCATCTACAAGGCACAATTAAGGAGTGTGATGGAATACTCTCCACTTGCCTGGATGAGTGCAGCTGCAACAACACTCAAGAACCTCGACACCATCCAGGACAAAGCAGCCCATTTGTTTGGCACCCCATCCACCACCTTAAACATTCACTCCCTCCACCACCGGCATACCGTGGCTGCAGTGTGTACCATCTACAAGATACACTGCCGCAACTCGCCAAGGCTTCTCGGCAGCACCTCCCTAACCCGTGACCTCTTCCACCTAGAAAGACAAGGGCATCAGGCATATGGGAACACCGCCAGCTCCAAGTTTCCCCCAAGTCACACACCATCCTGACTTAGAAGTATATCGCTGATCTTTCATCGTAGCTTGGTCCAAAATCCTGGAACTCCCTACCTAACAGCACTGTGGGAGTACCTTCACCACATGGACTGCAGCGGTTCAAGAAGGCGGCTCACCACCACCTTCTCAAGGGCAACTAGGGATGGGCAATAAATGCTGGCCTTGCCAGCGACGCCCAGACTCCATAAACAAATTATAATTTTTTTTACAAGTGATGACTCAGCTCCCCTGCTCCTGGTGATTAGTACTTATTCAAGACAAACACTTACAGCTGACTGACAGTTAACTGCCACTGGCAGTCAGCTTCTGTTAACTACAGTTTTTAAAGTTCCAAGTTAAAATCAAAATCTTAAACTAAATTTCACTTTTTACAGCTTCTACTTACCCAATATTTGCCAGAAATTCCCACTCTTTCCAAATTCCCAAATAAAACACTTTGTTCAAGCCCACTCCATTTAATTCTACTCAGTCAGGGGGAACAGACAGATCGCGGGGGTGGTTTATTGGGTAGCTTGTTGAGCCTGGAGCAAGGGCTCCTGATCCTCCTGGCCCACAAGCAGTGCTGTAATGGCACATAAGAACATAAGAACATAAGATATAGGAGCAGGAGCAGGAGTAGGCCATACGGCCCCTCGGGCCTGCTCCGCCATTCAATAGGATCATGGCTGATCTGAAGCTAGACTCACCTTATGGATTCAGCTCTTTGCGCCTCCTTTCACCTGCCGGGTTTCCCGAGGCCTGGGAAACCCAGTTGAAATGAGTTAAAATTAGAATGACTGTTAAAATGAAGGCAGGCAGACTCATTATAATATTTAAATGACCAACCCGCTTCCCTGTTAGAACCAGAAGTGGGTGGGTTCGAGGTGGGTTGTGTTCCTGTTTCAGATTTTTTGCATTTTAACCTCTGACGCCACCTCAACCCACCCATTTTTGGGAGTTAAGATTCAGCCCATAGAATCATAGAATCTTACAGCACAGAATGGGGCCATTTGGCCCATTGTACCTGTGCCGGTTCTAAGAGCTGTCCAATTTAGTCCCACATCCCAGCCTTTTCCCCATAGCCCTGCAAGTTAGTCCTCTTCAAATGTATATCCAATTTCCTTTTGAAAGTTCCTATGGAATTTGATTTCACCACCCTTTCAGGTAGTGCGTTCCAGATCATAGCAACCCTCTGTGAAAAAAACTCTCCTCATTTCCTCTCTAGTTCTTTTGCCAATTATTTTAAATCTATGATCACTGGTTACTGACCCACTTGCCAGAGGAAACAGTTTCTCCCTGTTTGCTCTATAAAAAACCCTCATAATTTTGAATACCTCTAGTAGGTCTCCCTAAGGTCTGCTCTAAGGAGAACAATCCCAGCTTCTCCAAACTCTCCACATAGTTGAAGTCCCTCATCACTGGTATCATCCTGGTAAACCTCCTCTATAACCTCTCCAGGGCCGTGACATCCTTCCCAAAGTGTGGTGCCCAGAACTGCTCCACAAGAACATTTCTTTTTTAGTCCTTAAAAAGTAATATTCTGCAAACTGGCTGCTGCAATTTCAATGTTACCCTCAGCTAACATTGAAATAATTATGAATCAATTATGTTGTTTTTCTCTTTCTGTCTAATGCATAGCACCCAACAACCATTTTAAATTTATAAGTTGTCCAATTGTATGCTTTTCAGATCATTGATTGAAAGGTTAGCTCTTCTGTTTTTCATGAGATTCAAGTTTTCCTAAAAACTGTCAAGTTCTGCTCACTTTTCAATGCTTTAAGATGAGAGAATGTAGAAATATCCAAGGGCGTGCACAAACTCTAGGCCTTTCAGCTTTGTTCAGCCTCGGGCCTTGGCTCTTCAAACACAAAAATCAAATGACTAGTCAATCCTGACAAGGGCGAATGTACCGGTCTTTGATACAAAAAACACTTAGGTTAGTTTATTAGCTTGCACTATAAGTGACAAGCAATGTTAATGGTAGGCGTGGACTGATGCCAGTTTTTGCATCACCACTGGGAGTTGTATTTTCTGCTTACTAATGGATAAGGAAAAGGAAAGACTGAGTGAAAATAATGTCTTAGGTCATTTCAAATATCTGAATCAGCTATCCAACTGTATGAAGTGTTTACATTTATGGTTTCTATTTTTAACTTATCTATCACAAGCTATTTTCTTAGAATTGCATAAGTGTTTTCTTTGTAGACACAAAGTGAAATTCCATATACTAAGGGGTAATACTAATTCAAACGATTCCACTGGATGAATACCATCAAAGAAATAGTGTTGAAGTTAATTATACCTTTTCTTGTCTATAAAATTTCAACGGCAAATACAATAAACAATTTACAGTATAATAAGACTTCTGACAGTTCAATAAAAAAATAACATGTTGATTATTAAAATCTTTTGTGCTCAGAATAATTGTAGCTTTTGTTTAGTTTAACTTTATCTGGTGCTGGTGATCTTCTTTCCCCCCGTGTTACATAGGTTGTTATAGTTAAAGACATCGCAGCCTGTAACCCAAGGGAGTCCATGATTTTTGTTCACTTGTATTATTTTTTAAATTCTGTCAGTTTAATTGATTCCAGCAAGAAATTTGATGCTAAAGAAAGAAGGAGCTTGCATTTATATAGCGCCGTTCACGACCTCAGGATAACCAAAAGTGCTTTGCATCAAATTCAGTACTTTTGAAGCGTGGTCACTGTCGTATTGTAGGGAAATGCGGCAGCTAATTTGCACATAGCAAGGTCCCACAAACAGAAATCAGTAAAATAATCTTGAAATAGTCATAATCTTAAAATTAGAGTCAGGCCATCCCAGAGTGAAATCAGGAAGCAGAAATCTGGAACTTTCTCCCCAAAAAGACTGTGGATGCTGGGTCAATTGAAGCTTTCAAGACTGAGAGTGATAGATTTTTGTTAGGTAAGGGTATCAAGGGATATGGAGCAAAGGTAAATGGGGCTGAGTTACAGATCAGCCATGATCTAAATGAATGATGGAACAAGCTCGAGGGGCTGAGTGACCTATTCCTCTTCCTATGTCCCTAAATGACCAGTTAATCTGTTTTTAGTGGTGTTTGTTGAGGGATAAGTGTTAGCCAGGACACCTCCCGTGCTCTTCTTCAAATATTGCCATGGGATCTTTTAAATTTCAGGAATTAAACATCGAACTCTTATTCTTGCATGTGTGAAGTGTACACCAGTAGCACATCACTTTAGATAGAACTTTTATAATAAATTAAATCAATTGCTGTAAATTAACTGTAATGGGCCAAATTTTGCGGTAGCAGGGCATATAATGGCATCTGCCATTAGTTAGACTTGCCCTTGCATCTTTCAGCTCAAAACACTTTTTCTCTCTAAGTCGTTGAAAGTACGAGCTGATAACAGCACAGCGAGGGAAACAGAGCATCTGGGACCTGAGTGAACAGGACAAGCAACAGGGTATCACCTTAACCAATCAGATTTAAAGATTGGGAAATAAACAGCGGAATGACTGAGAAGTAGGGTGAATTAAAGGCAGTGAATTCAATGTCACATCAGGTACAGAAAGAGAAATAAGGAGAGGCACGTTGGTCTAGGGGTATGATTCTCACTTTGTGATTTGCCAAAGCAATGGCAAATGAGGAAGTTGCTGGGATACTGGATGAGTTAAAAATAGATAAAGAGGAGGTACTAGAAAGGCTGGTGAAAATTAAAGTGGATAAGTCACCCAGTCCAGGTGTGATGCATCCTAGGTTGTTGAGGGAAGTAAATGTAGAAATTGAGGAGGTGCTGGCCACAATCTTCCAATCCTCCTTATGTACAGGGGTGGTGCCAAAGGACTGGAGGATTGCAAATGCTACACCCTTGTTCAAAAAAGGGGAGAAGGATAAACCTGGCAATTATAGGCCAGTCAGTTTAACGTTGGTGGTGGGGAAGCTTTTAACAACAATAATCCTGGAGAAAATTAATAGCCACTTGGACAAGCATGGACGAATAAAAGAGGGCCAGCACGGATTTGTTAAGGGCAAATCGTGTTTGACTAACTTGATTGAGTGTTTTGATGAGGTAGCAGAGAGGGTGGATGAAGGCAATGCAGTTGATGCTGTGTATATGGACTTTCAAAAGATGCCTGATAAAGTACCACATATTAGGCTTGTTAGCAAAATTGAAGCCCACATACGCACCTCGTATGCACCACAAATTATGGGCCATGGTAGATTAAATTCAACGCAGAGAGGTGTGAGGTGGTACATTTTGTTAGGAAGCATGAGGAGAGATAATACATACGAAATGGTACAATTTTAAAGGGGGTGCAAGAACAGAGCGATCTGGGGGAGCTTGTGCATAAATCTTTGAAGGTGGCAGCACAGGTTAACAAAGTAATTAATAAAGCATATGGGATCCTGGGCTTTATAAATAGAACCATAGGGCTGTATTTTGTGAATGGAGACGTGCTGGAGGCGGGACTGCTGCTTGTTAGGTCTCAGTCCCACCTCCATCATGTTCTGACCAACCAGAGGGATTTTCCCCTGATTGACCCTGTTAAGCCCACCCAGCGGGCTCAGCAGGCCAATTAGGGGGAAGTCACTGACAGAGCACGTCAACGTCAGACGTGCCATCTGTCAAGACTTCTTGAAAGGAGAAATGTCAGCATTTGACAGCTCTGTGAAGCTGTCAAACACTGACATTCTGTGTAGTTTGATGAGTCCTTGTGTTCAGGACTCATCAAACCTTTCAGCTTTGTAGAAAGCAGATGACTGTTGGTTCGGAGGATTGAACAGCCAGTCTGTGAAATCTACAACGAAGATGTCGGACTCCGGAACCACCGCAGCTGATGGCTGTAGGCAGAAACAAAGGTACGTGAACATTTTATAACACTTAACACGAACATCACATACTTACCACTCCACACTTGCACCCATCACTCTCCTCTACATCTCACTTTCAGGCCCCTCCGACCTTCGCAGACCTCCTACTCGACTCCTCCAAACCGATGGGGTTCTCCGAGGTCGGGAAGCCTGCACCTGAAAAGGTAAAATGGCACTAATCCTTTTTTCTGCCTGTTAACTACATAAGAACATAAGAACATAAGAAATAGGAGCAGGAATAGGCCACTTGGCCCCTTGAGCCTGCTCCGCCATTCAATAGGATCATGGCTGATCTAGGGCTCAAAGCCACTTCCCAGCCCACTCCCCATAATCCTTCACTCCCTTATCTTGCAAAAATCTGTCTATCTCCACTTTAAATGTATTTAATGACCCAGCCTCCACAGCTCTCTGGGGCGGAGAATTCCACAGATTCACGACCCTCTGAGAGAAGAAGTTCCTCCTCATCTCAGTTCTAAAAGGGCGACCTTTATTCTGAGACTGTGCCCCCGAGTTCTAGATTTCTCCATGAGGGGAAACATCCTCTCTGCATCTACCCTGTCGAGCCTCCTCAGTATCTTATATGTTTCGATAAGATCACCTCTCATTCTTCTAAATTCCAATGAGTATAGGCCCAGCCTGCTCAACCTTCCCTCATCTCTGGAATTAACCTAGTGAATCGTTTCTGAACTACCTCCAATGCAAGTTTATCCTTCCTTAAATAAGGAGACCAAAACTGTATGCCGTACTCAAGGTGTGGTCTCACCAATACCCTGTACAGTTGTAGCAGGACCTCCCTGCTTTTATACTCCAACCCCCTTGAAATAAAGGCCAACATTCCATTTGCCTTTTTGATTACTTGCTGTACCTGCATGCTAACTTTTTGTGTTTCATGCACAAGGAAGGACTCCAGGTCCCTCTGAACTGTAGCATTTTGTAATCTCTCTCCATTTAAATAATAGTTTGCTTTTTTATTTTTCCTGCCAAAGTGGGTAACCTCGCACTTTCCCACATTATACTCCATCTGTGAAATGTTTGCCCACTCACCTAGCCTGTCTATATCTCTTTGCAGATTCTTTGAGTCCTCTGCACAACTTGCTTTCCCACCCATCTTTGTATCATCTGCAAACTTGGCTACATTACACTCAATCCCTTCATCCAAGTCATTAATGTAGATTGTAAATAGTTGGGGCCCCAGCACCTATCCTTGTGGCACCCCACTAGTTACCGTTTGCCAACCAGAAAATGACCCATTTATCCCAACTCTCTGCATTCTGTTAGTTAGCCAATTCTCTATCCATGCTAATATATTACCCCCAACTCCATGAGCTCTTATCTTATGCAGTAACCTTTTATGTGGCACCTTATCGAATGCCTTCTGGAAATCCAAATACACCACATCCACAGGCTCACCTTTGTCCACCCTTCTTGATACATCCTCAAAGAACTCCAGCAAATTTGTTAAATATGATTTCCCTTTCCTAAAACCATGCTGACTCTGTTTGACTGCAGTATGTTTTCCTAAATGCCCTGCTACTGCTTCCTTAATGAAGGACTCCAGCATTTTCCCAATGACAGATGTTAGGCTAACTGGTCTATAGTTTCCTGCTTTCTGTCTCCCTCCTTTCTTAAATAGGGGTGTTACATTAGCAGTTTTCCAATCCGCTGGGACCTCTCCAGAGTCCAGGGAATTTTAACAGGCAGTTAAAAGGATTTAATCCCTTTCCCGCCTCGAGGAGACGGGACCCAAAGCAGGACATCTTCCCATCTCCTGGCAAAAGGGCACGGAGGCGGGATGGGGGCGAGTTTGCCATCTGTCCCCACTTTCTGCAACTTTACTGGCTGTCCCACCTCTATACCCGCCTCCTCGGGGCTGACAAAATCCAGCCCATAGAGTACAAAAGCCAGGAAGTTATGTGAAACCTGTATAAAACACTAGTTCAGCCCCAGCTGGAGTATTGTGTCCAATTCTGGGCACCGCACTTTAGGAAGGATGTGAAGGCTTTGGAGAGGGTACCGGAGATTTACTGGAATGGTTCCAGGGATGAGGGATTAGAGTTATTTGGAGAGACTGGAGAAGCTGGGTTGTTCTCCTTAGAGCAGAGAAGGTTGAGAGGAGATTAGATAGAGGTGTTTAAAATCATGACAGGTTTAGATAGAGTAAATAAAGAAAAGCTGTTTCTGTTGTGTCAGTGTATAATAGGACACAGACTGCAGGAGAAACGGTACAACAGGTGTTTACTGAATGAGGGTTACTCTAGAACTAACTGTACAGATCACTACTCAGGGTTTATATACAGGTGTGGTCACTGCCGGTACTACAGTATACAGGAGCTGCAAAAAGTAGTTCTCTCCCTTAAAGGTACATACATTACAATTCCTCCCCTTTTACATTAACAGTACCATAACACTCATTTAACAATTAAATATCAAACTAATTACAATTAACACTTTTAACATGCAACATTAGCTGAAAATAATCTATTTATAAATTCAGTCTTTGGGGAGGCTTCCTGATTCTTTCTGGATAACGCCTTTCCCGAGTGTCTCGCTCTTGGTGCGGAGGCAATTCTAGCACCCTGTCGTCAATTGATTCATCAGCTTCCAATGCTATTGTTTCTGAGGTAGATGCGACCTGTACGTCGGGTTCCTCACCAGGTACGTATGGCCGAGACACGGGGTTGACTCGTTCCTGTGACTCTAGGATCTGGTCAGCATGGCGTCTCACAATGTTCTCCCCAACATCCACTGTGTACATTAGTGGCCCCTGCAGTGTGTATATCGTTCCTGGTTGCCATTTCTCTGTTCGGTAGTCGCGGGCCAAGACTTGTTGCCCTACATTGAAGCTCCTTGTCGGCTTCTCATTGATGTGCTGGAATTGCTTACTCTCAACATCTCTTCGTACATTTGGTCTGAGCAAATCCAGACGAGATCTCAACCTTCGGTTAAAGAACATCATGGCCGGGGCCTGGTTGGTGACTGCATGTGTCGCATTTCTGTAGGCTAACAGGAAATTGTCCACCTTATGCTGCAGTGGAATGTCGCCATCGCACATGGCCTTTACTGCTTTTTTAAAGGTTTGTACGACCCTCTCAGCCAATCCATTTGTGGCTGGATGATACGGGGCGGATGTGTAATGCCTTACCCCATTCCTTTTCATAAATCTTCAAAACTCTTCGGACACAAACTGTGGTCCGTTATCAGAGCAAATCTGCTCTGGCAAGCCGTTCCTGGCAAAAATGGTTCGTAGGACTGCAATAGTTTTCTCTGTGGTGGTGGAGGACATTTTGATCACCTCAGGCCATTTTGAGTGCGCATCCACGGCTATTAAAAACATTGAGTCCATGAATGGACCAGCAAAATCAATATGCACCCGTTGCCATGGAGATGAGGGCCACTCCCATGGGTGTAGAGGGGCATGTGGTGGTGCATTTTGGACCTTCTGGCATCCTGAGCAGCTCTTTGTCAGGTCCTCGATTTGCTGATCGATCCCCGGCCACCACACATAAGCCCTAGCAAGGCTTTTCATTTTTACCCCTCCCAGATGACCTTCGTGAAGCTCATTGAGCACTCTCTCCCTTAACTTGGGTGGAATTACTACTCGGGATCCACACATCAAGGTCCCCTGGCATACTGACAGCTGTTCTCTTCTGGATGAGAATGCTGGCAACAGTGAGTCGCCATGTGCTGGCCATCCCTTCACCGTCAAATCATATACCCGAGACAGTGTCGGGTCATTTTGGGTCTCCTTCTCTATACCAGCGTTAGTTACTGACAAGCATTCAATTATAGTCGAATGAAATATTTCGACAGGATCCACTGCTGGTGCTTCCTCCGCAGTAGGCAGTGGTAGGCGTGATAGCCCATCAGCGTTTCCATGCTGTTTCGTGCCCTTATACTCGATTTCATATTGGTGCGCCCCTAGAAAAAGGGACCATCTTTGTAGCCGTTGCGCAGTCAACACCGGAACACCCTTCTTTGGATTAAAGATGGAGACAAGTGGTTGGTGGTCAGTCAGCAAGGTGAACTTCTGCCCGTGCAGATAGTGATTGAACTTTTTCACTCCCCACACTAGGCTGAGGGCCTCCCTGTCAATCTGGGCGTAGTTACGCTCGGCTGAGGTTAGTGACCGAGACGCAAAGGCTACTGGCCTTTCCAAGCCGTCCGGGAATTTGTGCGACAATGCCATAGGGTGATGCATCACACGCCAACCGAATTGGTAGTGCTGGGTTGAAATGAACCAACACCCCTTTTGATGTGATCAATGCTTTGCTCTTCTGGAAAGCTCGTTTACATTTGTCACTCCACTTTCATGGTACCCCCGTTTGCAGTAGGGTGTTCAGTGGGTGTAGTACGGTAGACAAATTCGGCAAGAACTTATGGTAGTAGTTCACCAGCCCGAGGAACGACCTCAGTTGTGACACATTTTCCGGTGCTGGAGCCTTGACTACTGCCTCAATCTTTTCAGGGGACTTATGTAACCCCTCTTTATTAATAACGTGGCCACAATACGAGATCTGCTTCTGGAAAAACTCGCATTTGTGGCGATTAGCTCGGAGCCATATTCCTTCAATCTAGTGAGCACCTGTTCCAGGTTGGCGAGGTGATCACTGTCATTTTCGCCAGTGACCAGGATGTCGTCCAAATAACACTGGGTCCCTGGAATCCTTTGCAGGACTTGTTCCATTGCCCTTTGCCAAATAGCCGGAGCTGATGCTACCCCAAACACCAGCCGGTTGTATTGGTAGAGACCTTTATGAGTGTTGATCAAGAGGTACTGTTTCGAGGCTTCTTCTACCTCCATTAGCAGGTACGCCTGGGCCAGATCAATCTTAGTGAAGCGTTTCCCTCCAGATAGCGAGGCGAAAATATCTTCAATCCGCGGAAGCGGATATTGTACAGTGTGAAGGACTGGGTTCACTGTCACCTTAAAGTCCCCACAGATGCGAACCTTCTTTGGTTCCCCAGGCATATTACTCAACGACCTCTTCATTACAGGAACGATGGGTGTAGCCCACTCGCTCCAGTCCACTTTGGACAGTACTCCTGAACGTCCAAACCTTCCAGCTCTGCTTCGACGGCTGGGCGGATCGCATAAGATACCGGTCTGGCCTTAAAAAACTTTGGGCTTGCATTTTCCTCTATTTTGATCGTCGCTGTTATGCCTTTTAGTGTTCCGAGTCCCTGCTGGAACACTTCTTGTGCATCAGTTAGCATTTTTGACAGTCGTCCAGGTGTGACGTCATCATCCTTTTTGGCATCTACAGTCAGTGCTTGTATGGGATGCCAATCTAGCTGTATCTTCCAGATCCATTCACGTCCTAGTAGTGGTGGTCCTCCATCTGGCAATACATATAGGTCCATTTTCGGTGTTTCCTTGCCGTTATATATAACGTTCACCCTTATTTTTCCTTTGGGGTAGACTTTTTGCCCCGTGTACGTCGTCAAGCCAATCTTTGTATCTCTCAAGGGTATATGTGAGAATAGCCACTTGTAGTCCCTTCGGTTTATGACTGTTAGGGCTGATCCTGTGTCCAATTCCATTTTCACTTGGACTCCTGCTATCTTGAGCATGACCCAGATAGTTTGGTGATCCTCCATTTTGATCACATTATGTAGTTTCAGACAACCCAGCTCCTTGCATCCGGAGTCTGTATCACTTTTCTGTTCGTCTGAACTACTCTCCGTCACCTTATGTACCTTCTTGTACTTCTCCTGTGGAGATTTCTTGCTGCTGGTTTTCTTTCCCGACCTGCAGACTCTTGCTATGTGTCCTACTTTTCCACACTGTCTGCACACTTTGTCCTTGAACCAGCAATCATTATGGTCATGTGTTGTTCTGCCGCAGCGATAGCACTTCACTGTTCCTTATGACATTTCATTTGTGCCATATTCTTGCGGTCTCCGTTGTATCTCTGCAGCGCCCCGTGCTGCTGCTTCGTGTGATACTGCAATGCTGAAAGCCTTGTCCAGCGTAAGATCCTTTTCTGATAGAAGCCGTTTCTGGGTTCCTTCACTTTGAAGCCCACACACAAACTTGTCCCTTAAAGTATCTGCTAGTCCCGTTCCAAACTGGCAGTGTTTCGATAGCTTGCGCAGTTCCGTTAAATACTCAGCATTACTTTCATCTTTATGCTGGTTCCTTTTGTGAAACTTAAATCTTTCTGCTATCAGCAGCGGTGTGGGGTTTAAGTGGTCCTGTAGGATTGACACTATGTTTTCAAAATCCTTTTCTACTGGCTTCTCTGGGGTTACTAGGTTTCGTAGTAAGCCATACGTTTTTGCACCCATTGAATACAACAATACCAGCGCTTTCTTGTCATCTGGCATTTCATTCGCCTTGCAGTATACTTCTATGCGTTCGACATATGTCGTCCAATCTTCGACTTCATTGTTGAACGCTGTGATACTGCCACTCTTCGGCATTTTTGGGTGTGGTTAGACTGGCTTAAAATGGCGTCTCCCGCGCTTTCCTTTCTTCCCCGCTGCGGCTTAAAATGGCGTCTCCCGCGCTTTCCTTTCTTCCCCGCTGTGACTTAAAATGGCGTCTCCCGCGCTGCTGCCAACGCCGCTCTCGGCGGTCCTCGTGGCAAATGGTGACGCCCTGTGGGTTTCGTGCGCTGCTCCTGCGCTGCTGCCAATGCTGCTCTCTGCGGTCCTCGTGGCAATGGCAGCGCCTCGCGTTTTCCTGCGCGCCTCTCTCCCCCGTTGACGTTGCTCAGCCTTTGAACACCGGTTGCGCTCTGCGCGTTTTCCTGCGTGCCTCTCTCCCCCCGTTGACGCTGCTCGGCCCTTGAACACCGGCTGCGCTCTGCTCTCTCTCGTCTCTCTCCCCGTTGACGCCGCTCGGTCCTGAACACCAGCTGCGCCCTGTGCGCTCTGCCCTCTCTCTCTCCCCCGTCGATGCTGCTCGGCCTTTTTCTGTGCTGCTCGGTCGGCTCTAGCCACCGCTGTACGGGAAGGGTCTGCGCAGTACCTGTTGCCAGCCCGTTTCGCTGGACCACCGTGACTGGAAAGCCAAGCCTGGCTCTCGACAGCCTCCCCTGCGATGCTCAAATCTCCGCTGGATGACTGGGCGGTTGCCTGTGGTCAATGCCCGTGCTCCTGGACTCGATCTCCTTCCACTGTTCTCCAGGAGCGAATCCCTGGGAGGTGATGCAGAGTTGCAGGTAGGTTCGAATCTGCTCGTCGCCAATGTTGTGTTTGTGTATAATAAGACACAGACTGCAGGAGAAACGGTACAACAGGTGTTTACTGAATGAGGGTTACTCTAGAACTAAATGTACAGATCACTACTCAGGGTTTATATATAGGTGTGGTCACTGCCGGTACTACAGTATACAGGAGCTGTAAAAAGTAGTTCTCTCCCTTAAAGGTACATACATTACAGTTTCCAGTGGCTGAAGGGTCGATAACCAGAGGGCACAGATTTAAGGTGATTGGCAAAAGAACTAGAGGCGACATGAGGGAAAACCTTTTTACACAACGAGTGGTTAGGATTTGGAATGAAATATCTGATAGGTTGGTGGATAGAATCAATAGTAGCCTTCAAAAGGGAATTGGATAAATACTTGAAGGAGAAAAAATTACAGGGATATGGGGAAAGAGCGGGGGAGTGGGACTAACTGGATTGCTCTTCGAAAGAGCCGGCGTAGACTCGATGGGCCGAATGGCCTCCTTCTGTGCTGTATTTTTCTACGATGATTCTATGATTCTATGAAAGAAAGATTGAATTAAGAGAGAGAGAAAAGGGTACTTACACTTGTAATTACTAGCTAGCCCAAAATAGCTGCGGCGGGTTTAGTTCATATCTACCGTGCAAATACAACAACATCACGCCATTCAATGCATGTTAATGGTGAAGCAGACAGCGAAATGCCGTTTTCGAGAAGCTAGCGGCGGAGCAGCGCAACTCAGACAGTAACTTTTGGATATTCGCATTTAGCTACACATCTGCCCCTCGCCTGAAGTTACTGTACCATTTACGCATAAAATAACGGCGAGCACCATTGACCTCACCGTTATTTTGACAGAAAAATCTGGCGCAGTGAGTTTGGCCATTTTCTTTTTCTTACAGTTATGGTAAGCTTATGAGAAAGAAATACAATGGTCCTGAAATTGCACCGTCGTATTCCCTTTGAAATGCCCGCAAGTTCTGGATTTCCACTTGCGCTTGCGCAAAATCCAGAATTGCGGCAAGTCATCTGCGGGGGGTCCCGAGAAAGCAATCGCTGGTGCAGAGTTGGGCTATTTGCCCAGCGACTGGCCAGCAGTTGCCCATGTAAATCTTACGGTTGATGCAAGCAGGCATAGGGCCTCCTTGCATCAGCGTAATGGGACATCAAAGGCTTAAATTAAACATTTTTATATCCTAAATTATGTACATACACTTTATTAAGTTAGTTTATGCAAATATTTTCCCAATTACAGTCTTAATGATGTATAAAATTATTATCAAAAAATTAAATTTTTATTGAGGTTGGTGCAATGAAGGAACTTATGAATAAAATTTCAATTCTGTACATTGTATATTTATTAGATTTGGGGATTCCATTACATATCATTAGAGGATTCCCTTCGTAAATGATTGAAATAGAATTTTCCTTTGTCATTGGAGGACTGGGCCCACGTGATCCCAGGAACGCTTCCGAACTGCCTGCGTCCCTGTGGTAAACCATTGTTTGTATACTGTTTGCATTCCATTGTGTACATGCCTGGACATGCCTCGGCTGACTCCTCCCACAAGTCCTAGTATAAAGGTGACTGCTCCCCAGCCCTTTGTATTTCTGGACCGGTCGACCACTCGAGGCAGACCTCCATTCTTTTGTTAATAAAAGCCTTTAGTTACTCTTCTAACTCTCAGTCTTTTATGAGTAATTGATAGCGCATCAATTTTATTAACAAAATTTTTATAATGGAAAAGATCCTCACACCAGCATGCCTGGACTTAGATCATCGGGAGGCGGACTCATCCACCAAGTTTACTCACTGGCTTAAGTGTTTCGAAAAATTCCTGACCGCCTCCGAAGCAATCAAATCGGAAGAGGACAAACTGGATGTCCTGACCTCCAAAGTGAACCACCGAGTGTACTCGGTCATCCAAGACGCGACCTCGTACGCGGATGCTATCAAGCTCCTCAAGGACCAGTACACGCGCCCAGTGAACGAAGTGTACGCCAGGCACCTTCTGGGGAGTCGTAAACAACAACCTGGGGAATCGACCGTGGAATATCTTCAGGCACTGTCCGTGCTTGGCCGGGCCTGTGGGTGTAAGGATGTAAAGGCCGCCGTGTACACAGAGGAACTTATCTGGGACGCTTTTGTAGCGGGCCACAGATCCAATTACACCCGACAGCGACTGTTGGAGCAGAGTGACCTCAACCTCAACAAGGCCTCTGAACTCGCACTATCATTGGATGCAACCTACCAGGGCATGGATGCCTACTCCTCTGCACCGTGGACGCCGCGGGGAACGACAGCCTGGGACACGGTAGGACCGCCTCATAGTGCCGTGCCACCCCAGCCACACCCCAGCAACGGCCCAACTACCGCAGCAGTGTCCCAAGGCCAGACAGCAGTGCCCCAAGGCCAGAAATGCTACTTCTGTGGCCAGGCAAAACACCCCAGAGCGCGCTGCCCGGCGAAAAACGCGATCTGCTCGGGCTGCGGGAAGAAGGGACACTACGCTAGCGTCTGCAGGGCCAAAGCCACCCCGAACCCCAGCAGCGCCGCGTGTGGGCCATGCGGGCCGCCATCTTGGACCTCCTCGGCCATGTGCGAATCACCGGTACAGCAGCCATTTTGGACGCCTCCAGCCACATGGGGATCATGGACGCCGCCATCTTGGACGACAGCTGGGACGCAGCAGGCCCCCGACACCGCCTCATCTGATACCCGCAGCGACACACCGACCCCTACGCTGGCATCCGTTACACTGGACCAAGCGAGACCGCACCAACTGGCCAGTTCCACAATGGACATTAAGATAAATGGTCATGATACAATCTGCCTTTTTGACTCTGGGAGCACGGAGAGCTTCGTCCACCCTGACACGGTGCGGCGTTGCTCTCTCCCAGTCCTGCCTGCGCACCAGCGGATTTCTATGGCCTCCGAGTCCCAGTCAGCGGACATTGGCGGCTACTGTGTGGTGACACTCATAGTAGACGGGACTGTGTACGATAATTTTAAACTTCTGGTCCTGCCCGACCTCTGCGCTGCCGTTCTACTGGGGTTAGATTTTCAGTGCCACCTTAAAAGTGTTACGATGGCGTACGGTGGACCCCTCCCCCCACTCACAGTCCACAGCCAGCAGCTTCCAAATTGCCCGCCGTGCACCAGGTGCAACCTCTCCACACTCCGAGTCACCCCCCCACCACTGTTTGCTAACCTCACCCCCGACTGTAAGCCCATCGCCACAAAGAGCAGGCGATACAGCGCCGGGGACAGGGTTTTCATTAAAACCGAAGTGGAGCGGCTCCTGAAGGAAGGGATTATTGAGGGCAGCACCAGCCCCTGGCGAGCCCAGGTTGTGGTCGTTAAGACCGGCGAGAAGCAGCGCCTGGTCATCGACTACAGCCAGACAATAAATCGCTACACCCTACTGGACGCTTACCCACTCCCCCGCATAGCTGATATGGTCAATCAGATCGCGCAGTACCGCGTCTTCTCGACCATTGACCTGAAATCAGCGTACCACCAGCTCCCTATCTGCCCTGAGGACCGCCAGTATACTGCCTTTGAGGCAAACGGCCGCCTCTATCACTTCCTTAGGGTTCCCTTTGGCGTCACCAACGGGGTCTCCGTCTTCCAAAGGGAGATGGACCGGATGGTAGATCAAAATGCGTTGCAGGCCACTTTCCCATACCTGGACAATGTGACCATCTGCGGCCGTGACTTGCAGGACCATGACGCAAACCTCGAAAAATTCCTCCGCACCGCCCAACTCCTGAACCTGACATATAACAAGGAGAAGTGCATATTCCGCACAAACCGCCTCGCCATCCTTGGCTGTGTTGTGGAACACGGAGTCATCGGTCCCGACCCCGACCGGATGCGTCCCCTTATGGAACTCCCACTGCCCCACTGCCTCAAGGCCCTGAAGAGGTGCCTAGGGTTTTTCTCCTATTACGCCCAGTGGGTCCCCTACTATGCGGACAAGGCCCGTCTGCTGATCAAGTCCACCTCTTTTCCCTTGACGGCAGAGGCCCGCTTAGCCTTCCACCGTATCAAGGAGGACATTGCCAAAGCCACCATGCACGCAGTGGACGAATCCATCCCCTTCCAGGTGGAAAGCGACGCGTCCGACTTTGCCCTGGCCGCTACCCTCAATCAGGCGGGGAGACCCGTGGCCTTCTTTTCATGAACCCTCCAGGGCCCGGAGACCAGACACTCCGCTGTTGAGAAGGAGGCCCAGGCTATTGTGGAGGCTGTGCGTCATTGGAGGCACTACCTGGCCGGAAAACGATTTACCCTGCTCACTGACCAGCGTTCAGTCGCTTTCATGTTTAACAACAAGCAGAGGGGCAAAATCAAAAATGACAAGATCTTGAGGTGGAGAATCGAACTTTCCACCTACAATTACAAGATCTTGTACCGGCCCGGGAAGCTCAACGAACCCCTGGATGCTCTATCGCGTGGCACCTGCGCCAGCGCGCAGATCGATAGACAGCGGGCCCTCCACAATGACCTCTGCCACCCGGGGGTCACCAGGTTCTTCCACTTCGTCAAGGCCCGCAACCTACCTTACTCCATTGAGGAGGTCAGGACCATGACCAGGAACTGCCAAGTCTGCGCTGAGTGCAAACCGCACTTTTATAAACCAGACAGGGCTCACCTGATAAAAGCCACTCGCCCCTTCGAGCGCCTGAGCGTCGATTTTAAAGGGCCTCTCCCCTCCTCCGACCGCAACGTGTACTTCCTCAATATTATTGATGAGTACTCCCATTTCCCGTTCGCCATCCCCTGCCCGGACATGACCAGTGCCACGGTCATTAAATGCCTAAATGACCTCTTCACCCTGTTCGGTTTCCCCAGCTATATCCATAGCGACCGGGGCTCATCGTTTATGAGCGACGAACTCCGTCAGTACCTGCTAACTAGGGGTATTGCCACAAGCAGGACCACTAGTTACAACCCCCGGGGGTACGGACAGGTGGAAAGAGAAAATGCGACAGTTTGGAAGGCCGCCCTGCTAGCCTTAAAGTCTAGGGGCCTTCCAACCTCCCGCTGGCAGGATGTGCTACCCGATGCGCTCCACTCTATTCGGTCACTGCTCTGCACTGCCACTAACGCCACCCCTCATGAGAAAATGTTTGTCTTCCCAAGGAAGTCCACATCGGGGACATCGCTACCGCCATGGCTGACGTCCCCAGGGCCGGTCCTACTGAGAAGACACGTGAGGACCCATAAAACGGACCCCCTGGTCGAGAGGGTCGACCTCCTCCACGCCAACCCCCAGTACGCTTACATTGCGTACCCGGACGGGCGGGAGGACACAGTCTCCATAAGAGACCTTGCACCCTCGGGGGCTGCAGTAACCCACTACCCACTACCACCCCCCCCCCCACGATCCGATATCCAGCCCCAGCAGACGGCAGGCCTGGGTCCCGCGACCCGCTCAACATCTACGAGGACGACACGCCAGCGCCACAGCCTACGCGGGACTTGATGCCGGAAGCTTCACTACCCCTGCCGTCGCCACGCCGATCACAGCGGCAGACAAGACCTCCGGAGAGACTCCAATACACTAACTTTTAACACACTTCACCCCGCCGGACTCAATTTTAAACAAGGGGTGAATGTGGTAAACCACTGTTTGTATACTGTTTGCATTCCATTGTGTACATGCCTGGACATGCCTCGGCTGACTCCTCCCACAAGTCCTAGTATAAAGGTGGCTGCTCCCCAGCCCTTTGTATTTCTGGACCGGTCGACCACTCGAGGCAGACCTCCATTCTTTTGTTAATAAAAGCCTTTAGTTACTCTTCTAACTCTCAGTCTTTTATGAGTAATTGATAGCGCATCAATCCCTGGGATCCCTGGGCCATTACGCTGCCCTTTGCCTCGAGGCCTGAGACCGCAACTCTTCGCAGCCTGGGCGCCAGGAGGTACTTTTGTAATTGTTTCGCGGGTCGGAGGCCTACTCTGGAGGTACGCCACCAACTGCAATTTCTAGGCCATTGTTGTGATCCAAGAACGTGAACACAATCCATATGCAATGGCCACCAGATGGAGTTGTATGTTCAATAAACAACAATTGTTGCTCCTTATAATCCAATAATTGTTGCCGTTACATTTTTGGATTCTATCTATCCTTCTTACTCTAAATTTTCTTCAGCCTCCTCATTTTAGATTACTTTCACAACTAAGTCCCAAATCTTTATGCCTTCAAGAGCATTTACACTAGCCTTGCTCTTTAGGTTAGATTTTGGTAACATGCCTAGAATAATGAACGGAACAATTTTGCTGTTAAATATTTTTAGCCACGAGAATTATTCTAAGCTTCCATTGGATCTTTCTCCAGTTTTTGATATCCTATGGCTCATCGCAACTTCAGATCGTGTTTTAAGTTTGAATTATTAAACAAATGTATTTTACGAAAGATGAACAAACAAAAAATTAACCATGATATAATACACACATATACATATACTAGCTGGAGTGCCCGGCGGTGCCGAGGGTTTTTTGAGGGCATGTTGTTATGAAAAAAGTAGAAATAATTTTTATATATATAAATGAGTTTGTCTGTCTGTGTGGGAAGGAGAGAGAGAGAGAGAGAGGGAAAGAGAGAGAGAGAGACTGGGGGGGCAGAGAGGCCCGGGGATCGAGAGAGAGACTGGGGGGAGAAGAGAGAGACGGGGGAGAGAGAGGCGGGGGGGAGAGAGAGACTTGGGGGGGAGAGAGCGACTGGGGGGGAGAGAGAGAGAGAGAGAGACTGGGAGGGAGAGAGAGACTGGGGGGAAGAGAGAGAGAGAGAGACTGGGGGAGAAGCGAGAGACTGGGGGGAAGAGAGAGAGAGAGAGACGGGGGAGGAGAGAGAGAGAGAGAGAGAGACTGCGGGTGAAGAAGGGCGGCCGCCATTTTGTGAGGTCGACGGGAAGTTCCCTCACCCTCTCTCTCTCCCGCCCCCTCTCTCTCCCGC